>NC_051847.1:192763256-192800081 GCF_002237135.1 Teleopsis dalmanni | reverse complement strand
TAAAGATATTTTACCAGTTCAACAAAATTAACTTGAATTTAACAGTTGTTTGATAATAATATTTAGGGATTACCCTAAACGTGTTCGATTGAGCCACAAAATGCATACATAAATGATACATTCCGTGCAAATTAAGATTGACCAATGTAAAAGAACATTAAGACCTTTTAAACTATGTTATATATAATAAATATGACATTGCTTCGAAGTACATATGGACCGGAAATCTATTTAAAAAATTAAGAAAAAATCTCAATTAACCATTAAAGACGCTTAAAAATTAGAAAGAGTAGTTCTTGAAAATTAATTTTGGATTAATTTTTAATGCTCACTACACTTGATGAATTCTGCAGATTAAAAATTCGTATAAATAAACTGTGCGAAAGCGGTTATAAAGATTAATTTTAATCTTAAATTTTACTTAAGTGTGGCACGGTTCATTATTAAAATAGCATAATTATAATATATTACAATTTATTACCATTCAATGTCTGAAAATTAAAAAAAACAAATTAAAAATATTTTACTGCTTTCAAGCTAACAATTTAAAATTAAAAACAATAATAAGATTCATTAATTAAAGAAATGAACTCAAATATAATTAAGCGGCCATTTTTATTAACCACAAATTGCAAATAATTTTGCGCCAACAATGATTTTTTGTTTATAAATTACAAATATTAACCAAAACAAACAAATAAATTTCAAGCAACAAAAACAATTTTATAAATAACAACAACAAGTGCAAATAAATACGACAGTCAAGCGAAATGCAAAAAAACCACAAAACACGCACGAGCATTGACCGCAATAATTTTCAGTTGGTCACACTGAACGTTAAATACTCATACAGTATTTGGAGTATTTGTTAGCCATTTACGTTGCCAACTCGTAAATATGCCGTTTTTGGTGATATTACAAATACAACAAAAGAAAAACCTCTACAAAAACAAAATAAAGAGTGCATATGAAGAGATTATGCCAGTGTGTTTGTTTTTGTTTGTTTGTTTTTTTTTGTGTTGGTTTCCTTTGCTTTTGCTTTTGGGGCTATACTGTTAACTTGTTTTGTTTTTATTTTGCTGCACTCGTGGCTACTGCTATTTCGTGCATTTTCGTAAATTTATTTGCAGTGGTAAATCTGCCAAGCGCAACGATTGCAGGGTAGAGCCACAATAAAGCAAAATAAAAAAGCGAGAATAAAATAAAAAGCTAAACGAAATTCGCGCATTGCAGCAAGATTTCCACTTTGGGTTGCATTTGGCTTTTAGGAAAGTTGTCATAAATTTCAAATCTCCCCCCGGGCATTTGTGCAATTTTCACTTCTTTGCCGGTGTTGGAAAATTATGTGTGCATTTCTGTAAGTCCTATTGAGTTATGCCAAATTGGCTGTGGTAGTTGTGCGCCGCCATTTTATGACGCTTTAGGCGTGCGATTTAAGTGTATTTCATTTAAGTCGAGTATTCGCATTAAAGGTGAAATTGAATAAAATTCTATTTTATGTCCTAAGAATAATTTTTTAGTTTATTTGAAGAGGATATTTTAACTTAAAAATACTCATAAAGATGTTTCGTACGAAAATTTATTGTCAAACTATTTCAAATAAAGTTCTTATTTTATTATTTTTATTTTTATTCACACTTAAAGTGCTGTTAGCTGGTACATTTTTATTTTTCCTACGTTTTTGTGTGTGTTTCGATGCATAAAGTTCAATAAATGTCTAGCTTTTTGGTATTTAGGTCGCATGAGTAATTTTAATTCCTTAAACATAGTTTTTATTACCAACCTATCAGTTTCTAATTACTACGATGAAGTTTATATTATTCTGACATTTCAAGAACACTGCAGTTATAAAAAATGTTTTAATTAAGACCATTTTAAGTGCAACTGCTATGAAAAACAGAAATTCTATTATGATTACTCCATACACACGTTTTGTTATGTATTGGCGATAGCAAATATATGATAAATGTTGTCCATATAGGTATGCAGTAATAAGCAGCACAAATTGAAACACTTTATTATGATTTCAGTAAACCGAAACCACTTAAGTTTGAATTTACTTTTGACATTTTATAGCGCCAATACTTCTATTTTTACAATGACAACTTAAGCGCTACCACTGAATAAACGATCATATCAGTACAATATAAGCGTATAACAAACAAGTAGTGAAATTGTGTTATGATATATACAAATATGTCTATATGGAAAAAATATAAATAAATATTATATTAATAATATAACTGCATATAGAACATACTAGGACATTTATTTTAAATTTAATCATTATTTAGTTTTTGCAGAGTTTTGTAAAAATACATATAAATAAAAAAAGTAATTCATTTGTTATCAATAAATACAATTAAATTAGATTATAAAAACAGTAATCAACACTTTTATGAACTTTTTCATAATTATTTAAGAAATCTCCAGTAATTTTATTAAAAACGTTTTCAACATTTTATTATGATATTTATTAAAGGAATATCTGAGACAATAACTGTTCGAATGGTTTGAAATGTGTGATTTAAAAACTACTTAATATCTTTTGTAATATATCTGCTTTTCGATCTTAGAAACTAAAACAGTTTTTAAGTTTACTAAAATCTCCAATTTTGTAGAGTTTGAAGTGCTAACAGACTGGCTAAAGAAAAGTAAACGAATAAATAAAGTTTAAAACATATTATTTGAGCCTATTATTTGCACTATCCATACACTCACTTAAAATATGTTTTATTTTGTTCCACCAGGTCGATAACACATATACTCAGTATGAACATTTGTTTGATTAATGCTCGTTACTATATTTATTTTATTTGTTATAATATTGCTTGTCTACACTGATTTTTTGTGGATCTCACTTAATTTAAATAATACAAACTCATGGTAATTTCACAAAAATTATGATGCTAGATAATTTATATTTTACAGAAATGTGGGTTAACTACATTTTTATTTTGACTGACCTATTATCTACATTACTAACATATAACTTGAACTGGTGAACTAAGATACTGTTTTATAATGTTAGTACAGATGAAGTCACCGCTTGTATAAAAGTCTATTAATATATTAACTAGTTCTTCAAAAACAACATATAAAAAATGATTTTGCTCACCATTATTAGTCTAATATAGCTCGGTGTTCCTTTGAGTCATCTATGCACTTATTAATAATTATCATAAAATTTTTTTAAAAATTCAGATAGGCGACAAATCAATCATTTTCAAGTTATTCGAACCAGTCATGGTTCAGTTTTTGACATAGATCATTAGATAGTATGACTTAATGAAATCATTACAAATTATGTATATAAAAACATGTGGAGCAAATGTAGAAATATTAAAGAAAATTAAATAAACTTAGAAAACTTGATAGATAATATGAGTTTTGTGAAAATATAAATAATTTAAAAGGTCTTTTTTTATTAAAGTTTTTTTTGAATCAAAAGTTTTTATGGAAACTGTTAAGACAATCTAATGAAAATTCACAAAATATGTATTACATATTTACGGTATATTCCTTTTCTAACAATAAGAAAAAATAATTTCCAGGGTTTAGTGCTTAAAATATGTTTTCTAAAATTCTATATGCAAAATATTATCTAAAACTTTTAGCTGTGTGGTATATAGCTGTTATTCTAGTCCCACTATGTATTTTTTCTTTACTTAGCTTCTCTTTTTGTCACTATTATAATTGCTTTTATTAATTGCGGTTTAGTAAATGCTGTTTAGGATTCCGTTTATTTACCTACTCCCATTCATTATTTATAGAGGGAATCAAAAACCAATATTTTCAACCAATGAACCAATCGTTTCCATAATATTCTGCTGGTTATTATTTACTTAACTTAATATTAGTCCTTTCTATAAATTTGAAAATATGCTTTTATGATTCATTTCTTGCGTGGATGCTTGTTTTTGCATATGCTTTGGGGACTACAGCTGCTGTCTTTTGTAAGCCTATGTAAAATATGACTAACTCCTTGATAATTGGTTTATCTGAACGACAACTCAGTGTTTGGCCACAATATTTGTAGTTTATGGATGTCTTTAGCTGACTTTCATAAAATATGGCTAAGGTACTTACATTTTTGGGTTACTATATTCTTGTTTATTAGTTGTTTAACACTAGAACACAGTGTTTGATTTTGTTTATTTTTTATAATTAACTATATTTCTGGTTTATTTTATTCTTTATAATTGATAGTTCTGAACCCCAATTCGGTGTGTGGTGGAGTTTTGTTAGAATATTCATAGGTTATGGTTCAGACTGTGATTAGCAAAGCCTTGCAGAATATAGGCGGTGCTGCTTGATATATTCTAGTACTTATTATTATATAGAATTAAAAATTAATTCTGATTTTAATTAAATTTATGCGGTATGAATGATATTTTTGCGTTTAATGGTAAATCTATCATTTTTAATATAATTTTAATAATTAAGAATTAAAAAAAAAATATTTAATTGTGTCAATTTTTGTTCGAATTATTTAATTGTTTTTAATTCAGCTTAGCTTTTGATAAATTGGGTTTCACTCATTTGAACTTGAAGTCATTTTCAATGTCTGATTTGATTAGTTCAATAAAGAATATTAAGGATTTTTGTTTTCCAATGAAGTTGCCCACTTTAATAATATTTTAATTTATGAATATGTTTGCATATATTTAGTAATCCTATCTCATATTTGAATTTTAATAATATACATTATATACAAATGAGAAAGTAAGCCGTTTCAAATGAGCTCGAGTGAAAGTGCTGGCGCCAGGCGTTAAGAACTCTTAATTTCTATTTAATGGTAGGTAGGTAGGCACGTATAGGATTTTGACATTTAAAATCATCAATATAAGAATCGTAAACTATTAAATAAAAAAGGGGAAAACAATTCAACTACAACAACAACAATAATAGCAACAACAATAGGTTGGAAAACAAAATGATCGATAATCATTGATCATTTAGAAAATTTTAAAAATGACAACGTATTTTTTATCAGACAAATTGCAACTAATTGACAAACAAATAAATAATAAATAAAACTATGAGAACAATTTTCAGCTAAAAATAAACTGAGCACAGGAAACAGCGGTGTCTGCATGTCATATATACGAGTACTCGCAATCTTTTATATTTATTTAATATTTATTTAATTTTTTATAAATATAAGAAATCCAGCGAAAAGCAGCGATGTAGATACAAAGGAAAATAACTGTCAACTTTAAATTGATAAATACTCATATTGATAATCATAAAAATGCAATTAGTGATAATAAAAAACATCTGCGATTTCCATGCAACACTGACAGACTGGACTGCAGATACATTTTCTACTGTAGTTAAAAGGAAAATTTATGATTTTCAAAAAAAAGAAACAATTTTTTTTGTGTTGACAAATTTGACTTCGGAAAGCAGTATGAAGTTGTATAAAAAAAAATTTGCTTCATGGTTTCTTTATGTAAATTAGTCAAAAAATTGTATCTCAGCACATATGCCAAAATTTTATGCACACAAAGTGTTGCACTTGACACCAAACAAAAGTGAAACAAACCGACGGACAAGCAAACAAATGAAACCATATTTAATGTCAGTTAATTTCATAAAAATGATAATAAAAATACATAACCAACAGAAGGAGAGGAGGATGTAGAGGAAGCAAGTGTATCTGGTGAGGGGAGGAAATCAAAAATTAAAAGCTTTAATGCACCCTTAAACCACAAAAGTGGATCATCACGATGCGAAATTATGTCAATTATAACATGTGTGCCGAATAATGGGTTCTATGTTACCAGAATGTATCTAAACCTATTGTAGATGCATAAAGTGAAAGCATATTTTCCATGATTGCGATCAGAGCACAAACGCAACATGCACTACACACAGTGTCAGTTGAACATAACCCAGAATCGCTATCTCTAGAGTAGTGCTAAAGAATTGCTTTATGAACCATTTTATTACCAATGAATGTATCAGAGTTAGATGATTCCATAATGATTGTGATGGGATGCAAAATGAAATAATAATGTGACTAATATAAATGCTAAACAATATAGGGTAATTTGTCAACACTGCAGACTTATAGATGTATATACATATATATATATATATATTCAACAGAAGGGTGCAAGAAAAGGAATTTCATCTCACAACAGTCCTTGTTGGGTGACTAACGATTTAATGAATTAGAAACCGCATTGAAATTAATGACTTTTATAAAGTTACATCAGCGGGAAAACGGTAGAGATATAAAGGGGGAAATCCAAAGTACTATGAAATATTTGACTGCAATAATAACGGCAATAAAATTTAACAAATATACAAAAGGATTAAATATGCACAAAACAATGTGAGTCTAGTGTAGTGGGCTTAAAAGTGTAGATATTGAGCAGGGAAATATAAAAGGGAGTAACAAAAAAAAAAAAACAATAGTTAAAAAAATACATTAAAACATTTAACACTATTTGTTTTAAAAATTTTATGCTGGAAGAAAATATATGTGACACAAAAAAAAAATTATTGTTGATTTTTATGAAATACGAAAGGTGAAGAAAGATCATCACCACTTTCGAATTTTAAACTAGGTGAAGAAAAAAAAAAATAAATCAAAAAAATTATTAACTAACATTTCATCTACTCAATCACTTAAATAGACTCTATAAGTATTTTCGGGTCTAAATTGTATCAAGGTCTGGAAGTCAATAAATAATGTAGTTGAATATTTGCTTACTTTGTTTTTGATTATTCTGACTTTGATAAATATTATCAATTATTCTTTGATTATTCCCCAAATATTAAAGAAAAACATCATCTATAGAATTTAAATATTCTATAACAAATGTCATAGTTGTAACTTTTCTATTTCGATTCAAACAAAATACTAAGGAATGCCCAGTTTAAATATTGTCGACTAAAGAACAATCTGAAAAAAAAATCCCAGCGTATATATCAAATATACATATTAAAAAAACAATATTTTTTATCAACCGTATAGGTTATTGGATTCTGTGAGAGTTCCTATGGCAAGGAATGAGTAATAAAATCCATCAATTATTAGATCTTTATCAAGGAATAAAGGCGAAGTGAATTGATTGATTTGGAGATAATTTCTTTATCAATCTGGTTCAATTGGCTAGAGTATACCTATTGGATCCTTTTAACTTCATCTGGAAAACCAAATCATTTTACGAAGATAGAACAAAATAGAACAATGGACAATAAGTGTCTCCGAACTTTCTTCATCTAAACTTTAACTTAAATTTAAAGTAACAAAAAAATACTTAGATGTTCTTTCGCTACCGACACAAACTATTAACTCTATTATTATTATAAGTAGCTTTATTCGTTTATACCACCCTTCTAACTAAAATTTTGCGACTAAAACTTTAATAGCTAAAATATACTAATATACTATTTCTCTACTAGTACTGTTCTATAGTTTATACTGATGTAGTTGTCGAAATGTTTCCCCAACCGCATTTTAGAAATACAGTTTATGGTAGTCCGAAAACTTCAAAAAATTCGAAGGCCAAATTATGTGTTAGTTCCCTTCTGGTAAAAGATATAAATCTTTGAGGCCTCAGTTTTTACCAACCAGACAGAACCGTTATTTTTAAAACTAGAAACATAGTTAAGCTTGTAGTCTTATCGGGTTCGTTCACTTGAATAAGGAAATTGTACCTCTTCAATTTTATCTATGCATTTACTACTTCGATCTTTATAGACTTTTGGTCATACTTTCGGTCTAATTTATGAACAACGTTTATCCGTCGTATTATAACGTACAAGGCTGCTATTCCAAACTAAATAAAATCTGAATATATAATGCGTTTCCATCAGTGAACGTCAACTGATATTTAGATATTTTGTAATTCTGTGTCTAAAACAGAAGTGAGAGATATAACTCTTAGTAGTGAAGCTAGTTTAATGTTCTCCTGTTCAGTGTTAAGATATGATCAAAGGTTGTGTCTATTCCCTTCATTATAAAGTACTTCGTTACACCTTCTTCGTTGCAATGCTCTAAAATTGCATAAAAAACTTCCTATAACAAATTCCTTAAACCTTAAGTCTTAAGCCCCCTGCCTTTCACTTACTAAACCAACATTTGAACAAAAGTTAAACGATTCATTATTGTAACAGAAAACTAAAAAGACACTTATGTTGGCATAGTCATCAACAATCTGTGCTGAAATTACATCATCGATCTCATCAACTGTCATTTTCACGTATCATTTAACAAATATTGAAACATTGAAAGCACTTTGGCATTAAAAAATTTCGTAATTGGAAATTGATGTGGCCAGGAGGAAAATAAAAAAAAAAGTATCTCAGTTTGCAAAACGGCAAAAAGGTACCATGAGGTTCCATGAAGTTTCCTTAGGAAGGATGTCATGCAAAAAAACTCTAATTGGTTTTGATGAAAGCAAGGATGACAACTTTTTTTTTGATGAACACTTTTTTGCGCTCTCTATTTTCCAATGGTCGGCCACGTACGAAGGATATGGCTTCAGTTAAGCTTCTGCAGGTAATAATGCGGGTAGTTGAAAAAATGGAGATTTTTTCCTAATGTCTCCTGTATGAGACAACGTCAAACAGTTTTCAACTTTAAATTTGCTTCAGAGTACTACGTTTTTTGAGGGAAATTGTAAGAGTGTTGATATATTTTTGATTGATTACTGCAGTGAAAACGGTTTTTTTTATTTTTTTTTCTTTTTTGTGGATTTATAGATACTCTTGTCAATTATTGACTAATAAAGATTTTAAGCTGATTTGAATTGTTTCATTTTTTTATGTCCATTATAAAGGCGTGAAACGCTGGTACAACCCATCACTATTCCATTTTTTTATATTTTTTTTTTCATTTTTAAATCCACTTTAAAAGATCACTTAATAAATTGGTATTAATTCTATAATTGACTTGATTAATTGAAGGAATTATAAAACACCAAATTTTTCGTCCATTGTCTGATATCACTCTTATTTAACTGATTTTAATTGAATTATATTTATTAGAATTATTGAATGTGCAATTCAAGAGTTTATAATCTATTGCACATCTTTTATAAAAACTTCTCTTTCATGTCAGTGAAGATTGTCAATGAAGATAAAGAAGAACTCTATACTCATGAACTATTAGTGGATAGTATAATACTGACTCTACATAATTTTCTTTTTTATGTTATGCAATAGAGCAATTCAT
This sequence comes from Teleopsis dalmanni, assembly GCF_002237135.1. NCBI lineage: Eukaryota > Metazoa > Arthropoda > Insecta > Diptera > Diopsidae > Teleopsis > Teleopsis dalmanni. The sequence goes on along the minus strand of NC_051847.1, from coordinate 192,790,888 downwards.
CTCTACAACTAAGTAGCTTCATTCTGATATATACCAGTAATTGATACTTCCTTCCATGCTAGTTACAATTTCTTTACCGTTTTTGGCAAAAGTTATGAAACTTTATGTAAAGATCATACCACTACGTAGTACCGATGCTTCTATATACTATCGAGAATATACATATTTAGTCTACGAAATATTTATCGTAGAATTACTAACAGAATTACTAAACAGTGTCGATTTTAACATTACCAGCGCTCTTATCTATTTTCTAGACCCATTTGCAAAAAACGTCCGACTTTTTTTCAATTTGTCGATTAAAAGCCGAAAAATTTAACAAACTGCTCCAAGTGTTCCTGCTTATTATTGTGTATTAGTTAATATAATCGAATGTATCCTTTAACTTAGATACTTATAGCATCGTTACTTAAAAAGGCTCTATTGTTTTAATGCGATTGATAGTACAAAAGACGGACTGTAAAACTATTTTTTGATTTAGAACTGACGCCACATCGATTTCTTTTGCCTTAGACCATGGCTTCAACGTCCCCACTACTAATGGCACTACTATTACTACGAACTGCTTGTCATTTCTATTGAATAGCATTATTATTATTATTAGAAAAGACAGCCATATAGAGCTAGAACCGCTTTTAAAATAATTGGAAATTGATTAAGCTATTTCATAGTATAAGGATTAATAAGATAAAATTGACTTTTAGTTGAAGTTAGTAGTACTCTGTTATTATCCAGTAATCAATTAATAATGAATTCGTACAACAAATCTGCTTCCTGTTTGAGGAGCTGAATTGCATACCTAATAGTGGGTTATGCTATGTTTTAATTTTGTTAATATTACCTACATAAAGTATTTGTTATTTTTATCCCTATTAACCGTCTTTAAAGATACTTCTCTGATATCTATTGTGTCTATTTGTGATCACAGTCAACTAGTTTTACGTATTTACCTACCTAAAAACATGAAATACTTTCTCCATGAATCTATTTGTAGAACTTTTATTCGTTCCTTCAGTATTGTACGGCAAAGACTGTTGGATTTTAAATGGAAAGAGTTCTAATAATCTATTTTCGATTGTTCTTATAACTTCATTCACATCATAACAATAACTACAATCAAATAAATAAAGAGCACATATATAAACTAGAAATTAAAATTAATTATATCTGCAACTTCACATCTACTCTCTAATTTATATAAAATTTAGAAAGTTTTGTTGCACCTTAATGATCAGTTTTCCATTATACCGCAGCATAATGGTCTAATTAGCCTAAGTGGATCCCCTTGGAATCGGCGGTATAAACTTATCTTTCTTAACCTAATAAGTAGGTCTATATAATACCCTAATAATTCTTAACGAAATATTTTCCCATAAACAAATATTTAATTTTTCATTAAATGAGATACAAATAAAACACCCACTACTGACTATCACTTTTCCAAAATTTTCACCGATTTCCAACAAATTTCCGTAGAGAAATAGAATTTAATGCGTGTGTTTCCATTTATGCACGCTCATTACTTGAACCAATAAAATTGACAAAGGACCTGCGTTGTCTCACCATACTTTACCCTTTGATCAATTAATGTGCACACATTCCACTCCATAGCCTGCAAAGCAATTGCATTGCATTGCTGCATATGGAGGATTCTGAATTGTTTGTGTTGGTGAATGCGGAATGCGGACTGCGGATTGCAGATTATTGTCCTCGTATGCAGAATGTCATGGTTAATGCATTGTAGGCTCATTTGGTTACGCTAACACGAAACTATAGTCGACAAACAATAAATTTCATCCCCACAAATGTGCGTTGATTTAAGGACACAACTCAATGAAATGCCAAACATTGGCTTACAACGGTGTTGCAATCGTATATCCTTGCGTACTCGTTGTCAGGATTTAGGGAAATATTTTATGTTTCTAGTTGTAAGCCTCGATTTACACGCTTCTTAGTGTAAAATCGTAATTTTACACTAAATTTTTAAGGTACGTTTGAGTTTAATTACCTGCACGCGTTTGGCATCAATTAATTTTTATTTGATTTGATTTTTGTGGAAGTAACAAAGCTTGATTTTGTAATGTTTTGAAAAGGAAATTCTTAAATAGAAAATAAATAGATTTAAATGCGGACTTAATGTGGGAAAAATCATTTTACTTTTTCTTTGTTTTTCGGTTTCAGTTTTTGTACAATAGAAAATAAATAAAATTGAAGTTATACTGTTATGTTAGAAGTTATACCGGAGATCTGAAGGATACACTTAGTATAAGTGTATTGTTGGTACAATGCTGTACTACTCGTTAAACTTGAAACTATCTGGAAGCTATAAAATGCTCTTTACGGAATAGCGGTTAGAATTTTTCGTGTAAAGCATGCTTATCGGAAATGGCGACTACAATCCATTTGGCACCACCCTATATATTTTTGGAGTTTAACTGGTAGCATGTGAGTTTTCAACTATGATAACACACCAAAGGTGAAATTTGGTATCACGGATGTCGGGGCGCACACTCCTTTCAACTGAGATTGGCTCCTTTAATGAAAATATTGTGGTGGCTGTAATTGAAATCGAAAATTGTGAGAGTGGAACGATAGTTTTCATTACTTTCATTCGATGTGGAGTGCATTTTATAACCGGGTGCTGTATTCCAACGAACAACAGAGTTATTATATGGGTTTTCTACCGCGCTTTCTACCCAAAGAGAAAACTCTAACCAAACATATAGCTTCAATTGGTATCGGAGCATTTCATTGGACTTGGCATTATCATTGTAAATGTGTTAAGAACACTGTAGTGTTGCGGCTAAACGAGAGTTAATCACATTAAAAAACTATTGATTCTGTAATCTTCCTTAGTTCTCAACTATGAGTTTACTCTGCGACGAAGTGTCGTGTGGACAGTGAATATAGCTGACTATGACTGTGAAAAAGTTAAACAGGAGGAGTGTTATGCTTTATGCTTTGTGCCTTTTACATGATAACTAGTGTCTTAAAGCTAGAGAGTAGTGTTGTTGCTTTGGGTAAAAATTAGAGACTTTAGCAAGAGACTTATTACATTTTGCCTCATTTTGGAGTGACCGCATACAGCTAATATAGTTTATATATAAAAAATTTAAAGGTATGTGTTGACAAATATTGGAAAAAAGTTTTGGTAGCAACGGACTTCACTTTAAAAAAACTATTAGGAATACTCTAAATCTGTTCAGCTGAAAAATTTGATTTTGTTTTTTTAATTAATATTTTTAACTGAAAATATACATTACAAATCATTATATTTGTAGTCCCTACATATATTTATCTCGATATCTATTAAGTTTATAAACTCAAGAAAATTATGTTTTTTAAAAAAAGTGTACAAAACTTACTTTAGACATTTTAAGCTTAATTGTCTTTGAATTAAATTCATTTCATAAATTATTATTTTATTTTATTTATATATTTTTAAGTACTCTGTAATACTTATAAATGTGAAGATGCAGAAATAAATCACTTCATGCTCATCAAAATTCCAATAGTTAAAAGCAACAACAGTAACAAGAACAACGACAACACAAGAGAAATACTTTAGCAAACCCCATTTTATATTTTATTTAATTTTTTTTTTTGTTTTTTGTATGACCAACTTGACAGCGCCCTCTGCTTGTGCTTTGCAACTTAAGTAATAAATTACGGCAAGTTGCCATTTTGTTTTCTCTGTTTGTGATATTTTTATTTACTTTTATTATTTTTATTTGTATATTTTATTATTTTTTTTATTTTTTTTTTTTGCCTATTGCATACATTTGCAAATAAAATTTTGATTTATTTTTGCTGTACTTATTTTTTTTCGTATTATTTTTTTTTGTTATTTTTGTGAATTGCACAAGTGTTGCCTGCCCTCTTTCTTCTTTGCTAAAGCATTTTTCTTTAATTTTTTGTAGCAACTTTGAAATTATATTTCATGAGTTTGGGGGTGACTTCTTTAACAGTCGGTGGAGTTTATTTATGTAATGCTCTTTTAAATACGAAATGTAAAAAAAAACAACAACAATAATAACGGCAGCAGCAGCAGCTAAAGCAGTAAAAAGAACAAGCATCAGTGGCAACAGTATTTACGTATATTCGTATTTATAATTACTGCACATGCGTATTTAATAGTGAAGGTCTTTAGCGCTGGAGCAATGTCATGTCAATGAATGTACAGAGGGGCGCTGAAGGCATATACTATAGCCATTTTATAAAATAAAATATGGTGGCAGACGGAATACATAAATTTCAGTCAGTAAAATAGTAATAAATTTATTTTTTACTTATTTTCGTTTATATTTCATTTCTTTTTTGTTTTTGGTTAATCACATAAAATTTTATAACTTCAATGAGGAAAAAAATATGTATTTTTTTTCTAAGTAAACGAAAAAGTTTAAGAGGTTCAACAGCATTTGAAAGTTGAAATTTATGTTAATTTTTGTGAAAGAATATGTAATCCAGTTTGTTCTTAATTGAATTAGAAAATTTTTGAATTTAAAAAAAAATCAATATTTCTAAAATAAATAAATTAAATTATTGAGATATTATGTTAATTTATTGCTTTTTTCACTTTCTTTTCCATGGATCATATTATTTCGAAAGAAGGAAATGTCCTAACAAGACAAAATGAACGTAGCGCACTCTATTGACTTGTATATAGTCGTTCGCTAAGTCCAGCTATTGTTTCTTCTGCTTTAGTTGTTTTGTTTGAATACTGTCAAAAAAGGGTTAAAATTCTCAAATTAAATAAAGTCTTAAATTCCATTATAAAAAAAAGTAATAAGGTAGAATTTTTCGATTGAGCTTAAATAATACTGTTGAATTAGATTAAACCTATTGCTTGGTCCATTCTGTTAAGCTATATATCAGAAAATATTTCATGTATCGGCATACGTATTTTTCTAAACATTTAATCAGCTCTGAAATCTTTAATAGCATTTTCGATTTACTCAAAGTTGATCTGAGAATAACTTACGTTTTTTTTTTTCAATTTACTAAAAGCTCATTTAAAAATGTTTTAAATTTTTTACATACTGTACAGAAAAGATACTACAATCTTCAAAAAGAAAACTCCGCTACTTTTTAAAACAATTTTATTAGTGATTGAGGTAAAAACAGCCTTTCTAACTTTACTGTTCAGCCCAAAAATATAGCGATGTAATAATTAAGATGAAATTCGTTTTAAAATTTAATAGCAAAAATATAAAAATCTCGCTTTCTAACTCTACTATAAAGATCAACTGTTCAAATCGAAGTTACCATATAAGCTCAATTAAAGGTATGAGTTTGGCGTCAGTCTTGCTACACTATACTCTCGGTCACAAGTGAAATTTTTTTCTCATCTTACGCGAGCAGTTTTTTGTTAAATATATTCCTTCTGGCAGATATTACCGTTTTCTTTTTATTACTTAAGCCATTTTTAATTTCAACTCAGTCAAATTGTTTATTATTTTTAGAATCCATATTTAAAAGTAACTTTCCTAAATCTATTTTTCTTAAAAAACTATAAACTATATTAATATTTTCTTAATTAACAAAAAAAATCTTTTTTTCTCTTCCAGGTGTGGTTTAAAAATCGTCGTGCCAAATGGCGTAAACGTGAACGTAATGCTATGAATGCAGCTGTTGCTGCAGCTGATTTTAAATCCGGTTTTGGATCTCAATTTATGCAACCATTTGCTGATGATTCACTATATTCCTCATATCCATACAATAATTGGACAAAAGTACCTTCACCACTTGGTACAAAACCCTTCCCATGGCCAGTCAATCCACTTGGTTCAATGGTTACCACAAATCACCATCAAAATTCAGTGAATTGCTTTAATACTGGTGCCAGCGGTGTTGCTGTTAGCATGAATAACTCAATGTTACCAGGTACGATGGGCTCCACATTAACCAATTCAAATGTTGGGGCTGCACCCTGCCCTTATACAAATCCCGCTAATCCTTATATGTATCGTGCCGCAGCTGAACCTTGCATGACATCTAGCATGTCTTCCAGCATAGCTACGTTACGCTTAAAAGCGAAACAACATACAACCGGTTTCGCAAGTCCCTATTCAGCGCCTTCACCGGTTTCGAGATCCAATTCAGCAGGTCTGTCAGCATGTCAATATACTGGCGTTACTGATGTTGTTTGAGAAAACGCCCTCGGGGCTCTGCTCAATCAGCATCAGCACCATTTACAACATTTCTCTAGCGGCGGTAATGCATCAGTTGGACATAATTTGCATCATCTACACAACAATAACAACAACAATAATCTATTAAATAACAACCATTTGTTACTGGATCACAACGGTGGCGGCAGTAATGATAAATCACCACTTCATCATCAACAGAATGATTTAAGTGGTGGTAATGGTAGTGCTAATGGTTTAATGGGCCCAAATGGTACCAATGACAATGGCGAAGATGTAGAAGAAGTCATTGACTAAGATTGCTTACACATGCAATGGGTGTCTTAGACTTGATGCAATAAATAATATAAAATGAAATAATTTAAAAATAAAAATGAATGTATGGAAATTAAATTAAAATTTAATTGTTAATTGTAAAAACAAAAAATAATTAAATATATTAATGAATAAGAAATTTACATAAATGTAGCTAAAGCCTATGTAACTAAGCCAAAAATATTTGTATGTAAAATTGTTAGGAATCCCAAAGAACAATAACTACTCTTAAAAGAAGTTTGTAAAATTCTATGCTAGTTAATAACTTAACTTAAAAATTTATATAAATATTTAATAATTTTGCTTATTTACAAAAATTTTTACATTTTAGTTTGTTTTATTTGTTTTTTTTTTTAAATATTTCTCAACTTCAATAATTATTTTTTTATTATCTTTCTAAATTTTTATTAACTAAGAACTATAAGCTCTGTTGTATATAGATAAATAATAATTAAAATAAAAGTAAATATTAATATTTAATATAATAAATATAAATAAAAATTGCAGTTTAATATAAAAATAACTCTGTTGCAACTAAAATTAATTAAAAAAATAAAAAATAGAAACTTGAAATATCTACAAAAACGACATTATTCAAATTATTTTTTACAATTTTTTTTAATTTTTTTACAAAATAAATTATTAAAGTCATTCACCATTAATAATTTTTAACTATTATTTTCATGTATTTATGTATGCACTTTGATTGAACACAAATTTTTAAAAACCCTTGTAACTAAAAATGAAAATGAAATGTAAACAAATAAATATATATATCTTTCCAAATAAAAACAAAATATAAAAGTATATATAAATAAAAACCTTTAACCAAAGTATTTTATCAATGACAGTTTTTAAACAGTTGTCTAGTCGTATGAAAAATAGAATTAAAAACGCGAAAATTGCAAAAAAAACTTAATTAAAAAATCTATATAAAAATATTAAAATCAAATTATTATAATATATTCATAGTTTAAGGTAATATTAAATTTAAAAAAAAAGAAAAACAATTGAGAACAATAAAAATTCATAAAAACCTTCAATTAAAAAATATTTCGTTTAGATTTTATTCAGCTGTGGATATAGAATTTATCGAGAAGTGGAATATATAGTTGATCTCTTCAAGGTCTTGATGTTTGAGAACACATTTAATTCGATAGAGACGATTTTTTCAAATAATAATACTAATAATATAGAAGACTTAAAGTGTGAGAAAAGTAATGAGATTATCTTTACAGTCTTAGCAGTTACTAAGTACTAGGTTCATTACAATTAAAACCCAGAGTTTCATTTGATCTATGCGGTTTAAGACATTGCGAGATATATCATAATATTATTATATCATAATATTATTATATTATAGTATTATAATACTATATATTATATAGTATTACATATACTGTACACACATTTTGATATTTTGTGATTATATACGAATATTTTTAATTAAAATCCACAATAATATTAAAGGAAGTAAATACATTAAAATTTTAATAAGAAAAAATGTTTAATAATCAAATAATTTTATAAAATATTGAATTTAAAAATTTAGGAAGAATGGAATAAAATCAAACTATAAACGTGACTATAACAGCAAAATCTATTCATTAATATTATGATAATTATTCGAGTACATAAAAAATCTTGTTTTGAGGATATATTTTTAACCATGTTATTTTTATTAGACATTATACTAGTATCATATCTGTGTTAAAAAAGATTAAAGTGGCAACTTTGTGTCGAAATCCATTTGAGCTCAAATATTGCCTAGTTGTGATATTACGGACTAGCGCTTTATTATAGCTAGCTAGAAATAGTTAGCTAACTAAAGATAGCTAGCTACAATTCATCAACAATATACTGATTTAAATAAGTAGATCAATAGAAAATGTATAGGGCAAAGAATGAAAGAGAATATTCTGAACCATCAATGCAAGATATGAAATGTGAATATGAACACTGAGATTATCGAAGATTATTAAAGAGAAATAGCGGATTAAGAGTTTTAGAAAAAGAATTTCAGTTACTGATATCTTTGTAAAATATCGAAAAGAGATTTTTACTTTATAAATAGTTATACAGTCGAATAGTTTTTGGAGATTAGAGGTTTTAGATGTAATAAATTATGAAATTGTAGTTTAGATCAATTAAAAACAAAACTGATTGCCATCAAGCAAGCATTAAAAACTTATTTGAATATATAGATATAGGCTTGAAAGATACTGATACTACTATTCTGGTATTTAACAACCAGAATGGATCTAAAAACGAAACCAATATTTTGATATTGCCAATCTAATTGAACAAAATTTTGGTACTAAAACTTCAGAACATTGTAAAGTTTATAAATAATCATTACTTTTTCCAAGTCAAGTTATGAATACTTCTACCGCGATAGTACAAAATTTCGAACTTCATTATTATGATATATGTCATACATATAACCGATAGTGTTTATATTAATTAAGTCGCATCAAGCATAAAGACTGCAACTAATGCAAGCTTTGCTTAATTTGATTATTCTTAGATCTATTTAGACTTCGAGAACTGTCAATATTTTTATTTCCTGACTCAAATTGTTTTAGGTCTTTGCAATCTTTGCAACCTATTTAACTAAACAACTTCATTACTCTCAAATATAAGTCATATATTATTGGGTTGGGTTATCCATGCGTAGTAAACTGATGCTTACTTTTGGGCCTGTAACGTGGTGGGTTCCACAGCTCCAATAAAAATAAGGTGAAAGCCTCGGATAGGCGATGGATAGCTATTGATCGGACTGGCTGGTCTATAATGATCAACTAATTAAGTAAGTAAGCAGTGATGGTATGATAATACCACACTGATATTAACCTCATAGTACGTTTGTTGACGATTCACTGACGCTTTGAAAACAATTCTAAGATAATGAATATACTCTACAATTACAGTTACAGCAGTGAAAAAGTTAAAGAAAACGCTTCACATTAACTTCGTTATTATGTTGGGATTAACTTTTAGAGGATTTTCGTCATTTATAAGATCTCGCTTCAAGGAAGATTTAAGTGAACCCCTTGAAATCACGCTAGTAAACTAATACGGTTATTATTTTTCTGACCATTGACAAGGAATATATGTGTATGTAATATTGTATAAAGAGATGTTTCATATTTTTCCTATTCCTCTTTTAATATATCACCAAAACTTCGTAATATATGGAGTAAGTTTGAATTTTTCCCAAAAAAAATTTCTAATCTTCACTAATAAACATATTTTCAATTATCACAAAGCGAGTGATTAATTTTCCTCAGCATATATGATGAAAAAAATCCACTGTCAAACCGCACATGACACTATTCAAATTTAGCCGAACCTCCCTTGGACCATTGACTGCATGAGGTGAAGAATAATGAATGATTTTTCAGACCAAAAGAAATTAAAATCAAAATCAAATTGTAATTTATTTACCACAGAGTTAACTTGCATAAACGCCAAAGAAGAGAAACAACAACAAAACTCCTGATAGACGTGCCAATATAAATTTAATAGAAAAATTGATAACACCACTACAATCTGCATTTCAGTTTCGAAAAACCTAAACAACAGCATCACTGGGACTTAAAGTCATTTCTAGAGAAAGAAGCTGTCGGAAGCCGCAAACAAATTACATTTCTGTAGCGCACTTAATTACCTTAAATGGTTCAGTCTGCTTCAAATTATTTTTTTTTTTTTCGTTTTTCTTCTTACCACCACCACCACCATCAAAGTCATTCCTATTCAAAGCGTTTTGCACGAAACTGGTGCAGAATCCATCCATCAATTTATTCATTAGAATGAAATTATGTCGAATTTATATGCACCCCACCGCTGCAGCTACCCGAGCACAAAGTGTACGACCGACATAGAATGGGCCACATGTTTCTTGGCTCATTTCACTTTATATGATCGCCCTCGGTTCGCTGAGTAGAAAATCACCGCACAATAAAAATAATAATAAATATAAAAGAGGACAAGGCGTAGTGCCACTTTGTCTTCCTGTCTTACCGTTTCTACTACTGTTTGCACCGTCTATACCATTGTTTGCCTATGCAAAATAACTACGCATAGAGTTGCACTGCTTTTGGTTTAAGTATAGGTAAAATTTATATCAAATTCAGGGATGGTTTTTGTACTTCTTTCTTTTGCTATTAAAAAAAACTTGTTCAGTTATCCGCTACTGATTTTGTGGTAGGAACAACTAATAGGCCAATGTTGTGGTTCGAATCGTCGTGGCACAACAAAAACGGATATTCTCTGTATCCTGCTGTGTTGCATACAGAGCTAAGAAGGCATACAACAATAATTTGGTGAAATTAAATTTGCGAATAGGGTGCGTCGCTGTCGCGATTGCCAAAAAAAAACTATTTGAATATTTTTTTCTTATTTCTTGCCGAGCGTTAGAGGCATTGACTTGCCGTACATTAACTTTTTTGACACTTCTTCTTCTTACCGTTGCTCTTTTCATTTCTTCCAGGAAAGAGATTTTGATTTATCTTATTTATTTATTTATTATTATTATAACTTTTTTTATTTTGCTTGGAGCAACTCTAAGCTGTTGTAAATGTTTTAATAAGATTGATTTTATTGCCACTGCGTGGTTGAAGGGGTTGCTTCTGTAGATGTGGTGTGCTTGGTGTGCCAATTATATGTGTGTGTTCCAAAAGGGTTAATAAGTTGTTTTCCTGCTGTTTTAGGACTTTATTATATTCTGTTATATTATGCATTCCAACTGGGTAAATGTTTATTTCCGTGTAATTTACTTTTGTTTCCTTTTGAGTTGGTGCGTTCTCATTTCTATTGTTAAAGAAGTTAAATGAAATTAGCAATTAAATTGTTATTGCCATTTGGTCATAAGGTGATACCAACAAAAGTTCATACAAGTGAGAATTAAAGGAAACCATTTCTTTATCTGAAATATAACACATTGGCTGATAAGTCTTTATGATAACACGCTGGCAATGCTAGCAATAAAAAAAATTATATAAATTTTAAAAAGTAGCAATTTTCTAATGATATATGTCAAAATTACATGACTTTTGAACGAAAACTCATTAAGTTACAGCTGCTTTGATTGTTGAGTACAGTTTCAGGTCAGAAGATAGGTTTTCACTGATCTCAATTTTTCGCCGTTTTGCCACGACATTCTTCGCAAGAAACCAAAGGATAGAAAAATACGGACTAAACCCATCGCGCCGAATTTAGATAATTTCCCAAGTATTTCGTTCTTACCGATGAACAGTCTCACAAACTATCAAAAAATACTTCCTTAAAAACCTATTCATCAGCTATTCAGGCTCTGCTCCATCCAAAGATATGGTAGAAAAGTGGTTAACTGACTTCAAACAAGGCCGTACAACTCAAAAGAGATAGTTACCCCGAAAAATATTATAAAAGTTCACAAATCGTTTTGATAATCCGTAAAATGAAAATTCATGATATCTCAAAGATTTTAAAGTAACCTGACGGCTTCATTTTTCTTAAACATTTGACTAAGAGAAAACTCTTCTCGAAGTGAATGCCAGGTTTGTTGACAATTCATCCAAAACAAAAACATGTCGATGATTCTGAGAACTGTTTGGAGCTGCGAAATCGATTGAAAAGGATCTTTTTAATCGCTTGTAACAATGGACGAAACTTGGTTTGATCATTTCACTTCAAAGTCCAATCGGCAGTCAACTGAGTAAACAGTAGTCGGCTAACCTCGTCTAAAGCAACTAGAAACGCAATAGACAGATGAGAAAATTATGGCATTCGTATTTTAGGATACACGTAGAATTTTGTTATCCACTAACTCATCAGTAATGAGATCTATATAGTACAACTGGTGCATTTAGAGCAGGCCAAGCGATGACCATATATGAGGAAAAATTATTTTTCATTAAGATAATGCACTATGGCTAAATTGTACAACTTACACTTGGAATTGCTTGCGCACCAATTGCATTCGCCAGATTTGCCGCTAAAGATAACTGTAATCGTTTACAGAAAGACATAAAGAACTGCTCTATTATTGTATTACTCTTGAAAGAAATATTGCGTTGAATGAAAGCATTGACATCAACATTATTTATGGTAACTTTTCACTTCTTCTTTCGATTCGACAGATTATTATTTATAAGTCTGTTCAACATCCTGGCGAAGGGCTGTATGTACTTTACAGAAAATCTTACTCACTTACTTAAATGACTACAACAACCCGTTACTATATTTTGGCTTGACGCAGCTTAACTCTCCAGGGAGGGACCTCTACTGCGTGCCTTCCTTCTGCAGTCTCGTTTATTAAGTGTGGTTATTGCTCCCTCAACTTGAATGAGAAGATTAGTATTAAAAAACACTATACCAAAGTGTTGATATGCACAAGAACACCCGGTATGGTGAAAACATGACGTTTATCCGATTTATAGCTATAATGCTTGCAAACTAGGCCACATCAAAAATTAGAGATACATGTGATATATGGGTTTTGACAATTTTTTCTTCTGATTCTTTAAAATTTAATTTATTGAATAAAAACAAGAATATTTTAAATTTGGCTACTACCCTTTTGGCCAAATACTATTTGCATATTAATGTAAAATGCTTTAAGGCTTAAAAGGAAGGAAGTAGAATATATTTTTGATTATGGTATAACTAGAACCTTTGTTATTTTTTTTGTACTTTTTTTATGCATCACATATACTTGTTTTGCAACATTAATTATTTTATGTGAAATTGTTTTAAATTCTTATTAAATTCCGTATAAATTTGAGTAATACAATATAAATGGAAGAAAATTAACAAAAAAAAAAAAGAATAAACTTATATCACACAGAAATATTTCGCAATAAAAATATTCCAAAAGGAAATTTTGACAAGGAAGAGTCCTACAACCCATTCTGATTCGATACTAACGAATTCGTGTAATTAACTTTTTGGCGTAATTAATGCCAAGCCTAATTGTTGTTGATCATGCTCTGAAAGTAAGAAAAATATATGAGCTTCCATTAAAATCAGAAAAATGACAGAGCAATGTTCATGGAGACAAGTCAAGGCAATGTAAAGCATGGTTAGCAAGTAGCATTTACGTATTCATGCCTTATATTCCACCCATATAAAATAATTTTTTCATTTATGTCTGTCAGTGAACGAAGTGCCTTACGGTATTAGAGAATATACAAGCAATCACGCAATATACTTGCCGCCATGTTGAATATTCTTGGTAACACCACCCAATCCAACAACTCCTACTCCAAAAGAACAACCCATTACACTAAAATCGTTGCCATCAGTACCAGTATCAAACAACATCTTCATCATTATCATCATTATTGTTCTTGTTATTCTTTACCCTATAGCAAAATACATCGTCAATTTCTACATCTTCATCATCATTACTGTTGTTGTGTGCCTTTGTTATTGTTATTATTATTTCTCTGAGGTACTTGTCTTTCTTAACTCATTGCGTTGGTAATAAATCTTTCTTGCTCTTATCTTTTATACAACACATTTCCTTTCGTTACATATGTCTTCGTCTTTTACTTCTCAAAATATGTTTCATTTTATTTTATTCACTACTCCAACTCACTTATCATTATTTTTTTAGGAGAGGAGCTCCCCTCATGCATATTGATATAATTTCGTCAGTTTGGGAGTTATTGCGCTTTACCCTTTTACCATTGAGTAAAATTTGGTGTTGTGTTTTTGTTGTTGTAATATTCTTATACATACATATATAAACTCCACAAACATTTATTTATTTGTTCTGTTAAATAAGTTTGTTTTAGCAGAGGAATTGTACATATCCAAATATATACATATACATATATATATTTATATACCTATATACCATGCTTATATTTATTAGTTATTACTGCTGTTTGTAATACAATATATACTATTATTTTCATACATATCAAGTGAACAAACATCTATAAATATTCTGAAAGTAAAATTTATTTAAACATAAACTCAAATTTTGATTCATTTTCCTATTCTTTTGACTACTAGACTCTAGAAGTAAGAGTATTATTACTACAAGCACACATACCAGTTTCACAGGATGTTTGAAAATGTGTTTGAACCAAAGTTTTGAATTTTAATTAAATCATACGAGTATTTAAAACTTTTTTTTGCTTTAAAATAAAGACCATAACATATTTTCTTTCAATGAAAATATTTTAATTTAGCTCAAGACACTATAATTTTCATATTAATCAAGACCCTGAAACTTTATACTTCCAACCCATCCATAAACGTAAAACATTTACGCTTTCGCTATGAAAATTTAGTCTCTAATAATTAAAAAGACCGGAATTTAAGTTCACATATTTTCTTTCTATGAAAATATTTTAATTTAGTTCAAGACACTCTAATTTCAAAATTATCCAGATCCCGACACTTTATAGTTCCGACCCATCCATAAAAATAAAACATAAACACTTTTGCTAAGAAAAATTGGTCTCTAATATAAGAAGACTGGGATTTGAATTCACATATTTTCTTTCTATGAAAATATTTAAATTTAGTTCAAAACACTATAATTTTCAAAATAATCAAGATCTTTAAACTTTATAGTTCCGACCCATCCACAAACATAAAACACAAACGCATTTGCTAAAAAAATTTGATCTCTAATAGTTAAAAAGACTAGGATTTGAGTTCACATATTTTCTTTCTATGAAAATATTTTGATTTGAACCATAACTAATATGATGATCCCGAAACTTTAGAGTTCAAACCTATCTATAAACGTTATGGACTAGGATTTTTGTTGAGTAAAGGACTGGTTTTGGAATTTTTGTTAAAATTTTCAAGTTATTTAAGATATTTATGTTTCTCATGAAATATAACATCTTTAAAGAATGTATGTATGGATTAATGATAAAAAAAAAACGGAATACTATTGTTAATGGGGTTAATGGGACCAATATTTAATTTAATTTAATTTTTTAATCAAATTTTACTTTAGTTTTTGGTACTGTATGCTGTCGAAGAAATAGAACTGTAACCTGTCTATTCTTGCAAAAAATTATTTGTGGAAATATGGGCAACTTGTCCCGATATTGAACATTGGATGTACACAGCTATTGTGCGTCGAAGACTCACTAACGATGCTTTAGTTTGTTATAGGGCTCCAGACAAGCTCTGGATAGTATATCTACACAAATTCAGCGGAATTCCGAAAATAACATGAATGTGTAAAAAATCAAACTGAAACTGAAATTTTGTCTGGGTTAAACTTATCGTCAAGAAATGAGTGGAAAAGATTTTCGTATTTTCAAGCACGATCAGATGCCGGTGTTTACGCAACATTCACAGACTCCTTTTTACTGCTTAAGAAAGTCACAACTTTTGAGGCTAGACTTTTAGCAATTAGACAGACATGCTGTCTCATTACAAGTCACATTAATGACAGATACAGTATTGCCATTTTTATTGATAGTCAAACGGCAATTAAAACTCTTCAATCTTCCACTATAAAGTTAAAGGTACTTTCAAAGAGTGTACATATTAGTTGGTGGGTTAAACCAACTAGCTGATACCATACTCTTCAGGTTTCATGTATAAAAGAAAATAAAAGGAATGAAAAAATAGTCAGCTTGGCTTCCCTGACTGTATCTCTAGAGTTGTCTTTTGTATCTTGTTCCGCTGGAGATCATTGCAAGAAGTACACCCAACTCTTTTTTTATACGGTAGATACGTTCCTCAGAAATCCGTGTAAAAAAAACCGTGTAAAAAAAATGTCAAGTGTCAAACAAGACAGTGATTTTGAGACCGTACTAGATTAAGAATTTTTTACAAAAAAAAATTTTTTTTTCAACCGTGTAACTTCAAATCCGTGTAAAAAGAAACCGTGTAAAAAAGAGTTGGGTGTACTTGCAACTACTTTCTTCGACTTGCCTCGAAGTGGTGGATTTATTACGCTGGCTGTTCGATAAGATTCGATAAGATTTGTTGAACTATTGAAGTTATTGAGGTCAGAAAATTGTTTATAATGAGAGGCTTTTAAAATTGTGCGTTATGGTAAAATTGTTGAGTTTCTTTCTACTGTAAAAATTGTAAAGCACACTTGAGATAAACTGACATAGTGGCGCAGTCTAAAAAATGGAGGTGACGCTCCAATTCTGTTTGAATACAGTGTTGTTGACTTGGCCATATTTCAATAATCTCCCCTGACATATTATTGTATACAGTTTGATTATCTCATTTGACTCCAGATCTTCTAAGAAGCATAATAATTGAAGAGCTCAAGTTGTAAATTGTAAATTATGACTTTCTACTATATCTTTTTAATAAGCTACTGTATTCAGTTATATAAAAATATTATCCTTAGCGGCAGTTCTATAATGCACACTTAACTATTCGATACTGGGTTCTTAAGATCACTTAAGATCTTCTAAATTGATTTCAATTAATGTTAAGTTAATGTTAAATCGATACTGACTCTTAATTTTCTTGAATAAAAATAAAGCAGAAGGACCTTTAATATATAATGATCAAAATTCAAGAAGAAGCTTTAAAAATATTTAATAATTTGTACTACATGAAATTTAATAAGAATGCATATTTATTGCTTATCTTAAACAATACATAAATCATAAAAGAAATAATAAATGATTATTCTCCATAAAAAGGTACAAAGTCATTGAAATGTAACAAAAAAAAAAAATAAATAAGAAAAGAATTTCGTAGTAATATTAAAAAAAAAATATATATAAGAAAATCTTATGAACAAATTTTAATAATAAAAGGTACAAAAAATCATAAAATTAAGGTTAACAAAAGGAAGAGCAGGAAAATGGAACAAAATTGCGTTCAAAATAATAAAACAGCCTCATGTCCTTTTTATGATCAGAATGTATATAAAACTTGACACCATTTTGTTTATTTTATATTTGCAAACAAATACAATAGAAAAAAAATTTTATTGTTTTTTGTTTTACTTTTATTTTTATTTTTATTTGTCTTTCTTTTTCATGTTTGCATGTTTCTTTGTAGAATTTTTATTGGCACATGGAAGGTCCATTTAAGAGCAATTTTGACCTAAAAATCATAAAAATTGTAATCAAAACGCAAAAGTTTATAGCTTTCGCATGGAATAGATTTCTAATGTGGAAGGTGCGACCTGACACAAAATTCTTAACGTTTTTCATATAATGTATGGATCGTCATTGGTCATAAAATGAAGGACATTAAAAGCGTAAATTGGAGCTTCTGTTACTAAAAGAAGAATAATAAGCAAGGATGCCAATGGAGCAGTGCAACTAAGAATTTCTTTAGTATGACAGACAATCGGTGCTTTTATATATGTGTATTATATGTGAATATAGTGCATCATATTGTAAGGATATATAAAAATATATACAAAGGCAACTTAACATTGAATGTAATATTTAGGCTACACTATTAAAAACAATATAAATGTATTTTATGAGCTTAGACCAGACAATAAATTTTTGTAAAGAATAAAATACATAAATTCGTCATAAGTCTAAGAAAACAGATAAGATTTATATTAAGAAAGGGAAGTTATTGACGATACATAACAGCATCAATGTTACATTTTTTTTTTTATTTGATTAAAAATAAATTTAGTTGAAACAACAAATCAGTCAAGTCAAATCAGCACATTATAGATTTACACCACTGAATTTGGTAAACATTAATTGTATTATTTATCCAATTTTAGTTTAGCATCTTAGAAGAAAATATTCGCTATCTAACATCACTATGCTCTATCAATAGCAAAAGACTGGGAGAAATATTCAGCAACTCGACAATTATTTATTAGCTCACTTGTGCGCTTTTTTGATGTTTTCCGGTGTCACCGACTTTTTTGAGCGACCACCGCTTTCGATATCATCCCTATTCGACATTTTCTATGAACTAACATTGGGAGTTTTTTGATATATTCTGATGTCACCAGCTCTTTTGAGCGATTAACGCGTTTAGAATCAATACAGCTAGCAAACCATTTTTCTACCATTTGTCTCTTTGGAGTAGAATCCGGGTAGCACTTATCAAACCAAACTTCTACAAACACGATATTTATTCTTATCAAAAAGCAATGATAAATTAAGGTATGAAATTGCTTTAAGTCCATTGATCTTAAAATATAAAATTAGCCTCTCTGAAAAAGCTATAACTGCAGTGAGTATAATGAGTAATGAGTTTAAAAGTCATGAAATTTTAACAGATATCATTTGAAGGTTGCCACTTTTCACAACTATATAGATTTTCATTAATAGCACTGCCAATATGTCAACATATAGATTTATAAGTCAATGTGTAACAATAATCAAGAAATGTACAATATACAGATTAGATCTCCAAATCTTAACTTAACTCTTCTAGTGTAGTGTAAACAATAAGTGCACTGTAATAAACCTTGCAGTATTCTAGAGGTATATTTTAATGAATTCCTAAGCTCTGGTTTTGTTATATGAAGCCCATGTTAACTGGAAAGTTGCTCACGATCTATGTAGCTTTCATTTTTTACTAGTAAGCTGAAGAAAGTAGAGATAAGTACTTCTCTTAACGATCTTGAGAAGATCATAAATCATTACCCCCAGCGACACATCTTGATAAGCACTAAAGCAAGTTAAAGCGTCTGCTTGTTCATTCCTTTCAATGTTCTTATGTCCAGGAACTCAGTGAGTGATATTAACTATTAGGTTTAGCTCATAGTTGCTTTTCTACACTTTTTATCTAGCCTTTATTAAATATTCAATTATTGTTTGACTGTCAATAAAAGAGGCAATACTACATCTGTCCTTAATGTGACTTGTTATTAACCGACATGCCTCAGCGATCGAGAAAACTTTAGCCTGAAAAACTGTTATCTTATTAGTTAGAATAAACGAGTGATTAATATCTGCAAGTGGCGTGAAAATACGTTGCATACACCATAATTCATTATTGAGCCCTCCTTGAATATTGATGCATCGTGGTTTGCTTGAAGGTTTCTAGTTTTCCATTCATTTTAAAGAATTAGATAACTGATAACTATATATATAATAAGTAACAAAAAAATTTTTTAACACAAAAACTATTAAAGTTTGTTTTCTTTAAATATCCTAATTGTAATATTCTAAACAAAAAATTTTATAGTAGAGAAACCTATTATCTATTGCGGGCCTACAAAGTTTTTCTCACAGTCCCTTTATTGTAATAAAACCAAATTAAATTCTTTAACGAAATTAAATGGAATGTCTATGCAAAATAGCTAATTCTGTGTTAAAATATGTACTGAAATCTCATATAAATAATTATATACGCCCCCAAATTTCTTTTTCAAACACTTCTATTACTACTGTCACACTCTCATCCCCCTCCTCCATCACATTTTTATTATATTCATAATACTAACACACCAGTTTTCCAATGATTATTTTGGGTTTTGTCATTTCAATTCGCATTATCCTTTGCACTTATTTTATTTGATGTTATGTTTGTTTTTTTTTTATTTTTATAATTTTTATTCGTCCTACCCATCGTCGATGGTGTGTACTGAGTACTGAGGGCTGCTGGCAGGCGAGCAGGCGAGGAGGGTGCAGTAACGTATGTGGCAGTAAGTGTATTTCTTAAACATTTTTTAGGTTTGCTTGCTTCTGGTATTGTGCAAATAAAATATGTCACGACACTGTTGCCTTTTGTACAAATATCGTTTGCCGCCCCCGTATCCTACCCAGCCTCCTTTGGCAACACTGATTTACTCCCATTTCAGTGTTTAGCTAACCTTTTCTGCTATTGTTGACTGGATGCTCATTGTACTCGCACGAATTATTGTGCACTTTAGGTTTTGTTCAGGGTTTACGAAATGAAATTCACATTTATATACTCACATGCTGTTAATCTAATGTTTGTATAAGTGTATGTAAGCGTATAAGTGTGTAGGTGTGTTTGTATATGTGTATGTTGAAGAGTTTGTGCCTGAAATGAAGGAAAATGTTTATTTGCTTTTAGATGTGCAAGTACTGCGCATAAATAGTGGAAATGTCACTAGAGGGCGCTCCATGGGTTTCATTTTGGTTTTATGTCAATTTTATTAACTTTTCTTTTATTGCCAGAAATTTTAGTTTAATTTTATTTTACTTTAATGGCGAAATTATTTGCTTCAAGCGAAATTTATTTTCTTTAATGTTCTTTTATTACTTGATCAAGATTAGATGAGTTTAAGTGTGCATACAGAATTAGATCCGAAATTTAGCCCTTCCAAAAAAAAAAAAATAAAACTAATAATGTGTAATACTTGATGATATTAACTTTTATTTTATTTTACATTTCGTTTGGGTGTACTTTTTCATTTAATAGATTGTATGAAAATTTATTTTATAACTTGACATAACTAACATTTAATGAATTTTTTATCGTATACAATGCTTATTGTTTTCTTATTGATATATAAAGAAATTATTGTATTCTTCTTAAATAGGTACATACTCGGTATATAACTGAGAAGTGTGTAGATTTTGATATAGACCAGCGGTGTTTGCGAAAATCAGTCAAAAGAGCCAAACAACACCAATAACAGTAGACACAAACTTATATCTACATATATACATCTACACTAATAAATAAAATATATATTTATCACAAATGCTAAGTCCTCAGGATTGCGTATTCACATTCTATACAAACAAAATTTGATATATGCTATGATATATGCTACTGATGTTAAATCCCATGTAATAGTCCATACATATTATTATTTAAAAGAGTATATCTACTTAATTTTCTGGCTGTCTAATACTTGTTAGCTGTCAGTTTTATAAGACTGGAGTACATGCTTGAGGTTAGTGTTGAATTCTTATACTGCATACTATTAATGGTCTACGCGCAGCCTTTTTGGTGTGCCAGCGTAACCTAACCTAACCTCACCCATATCTACTTAAGCATAATTATCAAAAGATTTGTTTTTCAGCTGCAAAATCTTGATCTTTTCCAGATCGATGTTCACTTCAGCTGCAAAATATTGATCTTTTCCAGATCGATACTTGAATCGTGTATCAACTATTTGTGAAAAAATTCTTCTTCTATATTGTTAAAGAGTAGCAGATTCTCCAATAGTATATAGAGATGTTTCTATATCTTTCAAACATAGTTTTTTTTAACGAGGTGTAAAATAGTCGAAAGTCTAAGTCAATATAAGATTTCAATCCACTAAAATCATCGAGATGTCAAAAGGTTAGTCTTCTCGAGATTACCGATTTGGTGTTTCGTGAATAAGCCGCCTAGAGCATTAACTTCAAACATCCTTTTTAACCATCATTTAGTTTATTGACTACATTCATATGTTTTCATATAGCATCGCTGCAGCTGTGCATATTGGGAGGGAACGTCATGCTTACAAAACTTGGAATAGCGGTTTGCGCTTTTCTTCGAAACATCATAAGCGTTCCATGATTTGAGTTGCGTATATTTTTACTGTATTCCATTTGAAGCTACTAAAATACATTTCATGTGTGATACTACTAGGAGATTATATGTGTCCTAAAACCTTCACAAATATTTCTCGTTTCTTTTTAAAGATATCACAATGAAAGACCATATGTTTTGCACTTTCAACAACGTTTTGACAGTTTGTGCAGTAGGAACTATCTACCAGCTGACAGTGTAAAATGATTCTAAGGAGCATATAAAATCTGCATTCGCCAGTTGTTGAAAGTCTTAACTGCACCTAATGCTTATTTAGAACTCAGTGACTGGTTATTATTTCTATATAACCAGTCCATATATATATCTGTTGCGTTCCGATTTAGGAGATATATATTTGTGATAGTTCGACAAGAAGAGTTTTGTATAGCGACAACTTTCAGAGTTAGATCAAATGTAGTTAACTCTACTAGTAACGAGTGACTTACATTTGTATAAATATTGGTCGAAAAAAGTCTTCATTTTTTATCCTTTATTTTATAATGATTAATTAAGTAAATATCTATAAATATATTTATAATTTTATATAAATCTAAATATCTACATATGTAAATATAGAATAATATTAATAAGATTTTGAAATTGCATAACTTTCTTTGTTTAGTTGTGATTGCAATATTAAGTGGTACAAAAACTCCTGGCCGTATTCTGCAGCCAGAAATTTATCCGCCGTTTTGAGCCTGTAGTCGTAAGAAACGGTTACAAGCCCACAGTGTGACATTCAATAATGCCCACCGGCTGTAATGACTTATGATCACTGTCTTAGGAAACTACTCTACGATTTATTGTTATTATTGTTGGAATTATTAATAACTATGAGATTGTATATTAACAAAAAACTGATAATAGTAAAAATTGTATACTAAAATATAGAGATTGTATGTACATAAACTAAGATCTAAACATAAAGGCTGTACATTCATTACCTAAAACCTAAAACATAGGATAAAGCAATGATTGTATATCTATAAATAACATATAAGAGATTGTATATCTGTTAATCAATCGGAATACATTATAGTGAGACTCCATAAAAACATATTAACAACAACGAGTAGCATTAAGACTAGAAGTGATTGAATATATATTCATACTGTTAGGTATTTTTATAAATAAATTACATTTTTCAACTTAATTATAAAGCAATTTTTGTTTAGAAACACTTTTTTTGAAGCACTCACTCACATACAACTAACGACTTTAGAAAATCCATAAATTATCCAGATAGATTCAGATTCACTTTAGTGTGCACAATTCCATTTGTGCCCTTTCGACAATTTTATTATCATTTGAATTTTTTCGAGTGTTTTGCTCCTTTTTTCTACAACTAAATCCAAAACTTTTATCGCGTTTTGAAACTAACAAATTCCACGATTTGATTGAAATCCTTTTGAAGCTGCCCCACATCAACACAACATCAAAACACGTTAAAATATTAGAATATCCGTAAAATAAAAATTTGTATATTTTCGCTACACACGTGAATGGCTTCAAAGTACCAGCAGCGGCAATAACAACAACAAGTAAAACAATAAAAAATATCACAAAGAGATTTTGACTAAAATGCGAAATCGATTGGAAAACAATTTTCAATTTTTAAAGAATTATCACCGCCATATTCGCGCGTGCTCCTTTTAAATCACACATAAGTAACCTCTAAATCTCTTCTTTGTACTGCATCAGCTTTTCTCTAGTGAAATTGGGTGCTGATGCTGGTAATGGGTTTCGTAGCAGGTAATTTTTATTTGCTTTTTAAACATTTCATTTTAGGTTTTCCTTTTTTCTTCACTCCGCACACATGTTACTCTAGTAGAGAAACTTCTACTATCCTTGAATTCCATATCGAAAATATCACAGAAATAAAAGGAATAAAATAATACATGAACGAGAAAAATTTTCAAAAGGTATGTGGCACATTTAATAAACATAAAGAATACCTCATATGCGAAGGTATATAGACTTAAGCATTTGTACTGTACATGTTCACTACAGTTACAAGGAGGTGAGGACGAAAATATTGTTGTCCTTTTGACTTTGGTGTGCACCGAAGCTTATGAGAGCAGCATGAGTGCATGGCAACAAAATCGTAGAATGTTTCGGGTTGAAGTAGATTTTGGTTTTGTATGAAAATTGTTCAATAAGCTTAGCAAACGGCATAAGAGATTTATTTTTATATATTATATAGTTTATTTACTAATTAGTTTATGTATTTTTTCATAAACTAGTAGTTCTTTTTATATTTTTCTATTTCGTATTTTCCCATATATGGCCATTTATGTTCAAAGTTTTCTGCGATTTTCGCACATACTTTCCAACACTTGGCTTGGCAACCCGTATTCTTATCCTTTTGCATGCTTGACTGCCACTGAAAAAGGTGCCAAATCGTAATTTACATGGATTTCAGTTCGATACCTAAAGAATTGAATTGAAATCCACAGCAAAGCTACCGCTAATGTATTGTAGATTATGTTAAATCCTTATTTTTATACTGCCTAAAGTCACTGACGTTTTCGTGTATGTGGGCATGTGTGTGAGGACTTTACTTCCATTTGTTGGCGCATATAAAAAGTGCTTAGATATACAATTTCGTTTCTTCTAAAAAACTGATAATAGGATATGTCGTTTAATAAAATCTAATTTGAAAATATTTTTTTTTTTCAATATAATAAAACACTATAATGCATAACGAAAGTTTGAATGTGCAAATAATACAGCTTACAAAAACCTCATTGGAAACTTCTTCCGAAGAAGATATTTTTTTTTAAATCTTAGTATAATTTCATTTCATTGAATACTTACAATATTTACATATGTGGTATTTAAAACTAAATAAAACAAAGTATATAAAGTTTTTAAATAAATTTTTCTAAATTTAAATAGCTCCAAAAATTACCCAATAAATTTGATTCAGTCAGTTCTTACTAACTAACTAACACTAGACCATGTGGGTTCGAAAGTTATTAAAGGATATGTTTTTAATATTTTAATTTTTTATCCTAGAGGCAACTTTTGTGCGCTATTGGTTTTAAAAAAAAAAATTTTTTTGGACCACTTTAATAATAAATAATCATATAAATGCTTAAACCAATTTATATAATCCTTTCAAACTTGAATATAATAAAGCAGGAAAAATTTTGGACAATATTAATTAATATATCGGGTGGAGTAAAACAAAAAAAAATAATTGTTTATTAAATCTAAGACCAGAAAAATAGGCTTAGCATACATTAAATTTTAATGAATATATTTTAATTAAAACTTTTATTGACTTATAAAAGAAAGCTATTTTGAGTATATAAATCTGATTGAAGTGTTAAAATCTGGTAAATGGTGTTATAACCATAGTATGTGACTTCAACCTATCACACAGTGTAGCTGAAAGGACCTTCTATGCGACGAGTATTAGTCTGATCCCACAATAGTTCTCCCGAATCGTCGGGTCGCCTATTTTCAAGTTAAGATAAAGGGTACTGAGATTCATTCGTGTTCCGTATCAGCACATCGCTGCCGACCTTAAACAAATTTACAGGTAGACCATCCTACCAATAAATGCAGAACATACGGATCATATTAAATTAAATGAAGCGAAAAGCTACTTGATATTAAGGCTTTAGTTGGCAATATCAAATGAATTGTTTTTAATTAATTTATAATGCATTAAAGTGATTAATAATGCATTTAAAATAATTATAAGAAAACTATTTACTTTGCTTATTAATTAAATGCACAACAAAGCTGAATTGTAATTTTAATCTGTATTAATGTGGTCAGCAAAGCGTTATTAACAAAATGTAATTCATGATTTCGCATATTTGGGAAGTTAATATTAATATTTCAAAACGCAAAATGGAACTGTAAATAATTTAGTTGCATAAATAAATTAGTAGACAAAATTTTGACATATTAAAACTAAGCGCACCACAAATTTGTGCTCCAGTCCAAAGCCCCCGAAAACATGATATATAAATAAAATGCAAAGCACTCACACAACAATTAATGACATTAAAGTAATGATATTGTAATGAGACTGCCAATGGCAACAATAATAGCGGCAATAATATTAATAATGATATGCAAATAATTACAAATGCAAATACGACCAGCTGCATGAATGCGTGCGGGCGCTTATGGGTGTCACGTGGTATGAGTCCTTAAGCTCTGCTAAGCAATCAATTATTATTATTGAATTTAGTTGCGGTTTTGTGCCAAATGCGACTTAAACTAGAAGTTCTTGCACAAATGCGAAGTGGTGAGGCGAATAGGTGAGATGAGTTGAGGTAGGGCAAGATACAATCTGTGCTGTGCACCGTTCTACATCAACTAATGAGAATTTAGGCATACGTAAGCAGAGTTTAGCACAAATTCATAAACACAAATGTACACAGTGCGTACATACATATATGGTATAATAATAATTATACAATCATAATCAGGCAAACGCAGTGATGTCATGCAATTGCTAAGTGTTACCATATAAAATAATTAGTATAAATCTTAGCAGCGTTGATGCGTTACTATTTACACCATATGTGCTGCTTTTGGCGATTAGGCCTAGCACAGCGCACTACAAATATAGGCAAATGGGGCGCTATGAACAGATCGAAAGGCAATTAAGCAAATTCAGTTATAACGAGGATTTAAAATGCATTAACTGGACTCAAGGACGCAACCGACGTAATTATTAAGCTTATCTAAACACAAACCATATGGGCGTGTGTTCTACTATATTTCGAATATTTTCATTGAACTACTGAAAAACGTTACTCATACGCCACCGCGCCCAAGAAATGGGAAAAAAATCATAACAATGCTAATAATAAATGTGTTGCGCTGCTACTGCACTGTACTCGCTCTGTTAAGCGGTTGTGTGTAGTGGTGTTAGTTCTTTATATTATTGTATTTTTAATGTTGCGCTGTGTTTGTATTTATGGCGTTGGAGTCTATTCAAATACGTTGTGCTGTAAACACTGATTTATTTTGTTAGCACTCACATTACCACCTGTGAGTGTGTGTGTGTGTGTGTGTGTGTGGGCTAAGCATACATGGCTTGCATTTATGCACGCATGATTGCTCCACTAATGCTAATTTAATTATTATTTACAATTTAAGATTAGTTTTGATCGTTCGACTAAATCTACTTTTGGTTAGTTGTTCAATGCGAGATAATATTGATAATTGTTCGCAATTACCACAAATTAATAAACTGCAGTTTCATACATTCAGGCGTATAATTTCATCTGCTAATCTATATTTGATGCAATAAATTAATAGAAAATTTGATTAGAAATAGTGATAAGAAACATTTTTACACATTAGAAGTTCTGATAGTTCTGCATACTCGAATATGGAGACATGGATCACAATAGATAACTAATGAGCTCAAGAGTCTAAGCATGCAACTACCAGTGATTAATTAAATTTATATTTATATTATATTATGGGCTAGGACATAGTATGCTCCCTTTTCTCATTAAAATAAAGGAGAATCAGAATAAAAGGGATTATTGGGACAATATACTAGGATTAAAACACTTCAAATTACTTATTGGTACCTACAACAATAAGAGATACCAGGATTGTATGAACTTATCAAAAGAAAAACTTAGATTCATTACAGGAATCGTTACCGTTCACTTTAAAGTAAAACACCATCTTACAAGACTGTGTATACTTACGGATGGAAACTGTAGTTTCTGTGAAGAGAATGAGGTGTCGGCCACACATGTTCTATTAGAA
>NC_051847.1:192695612-192763156 GCF_002237135.1 Teleopsis dalmanni | reverse complement strand
ATATTCCTTGGGTTGCATTTCCTATTTAGGATGAAGACAAATTTTCTAACACATTATAGACTACTAATAAAGGAAAGTTTCCTGTTTATTTTATATTTTATTTGCTTTTTACATCAAAACTAACGTACTTTCTTTGGGTTATTAGAAGGAATAATACATTGATTTTATGTTGTATTTATATTAAACTTAAAATTTTTATTTTTCATCTATTTTAAAGATGAAAAGTATAAATTCTTCGTTAAATTATTGTGCAGATGTAAGACCTTGGCAAGGAGTAGAGCTACAATTGTTTAAAAGCCCATTTTTGAGAACCCAAAGACTAACAAAAATTTATATCGAAGGCCTTACAATAGGCTGAAACAACATAATTTAATTAAAATGATACAGGTGACTCTTGAATTGAGAATAGATCTAATATTAATTTTATATTGGAGCCTTTACAATAATAATTTGATAAGAAAATAGAATGATAAAAAAAAAAGAAAATAATTTGATTAAAATGCAGGTAGGTCTTGAATTGAGAATATACCTAAGATAAATATTGATTTAAAAATTTGTAAGTACATCCATCAATTGTTAGTTAAATAATTGTACAAATGTTTAGCCTTGGCAAGGAGTGTGGATACAGGAGTGAGGAAAACCTTTTTTTGATGGTCCAAAGAACTATCAGAATATAATGTCGGATTCAATCTCAAAAAAACTAAATTGATTAAAATAATACAAATAAGTCTTGGATTTAGAAAATATCTTCCATAAAAACCCTCTAATCTTCAAAGCGAAGGAACGAAAAAATAATTAATTTACATTTTAAATAATAATACGAATTTTTTATTTCTTTAGCTGTAGTATACAAAAACGGTACCATAGGCTGTTTAAGTGGAGTCTGTCGAAGACTTGCCCTTTATTTAAGATAACCTAGTCAAATAATTAACTTTTTAAACGACGTATGAAGCTTAGAATATGTTATGTTTAAGTTATAGAAAAAATAAATTTATTGGAGATATAAATATAATTTTAAACATATGTTGCTAACTGAAACTAACTAGTGATTGTTTACTCCTAAAAATTTGGTATATTTTCCATTGTCAATAAAGACAGCAAATAAAACCTTTCAATATCGTTTCTAAAATCAAAATATTAAGTGATCAAAATGTTTAATGTACTGACAGCTTTCCATGACGTCATTGGTTATGTATTTTTTTATTTAAATCTTACTCAAATACAGACAGAATGATTCATGCCTTTATTATTACTATTAGTAACAAATAACAAATTTAACATATTTCGGCACTTATTTATGGGTTAATGAGTATGTCAAATTATATTGCTTGAAATCAACAAATATTAGTTCACCTACAGAGCTCGCATTTCAGGAAATCACCTTTACTCTTATCACAAAGTCAATCAAAAAATGGAACAAAACGTCACAAATTTATTGTCAGAATTGGAGGCATAAATTTCGAATTTTTACGGATACTACGCACCAACCAAAACATTAAAATTATGATGTCACAAGACTGAAATTACCCACAATAAAAATTTAATTTAATTTATACACAAAAATAAAAATAACAATAAACAAAAAAAAATTATAAGCAATTCAATTTAAATTAACACAAATTTATTTATAAAACACTAATTTTGCACTCAAGTAGACTAGAAATAAAACGGTAGTCACTAATCACTTGAAAGTGGGTTTCTCATGACTATGAAAGTGTGCCGAAGTCATGGGAATCTCTCTATTAGTGGCTACTATAGCAAGTTGGGTATTAACGATATCTAATCGCTTATATTCGCTATAAAATATTAAAATAATTTTTTTAAATCATTTTTCGATTATGTGAAAAAAATAAATTCACTTAAATTAGATTTAATTAATTTAAATTAAATTAATTTAGAGTAAAAAAAATTTATTAAAAATGTGATTATAATTGCTTTGGTTTTAATTCAATTAAAAAATTCTCTTAATTGTTTAAATTAATTTGTTTCATTTTCTATATCACTTTAATACCTTCCATGTCTGTCCGTCTATTTTGTCTATCTGTCATGGCAGTCTACGAAATCCTGCTTGATCTGCACTTGATCCCGAGTGGATTAATTTGGCTGTAATTTTAAATCGTTTTGTGGCTTTGTCTCTTGTTAATAAAATATTTTGCCTGCCTGTTGAAGTTTTTTTTTTTATTACTGCTCATATTATTAATATTAATTTTTCTTTCATAACATAATAATTTAGTTTTATTTTGATTTAATTTTCATTTATTAGAGATTTTTTTTATTTATGTTTAATGTTAAATTTTAAGCCGCTTTGATGTGTAGATAGTTTGCTTTACAATATATGTGTATGTATGCTAATAATAATATATTATTTTTTATAGTATCGAAATATTTTTTATAGGATAATAAATAACTTTTTGTTGGATATAAAACATAAAAGTTTATACATATTAATAACACAAAAATATTTTACAAATATATATGCGAATAGTCATATAAAAAATATGTTTTGTTTTTAATTTCGATATATTTCTTATAAAATATTAAAAATAATTTTTTGTTAAATATAAAACATAATAATTTATATATATGAACAGTTTGTAATAATTTAGTATTTGAAAAATGTATTAGAATAACAATTTATAAGTTAGTATTTTTATATTTATATATAAAATATATTAGAATAATAATTTATATATAATATATTTTTTTTGTATATTTTTTTTGTATATATAGTATTTTTTTTTTTATTTCAACATATTTTTTACAAGATAATAAATAATGTTCTGTTAGGTTGAAAACATAATAATTTATACATATTAAATATGCAATATATTTGTACGCATATAGTAGTAATAATATAAACATGTTATTACATATAAATAAATATGTTTTTTTAATTTGTGTTTATTTGTTATAAGATAATTTATAATTATTTGTTCAATGTGTGAATTACGTAAATAAAAATTTCATAATAATTTCTTGTAAGATATAAAAAATATATTTATATATTAATTAACGAAAATAATTTTTAAAATTTTGTGTTAATAAGAATATACATAAATAAATTTTTTTTGGTTTCATTTTTTTTGTATAAGATTATATATAATGTTGTTACTATGCAATAATAAGAATAAAAATATAAATAATATTATTTTTTAATATCAAAATATTTTTTATTATTTAATATATAGTTTTAAGTTAGATATAAAGTAATTCAAAAAATTCAATGACACAAAAATAATTGCTATTATATTTATGTTGGAACTTTCTGAAGTATCTCCAATGATACATTATTATAAATATATTGTTATATTATAAAAATATATATATAACATAAGTACATATCTTTATAATTAATATATGTGTTTTGAATGGCATAAATTATTTTGGAAAATTTAATTGTAAATAGATATAAAATAATTTTAAAACATTGGAAACTAAAATATTTCTTATTAGATATAAGATACGAGTATGTCTTTCTTAAAATATCTTTAAATATTAAAATATATTATAAAATATATTAAAATATGTATGCTTTTTTTGTGAAATATAAATCACATTGGAAAAATAGTAGTATTATTATTAGATCCTAACGGACCACCAAATATGGGTCTTTGTAAACCATAATGAATGCTCTATAGAAAGAAGTTTCTCAAATGAGAAACTCAAATCTCATATGAGATGGTCGTAATGGAGGCCTACTTTAAGCACCTCGACAAATTGTTTAATAAGAAAATTAATAAAAAATTTTTAAGAAAATGCTAGCAAAACATAAGGATGTTATGTTAGAGTCTAAGAAGAATATATTAAAAAATAAAGCTAAATATTTTCTGAACGTAATAAGGATCGAATAAGAATATATTAAAGAATAAAGCTGAATGTTTTCTAAATAGATTAAGTTTTATTTTATTATAAAATAAATATAATATGACAAATATATATAAGAAATATATATAAGAAATATATATAAAAAAAATATGAATAAAATATGAATATAAAACACATATATAAAAAATTTTATCAATATATTAAAAGCTAGAAAATTTAATGTATCTGAACGTGACAGTTCTTGGTGTAATCGTCAGGAAATAGAAAATATATGTCATATTATTGGACTATCCAATTATTGGACTATGTCCGATTTGCAGAGAACATAGAAATAACGTCTGTTTTATTGATAAAGTACTTCTATCCGAAGAAGAAGTCAAAGTCTTAGTAATAGTAATACTAATAGCAACCTGTGCAAATATATGCAAAGTTTTTTAAGTTACAGAAGATTTATTATTGAAGAATGTATATGAATAATAGTGTTAATAATATGCCCCACCATTTATGCAACAACAAATCAATCTGACACAACAACAAATATTTTATTGTCAATTTAGATTGTAAATATAATTCTATGATTTTTGTAAGTGCTATATGAATTTCCTTGAATCAATAATAAATAAATAATATACTATTATTCTACAGCTGGTTTATGATTTCGTTTTGATATAAACACAGCAATTGAATTTGTTAATAAAAAACTTTCATAGTCAATTAATAAAACTCTAGAAAAAATGTGCGTATATAAAAGTCAAGTATGGCTTTGGATCAGTTGGTTAAGGTGCGCTGACTCTGAGCTTCAAATTTGGCAGGACACGAGTTCGATTCCTGGTACCTGCAATCTTAAAAAAATTATTTACGAATAATTAAATACAAGTAATATTTCCAAGACCACTGATGATGGATATTTGCCAATACTCGAAACAACTGTATGGTCAGCCAAAAATTCAATTAATTAAAAATAATATAAAATGATTTTTTGTTGTTGTAGTACACTATTGTTCGAAAAACCTTTTCATAATTTAATAAAGTATAAAAAATATATATAAAATGTATACTATATTTATACTATATATATATATATATTTAAGTTTATATAGTATATTTATATAGAATAGTATATTTATAAAATATGCCCACAAATATGTACTTTGTATCGCAAACTGACAAACTAAGCGAAAATTATTCATCAAACAAAAATTAATTTTAAAAAATAAATAATTTATTTGTTAAGTATGCGCCATCATCAAATCAACATCAAATCGGAAATATCTTTTGATATAAAACGAAATGGTTGACAGTAGTGATTTGTATTTTAAAGCATTTCGTAAAGAAATTAAAAAAAACGTATATTGTAGATAAAATAGCAACAAAAAAATATTAGATAATATTATAAATGCAATAAATATTAAAAAAAATTTTTTTTTGTCATCAAAAACTTTTTTTTCCAAAATGATATACAACAAATTAGACATGAAAATATTAACATTTTTATATAAATATATATTTGGTTGTATATACAAACATAAATTTATGTTTTCTATAAAATTTATTTACTTTGGCAACCATAAGAATTATCTTAATAATTGCTGGTGTCATAATAAAGTAGAAAAAGTGCTCATAAACTTAAGAAAGGATAATAAAGTTTTTCAAGTGCTTTTAAGATTTTATTATTTTATGTTTACTTTTAAATAAAATTTTATAATTCTGTCTTTTTAAAAGTGCCAAAAATTTCTTTCTTACGTATTTCTTTCATGATTATCTCAGTCAAGAAAAAAATTTTTTTTTTTGTGGTAGATTTTGGCAAGTTTTAGGTATTGAGATACTATTTTCTTCACTTTTAATATATGTACATTTTAATAGATATATTTATTTATGTATGTATTATATTTAAAAAAAGATTTGTTTTTGTGGTTTGAACTAGTTAACACGCAACAACATATATTATTTTTCTAAGGTTTTATTTATTTTTGTCAGTGCGATTTTTTTTTTTTTTGAATTTTTTTTAATTTTTGTACAAATTGACGTCATTTGAGTAATTGTAAAAATATGTTTGCAAAAATTTATATAATTAGTAAAATTTAGTTTAAAAAAAAACATTTCTAAGATATACTATAAATAAATTTAGTCATGTGACTAAGTTTTTTACAATAAAATTAAATTAAATTGATTGCATTATTTAGGACACAACTGCTACATGACTTTTAATTTTATTTTTAAATTTTCTAAAATAAAAAATTTATTTTCACGTTTGTTTAATAATAAATTTCAAATGTAATTAATTAATAATTATAGTTGAAAAAAATAAAAACATTCATATCAGTCATCTTCTGAGAACTGTCGAAGATTGCCAAAATATGAAAAGTAGAAAATAGTAAGAAAAAATGTATTTTATCTTTGCCGAAACTTCAAGACCCTTCAAAGATAATTATATTACTATTTCATTATATAAAATATATTTTGTATTTATTTTTTTTGTTTATAATTATAATCTATTTTTGGTAGGGGAACTAATTTTATGATATTATATTAATGACTTAAACTACCTGGTTATACTGACTTAGAATTCAAAATTTTATTTGAAAAGATTAAATTAGCTCACATATATAAATTTAGACAGATACACTAGGAAATATTAGATAACTATATATCTGTTTGATTTCTAAGAGCTTTGATATTTTCTTTATTATTCTTTAAAACTGTTATACCCATTATAAGTCAAAAGTATAACTACAATATATAGAAGGTATAAAAAAAATATATTACTTATACGCAATGTTAACCACATATAAATATCTGTATTACATTATATACAAAAAAATTTTATATATTAAATTATTTAAGTAAAATTAAATTAAGTTAGTTATTTAAATAAAATCATGTCTCCTAAAATTTATTTTTTAAAAAATATGAATTTATTTATTATTTATAAAAAAAAAGTGAATTGTTTGACTTTGAAAATATATGATGGTTTGAGTATCTTTAAACAATTTTTCAACTACATGAATCACAAATCAAACCCTACCAAATTTGAGTCGTAGAATCACGTGCTAGCTCACTGAACCAATCTCTAACTCTTGACGTTTTCGAATGATAAATCTCGATTCAAACTAGAATTACTCTTGAACTGTGAAATTTTGTTTCCCAATCGAATATTTTTAGAGTAATCTAATATTTTTGTACTTATATTAGTAGCAATTTATATTTTTAATAAATCCATATACCGAATCAAAGCACACTTTATTTGTCAAGTCACATAAAACAGCTGTTAAATTTAGAGTAATCTTGTAGCTCTGGCAAAATATCTAGAGTGTTATAAAATAATCTCGAGTATTATACATTTTGCTCGAGATTTACCAATCGAAAATGTTACTTTGGATGAGTGACAGTCACGATTTTTCTAAAACAATGTACACCATTATAGAAGATATTATCTGTGGATTAATATAACACCAATTCAAAGGACTTAAAATGTTGTTTTACACTGAATAATCACTATATAATGGAACATGGAGATAAATTGCATAACTGAGATAAATTACAATTAAAATAACAGAAATTTTATTGAAGTGCTATATTTACAATTATAAATTTTTTAATATTATATTATTTTTAAAAAAAATACTTATTCATAAATCAGTTAAGAGATTTCACAACAATTATACATATATTATTTTTAATAAAAATTATAGATTACTTCAACTTCAAATTTAGTGCTGCTTAGTAAATATTCAGTAATTACTTATAAGGATGGTTTTGAAATATATATTATTTTTATTAAATATATAAACTGTTTGAAAAGAATTTTTTATTTTATTGTCAAAAATGCACAATCTGACATTTTAAAAAAATCCCTAAAACAAGATAATTTAATTAATGTACATAATACCAACTTAATAATCCTAATTCGCACAAAATTTCCTCCAAATATTAAATTAATTAAGATAATGATATTATTTATCAATAATTTTTAGACCTCTTCTATCACAATAGTATATATAATCTACAATATATTGAAATATTTTAAGCTAATATGGACGTTATTTAAAAAGGGTTACTTTCTATTGGTCACTAAAGAAAAATTTATTTTTCTTTTTAAATTTATTTTAAAAAGGGTTACTTTCTATTGCTTCACTAATAACTATAAAATTATTAAATACTATTAAGGAAACAGTGATTAAAATTTTACTAAAATAAGCAATTATAGACTTTTGTCATTCTAATTAATATAATTTTTTTA
This sequence comes from Teleopsis dalmanni, assembly GCF_002237135.1. Classification (NCBI taxonomy): domain Eukaryota; kingdom Metazoa; phylum Arthropoda; class Insecta; order Diptera; family Diopsidae; genus Teleopsis; species Teleopsis dalmanni. Next base: position 192,755,091 of record NC_051847.1, on the reverse strand, counting down.
ATATAAAAATTAAATGATTATTTTGTTCCGATATTTTGATGTATTTCGTTCTGAACAAATTGAAAAAATTCTATCTAGAAATTTTTTTGAAAGTCCGACGGTAAATTATTTTCTTCTCTTATCTTTTTCTAAATATTTTGTTAAATATCTTATTTGAAAATTTATTAAATTAGATATAAAATAAAAGAAAATTACTCAAATAATAATATTAGAGAGTTTCGAATTCACATTTTCAAAAATGTGAACCTAACCGTATAACAATTTAAGAACTTTACAATAACAGCGATGTTGTCTTGTGTACTACAAAAGTTTGCTTATATGTATAAAAAGTAAATAAATGAATAATTCTATGTAAAAAAGTATCGCCTTCAATTGAATTGTTATAAATCGAAATTTTCTAGGCTTACTGCTGAGATTCAATTAAACTATTTGTCCGATAATATGTTCTACTACTTTATATTATATATAAATGTTTGGAACCAATTTATGTTTTATAATTTTTGATGTTTTTGTCAAATATTATGAGTCAAAAGCAAACTACTGCATTGAAATCTATTCCAAAATAGGTGATATAAAATATAAGATAAGGATTTAAAAGTCGTGTTTATTTATCGGTTCTAAACTTGGAAGATTACCCTGATACAAAGTTAATTTTCGACTATGGGGCCTAAAATCACATTTTAGATACATTGTATTGAATACTTAAGAGAATCAACCGGTTTTAGTATTTTTAATTATTTAAATATATAAATAACTATAATTTTCTAAAAATTATAGATTTCTATACTCATTTGGAGTAGTCATTATAATAAACTTAAATTCGCTTAGTGGAATTTACCAATATATTATAAATATTTTTTTTATTTGGTAAAGAAGTTTCGGAAACTAATGAATTATTTTTTTTATTTGCAATATTAATTGCTTTATAGTGACTATATGTTTTAAGTACTTAAATTCTGTAGAAAAGCTCTACGATCTATTAGAGATATGCAAATGATGTTGACTGGATGAATTTATTTATATATAACTGAATAAAATCTTTTCAAAATAGTTAATATAGTAAGTTATTTAATCCCGTATAATTAAAATATTCTTTATTGATAAATAAAATATTGAATTGCGAAAAAAACAAAAATATTTATTTGATAATTGAAATATTTAATTGTAAAAATTTATAAAAATTAAAATAGTCTTTATTGATAAATAAAATATTGAATTATACAAAATTGCAAAAAATATTGCAAAAAATTAAATATAATTTATTTTGAAAAATAAAATATTGAATTGTAAAAAATTATAAAAATTAAAATATTATTCATTGATAGTTAAAATATTGAATTAAAAAAATTGCAAAAAAAAAAAACAAAAATACTTTTTTGATATTGTTAAATATTGTAAAAAATAAAATATAATTTATTTTGATAATTAAAAAATTTAATTATAAACAATTCTACACCTTAATTCAATGACAGAATTATTTATTTTTAATTAATCCTCACTAGTAATACAATAATAATCCATTTAGATAAAGTCATGACAAATTAGAGATTTATGTTCCCGACTAAACCTGGAAGTCACAAATCATTCTCCGACGACAAATCAAAAATTTAATGCTCACCTCAGATATGTTAAAGTTTAATCCACTTTAAATCACAAATTCGTTGTTCTATCTGACAAATCCAGCAAAAGTATTTCACTTTTAAGTTTTTAATTAATTAATAATTTTTTTTTTTATAGTTATTTTACAAATTGTTAATAATAATACGTTTGGTTTTTTTTTTTTTTGATTTTTCTACACTGTCCGACGGCTGCACACTTTATGATAAATCAAAAGATGTCACTAAGGATCGAATGATTATACACTTCGGACGATGCTACGGCGGAGCAATAAATCAAGTTGCTTTAGCATGGATTAGGCGAGAAAGTCTATTAAAGAACCTCGCAGAAAGTCGATAGTAAAAAAGTCGACAGCAAAAACGTGTTCTATGGCGGTATAGAATTTTAGGTCAAAATATTTACTAAAGTTTTACGATTTAAGAATATTAATTTAATATATTAAATAATTTATTTAATTATTTTTATGAATTTAATTTAATTTTGTATTTGTTTTTATATTACTGCTCCGAATGAGTTTTTGTCTTTAATGTAAATTTTTTTTTGATATTAACAATTTGTTTTGTATATCTTTTTTTGTTTTTATTTGTCAATTTGTAAAATCAGTTTTATTTTTTTTTTTTTGGTTTTATGCTTCTTGAAGTATTAATTTTCTTAATTGGCGGCGGCTTTATTGTTTAATAATTTAATCCCGTTTATAATTAGGCTAAACAAACACCAAAAACCGACAAACACTGAAAACGAATTTTGCAGAGTACCAAAAAATTATTTAACCTTCGAGTTTTTCACTAAATTGCCAAAAAATTCTTATGAAAGTAAAGTACGCGAATATTATTTTTCATTTGTTTTGTTTTTTTTTTCTTTGTTTTTAGTTGATAATAAATGGCGAAAAGCGCGTCTGCACCAGAAACAGGACGTATCTGAATTGAAATCAAATTGTAGGCAAGTAAATGTATCTGCGTGAAATCAATGTAAACAGCAACTCGTAGCACAATAACAACAACAACAACACAGCAGCAACACAACAACAACAATGCGTACTATATTTGAAACACACAAAAATTGTATCTGTAAACAGGGGCGGGCGGGACGGCTGGCTGTATGTGCGCGCGAATGCTGACTCTAGTCTTTGGAGTTCAATAGATTCGAAAAGCGTACTTATTTTTTCTGTTTGTTGGTATTTGCTTGTCTTTCTCCGTTACCAAAAAGATACACCAAAATGTTATTGTGCAGATAATACACACAGGCACTCTGCACAAGAGATACACTTAGTATCTCAGGAGCGTACGCGCGCGTAACAATACGGAATTACAAAAACAAACACACATAGATAGATATACACAAGCAAAAAATAAGCTGTATATCGTATATCGTTACTACTATTACGTATAGAAGAAAAATCTAACAGCACCAGCAGCAGCAATACTAGCTAACGTTTGAGCGAGTACGAGCCACAACGGAAAACGACTGACTGAAGTAAAATTATCAAATTGGTTTTTCCCTAAGCGTTGCTGCTCTACAAAATAAATGTGATAGTGATGGTGGTGGTGGCTACTTTATCGCATAGTTGCACATATTCTGATAAGATTTCAAATATTATCCCAATAAAGCAACACTCACACATTACATGTGTGAGTGAAACACATATAATTGAAAACTAACGAGTAACGCTTACTAGTAATGTGTTAAAACGAAAGGCAAATATGAAAGTTGTGCCTCAAGACACACCTACTAGCGACATATTGTTTCCAATTGTCTCACAATACTAACTCATTTCATGAAAGTTCTACTTATTTTCCACGTAAGAGTGAGTAAGTTATATTTCTTTGCATACAATTACTATACTTATTTCAGTTTTGCATATTGTAGAAGAGTAGCAAACTCTCTGCTTTGTTACAAATAAGTTATTTATAGCACGCCATTCTGTTTTGTTTCTTCGACTTGATATCGTTTTTATTTTTTTGCATTTCATTCATTTGTATTTATTTTGTTTTTTACTTCAAACATTTCTTTTTTCATTTAAATGTACACCATTGAAGTTATATTCCCCTCTGTACATTTGTTATATTACAAGTTATAAGATTTCTCTTTTATTTCTAACTTTTTTCTTTGCGCTTTGTTAAGTTTTGTTGTTTTGTTAGTGGCCCAGCATTGTTGTTGGTGTTGTATTATTCTTCTATTTTTTTTGAACATTTTTATGCGGATGCTATTTTTTTGGTTTTGGTACGTGTTCCAAAAATTTCTTGTTGACGTTGTTTTTGTTTTGTTGTTGCTACTGTGTACTGGCAATACTGCTGCCACTGCCAGTGCCACTGCCACTGCTGCTGCTGCTACTGTTCTTCTACTGTTCTGCCGTTGGTAAAAAGCAAAAGGATCTTTGTATATTATGGGGTGCGCATATGCTTTGAATTTGAATTGCTTATGTGCGAGTGTTTGTGCGTGCATTTTTACTGGGTGTCAAGGGCGTTTTGTTATGCCATTATTTTGTGACTAGTTTTATTTTGTTATTGTTGGTTCTATTGTTGTTGCTGTTATTGTTGCTGTTGTTGTTATTGTTATATTAATACTGTTGGTATTTATTGTACAACAAGCAAAACAAGCAAGCAAGCATCTTGAGGCGTTATTTCCACTGCCTTTTGTTTTGTTATTGTGTTATTCTATGATTCTCGTAGCTATTGTTGTTGTAGTTGTTGTTGCTGCTGCATTGCTTACATACAAATAAATAATTTTTATTAGTAGTTCTTTTCTTCTGAAGTACATATAATTTTTCAGTTTCATTTTTTTTTTATTTTTGTTTTGCTGCTGCTGCCACTACTGACTTTCCTTTTGTGCTATTGTTGTGTTGTTGTTGGTGTTGTTGCTGGCATTTTAGATTTGATTTGTTAATGGAAAGAGTTTTGTGTTGTATCATTGTTGTTGTTGTATGTTGATTCCATTGTTGTATTGTTTCTGAATTAATATTCACCGCAGCTCTTGTAAGAGTTCATAATATTTGCAATTTTTTTTAACCCTCTTTTTTGCTCTTCATATATATTTCATAACTTTTGTTGATATTTTTGTTGTTGTTTTGTTGTTTTGTTGTTATTTTTTTCTAATGCAGTAGTTTTCATGCCTATTTGCTTGGATTACGTGTAACTTCAATGTTTTTATTGTAAATTATTTATGTACTTTTTACTGCATATATGTGTACATTTTTCAGAGAAAATGAAGGGTTTAATTACTTGCCTTTTGCATAAAAATAATAAATTTTTGGGTAATGTAGCACTTTTACTACATATTATAGTATATCTGGTTAGACTGTAGTGGTTGTGGGACTTAGCTCATAGTACATATGATTTTACCAGATTATTTTTATATTAAATAGTTGTGATATAAGGTATGTTAAATTAAATTTCATCATGTTATTTATATGTAAGAACATATTTATATTACAACAATAATATATAATATATATGTGTATTATACATTAGAACAGTAACTGTCTATCAGATATGAATAACTATTGTTTGTGTGTGTTGGTAGTTGAGTTGATGTTATGTCATCTTTACTCTATTCCATTTGTGGGTATCGTTATGCCTCAATTATCGGTAATTAAATACGGGGAATTTATGAACTGCTGCTGTTATTTATGGGATGATAGATTTAATGTTCTTGTATCTTCCAGTGACCACTAGTGGGTGGCCACATGTGAATAACAATAACAAGCAAATAACCCAAAAGGTTTCAAATCTGCAGATAAATGAGGGCAAGTACAATATAAATGACTAGAATACACTTGTGGAGTCCATAGTTTTTTAACGTGATTACCAGCAATTAAGACTTAGCATCACGGTGTTCCTAACACACGTAACAATATAATGTAACAATAAATACTAGATTGGAATTCCAAAGAATTCCGCCGGTAATTGAAGCTATACGTTTGGTTATAGTTTTTTTCCTGGCAGTGACAGAAGCCCTTCTAACACTTATGGTGTTATTTGGAGCACAGCATCCGGTTGTAAAATGAAACTTATAATCGAAAGAAATTAATAAGAATGCATTTATTTTACTCAAGTAACTTTGAGTAACGAAGCTATGGACACTGGCCTCCGTGTTATCAAATTCACGCTTTCGGTTGGGTGCCTTAAGTTAAACTTACTCCAAACCATATATACATACACCAAGCAATATCGGAAGATATCTGCTGAAATTTTAGTCGCCCCCTGCCACAGAAATTTATATAATAAAATTTATATTTTCAAATTTAATGCTATATAGTGATAAGTATTTGATAACATATTTATAACCTTCTGTTTTAAAAAATTATTAAAAACAAAAATAATTCTATCACTAAGACACAAACTTTATCAATCTACTCGGATTTATTTATTTTAGCAATCCGTTATCGGGTTTCATGCTGACCCATTACTCCTCCCTGTTCGCTGTAAGTGCTCCCTTAACTTAATTACTTTACCGTGTAAGGATAAAAATTATATCCAAAGCAAAGTTAATCAGATTTTACGTTATTATTATTATTGATATATATTTTTCGGTTTTTTTACTTACTTGTAAATTACATGACTTTGACTTAATTAAAGTACCTATAAATCCTTAAATATTTGAATATTATGGTCACAATTAACAAATTTATTACAACAATTCTAGTAAAGGTGAAGATACCCCAGCAACCGTAAGGACAAAAAAAGTAGTGTCCTTAGAACAAGAAACACTATACTTTACTATATCTTCTCCTTTCGTTACTGCTACATAGAGCTAAACCCTACTAAATCCACCTTTTGGCATTAGTAACATTTCCTTTTGGATGTTATCATCCTGAAGATCCGGCAGTGCTAAAATAGGCGAAATTTTTAAAAACTTTGAAAGTATAGGTCAACAACCAGTTCTGTCAGGTACAAATAGTGGTCAATGGAGACGCACGAAGAATTCCGCAAGGATTTTAAGTATAGATCATATATTCTTGTGTCTACCACTACTTTCAATATTTTAAATATTATAAAATCTATTATAAATTGGATGTGAATAGATGAATTATGTCTTCCGTAAGGATATTTCCATGGAACCCGTATTCCAAAAAACAAATTAAAATTTTTGTCGACGTAGAAATTACTACGTCCACATCTTCGGTGGAAGGACCAACGATTTGGGGGCGCTCGGTACTACCAACTGGCGACAGCAAGCAACTAATGCAGCTGGCTGGCGGAAGCGTCCAAAGATGACTCACGCCTGTAATGGTCAACTAATTAATAAGTAAGAAATTTCTACGATATTAAAATATATCAATAATAAGTATATTATATATTCAATATATTATAGATTACATTGTGACCGAAAAGTTTCCGGTCATAAATAAATAAAACGCAAAATTCTTAATCTTCATCAATATTTATTTTCTCCTTCCCAAATATGCTTCCATTAGAAGCGATACACAAATGCCCAACGTTTCTTCCAATCATCAAAACATTTTTTTATAGGCGCTTTCCGGTATGGCTTTGAGTTCCCTCTGCGAATTCTGTTTTACGTCTTCTATGGATTCAAAACGCGTTCCTCTGAGTGGTAATTTGAGTTTGGGAAACAGGGAAAAGTCACACGGTGCAAGATCAGGTGAATACGGTGGCTGTTCGATGGTATTTATTGAATGTTTGGCCTTAAAATCGTTGATAATGTTGGAACAAATTGAGGTGAATCGGAACAAGCCGAGCGTTGACACGTCGCATACACAAATTTTCCACCAAAATCAAACGAGCCATCTCACGACCGATGCCTAGCTCTCGTGCTATCTCTCTAACACTCACATGAGGATTTTGGAACACGATTTCCTTTGCCTTTTCAATGTTTTCGTCGGGGGTAGAGGTCGAAGGTCGTCCAGAACGCGGCATGTCTTCGACGGTCGTACGACCGTCCTGAAAGGCTTTGTACCACTCATAAACTTGAGTTTTCGATAAAACTGATTCCCCATAAGCCTTTTGTAGCATTCGCAAAGATTCTGCACACGAAATTTCGTTCGAAACACAAAATTTGATGCAAACTCTTTGTTCAATATTTTTTTCCATTGTTTTTTTCGCAACGCACTACTGAGGTGAACTGGTTTAAACAGCTGCCGTAAACGAACTGTCTGACAGATCGCGCTCATTTTTGGCATAGTAATTGTCCTTAATTGCTGCCAAACTACATAAACTTAAAATATCGAAGAATATACAGCGCGCGAATTTTAAATGAGAATTTCCGGAAACCTTTCGGTCACAATGTATATATAGTAAATATATTATTTTACAACTTTACAAAATCTTTCTAAAAATATTTCAATTAAAGTAGTATGAGAGATTATGATACACCTTCAAGTAGCACTATTTGAAGTTCGTCAGCTTATTGTAATAACTTGACTTCAGAAAACATTTTGAGAAATCTGGAACTCCGATCCAGATGGAATTCCCTTAAAAATGAAAATAATTCTTATAACATTAATCAACTGTGAAATTGTTTGCAAGCCGCCACAGACAAAACTATGAAATTGTAAATTTCTAATATTTGCCGGTTATTTGCGTTCATGAAAATATAATTTTCCCATAAGAGGAGACGCGTAAATCGAGCTCATGAAACCTAACCCTGCCCAGCGGTATTCCGGACTACTTTATGACTTAAGCGATAATTCTCAAATGTGCGTACAAATGCATGTAAAGCCATTATAGGCGCAAAAAAAGACATTGAAATCGAAGCAAGGATTCATCGTATGTAACTGACAAAAACGCCTTTGAATTGGTTTTGTAAATCTCTCCGAATACCTGAACCTGAGCCCAATGACAAATGCTTGCGTCACAATCAAAATGTACCAAACAACCGAAATCACATGAAACGCAAGTGAAAAACAAGCGAATGCAAAATTACGATAAAGGCAGCAAAACATGCGGAAAAATAGAAAAACATGGTTGGAGTGAGTGGCCTAAAGGGTTAAAGAGCGGCATTTGAAAGGAAAAAAATGCGAATATTAAATGAGAAAAAAACAACAAAAAGCTTATAGAAGAACATTTGGATTTCAAAGCAGCGAGTGCGGTTATGGCATAATAATGATATTTTCGCACAACTGCGAGCGGTACACTGCGTACGTGCTACTAGTCAATGCCATGCGAATAGCGACTTACGCAAGTACATATATTTTATAGTAGTTTTTTTGTCCTACAGATGTGTCTACATACACACGAGGCGTTTGTTTGCGAGTGTTTATATAGTTGCTGTCAAAATACTTAAGTAAAGAAATCAAAAATCAGCCAAAAAAATTTATGGTTATGATTTATTTTTGTAGGGTATAGTTAGATCAAAAATTGCACTACAATTGTGTGTCGTGCAAAATATGATAATTATTTATGTTATAACGAGTATTTTTTTATTTTATCGATGTATAATCAAACAAAAGTTTTTGCTAACGACTTAAGTGAGTATATAACCAACTATAACCATGGTATGATATATGCAAACAAGCACCTAACACAGTCGGTTTAAGAGAATCGTTGCGGCCCTGTGCCCCACTAGGGAAAACGGTTACTAAGAAGAAGAAGAAGATTGTATGTTTTTATGTTGTTAACTTATTTAATTAGTTATCAATCTTATCTGCCTGAATTCACAAAAGGTCTCGCTGCAATATTTCAGTCCATTAGTGTAAAAACGAAGACACAGAGATATATACAATTGAACAAATTAACACAAATTCTGTTTTCATATTAACTAGTTTAAAAAGTAAGAGAACTAGACGTTTTCCAACAACTAAAGTAATTGGAAATAATTAAAATTGAAATATTTTCTGCGATGGTCTTACTGTCGGTAAAACATTCTTTTCGGGTCAAGTAGTATATAGGTTCCGTTTTGTTATATTTATGGGTTACTATAAATACTGCCTAATTTTTTTCCTATGATTATTGTTGCTCTTTCGATAGAATACAAAATGTTGATTAATATTTCTTTTACTATTCAGAATGAATCAATAATTTAATGTAGTAGGTATAATATGATAAGTTCTTTAATGTGTTAATTATTCCAAGTATCAGAAAAAAAGCAGTAACAATTTTTTTCTGCATGACTTTCAGAGATATATCTTTCTTGTAGAAAGTATGAGGTACTTCAAATTTTAAGAAGCCGTTGTTATTTTTCTTCTTGTGTAAATATAATTTTTTTAAGAACTGAAAATAATTGTTAGAAATTTATAATTTGAAAAACGGACTTAATAACTACCACATTTTGGGCAAACGAATGTAATTGACCAAACATCCAACGTATCGGATATAACTTCTGGACATTTTTTTTTTGTCATCAAAATTGAAATTACTATTTCGAGGAGCCCCATTCAAGCCGATTTTGGCTATTAAAGAAAACTCATAGAAAGAAATGAAATTCCATATCTAAACCTATCTATTAAATGTCCATTAATGTTAAGGTTGAGTTTTACCATAGTTGTATTACAGTCGATGGGGTTACTTAAAAGGTGACAATAATTTTGAATTGGTCTATATTGTTTTTTATATTTTATTTAGTGATACCGAATAATTTGTATACAAACTGTCGACTGTAAACATCAACAATTTTCGTATTACGATATTTTTCTTAATGTATGTGACTTAAATTCTATTTCTCTCAATAGGAAAAAGCCAACAAACCTTTATATATTATTTATATAACCTTTATATAAATAAACTTTTATATTTATAAACCATTATATATTGTATAAACCTTATAGGTATTTTAAAATCATACCCTTAACAGAAATATTTTCAATATTTTCTATATTTGATTTTCTAATATTTTTATAACATATTGAAGAGCTCCTCGTATAAGCCCTATAAAGTATATATACCTATTCTTCATCAACTCGGCGATTGCAGTTCACGGAGGAAAACGCTACTCTGTATATTTCTTTCAGTTCAAACTAGAGTTCCTTTCGTTTTTGAAATATTCGAATAAACAGAAACTACTGAAAATATGTATAAAATATATAACGGGATTGAACTACGAGTATTTGTTAGATTTACAGAAATCGGATCAATACATCTTATAGTTAATATTTAAACAATTAGAAATGATTTTTTCTGCCTTTTCAATAAAGATATTCAAATAAAATTTAGTACGGAAGATACTTATATTCATAAAGAAGATTGTACAAAATTTTATTAGTATCAGTTCCGGTTTAGATATAGCCATATAAACTACTGATTCAGACATACATTCTTTTTAGAAAACTTTGTTTATTTTTTGGTGGATGTACTGCAAATTTTCAAATTAAGTTAAATCTATAGCTTGCAACCTGGTTAAGTATAGTTAATTGGTTCAAATTTAAGTATATTTCGGTGATGTTAACCGGTAATTTAGAAACATGTTTTTCGTAAATATTTTTATTTTATTTTTCAATATATTCGTTTCGAATTTATACTTTATATATCTGTTTAGAAGAGAATATTCGTAGCAAAAATTATGTCGATCAGTTGATATTTGGATACAGTTAACTTGCAAACTCATACTTCTAAATTTATATGATTCTATATTAAATCTATATCATCTACATCAAAAGCTCCAACAACTTCAATAGCTATCGAAATATAAGATTGAAAAAAATTTAAAGCTACTCTTAATAGTATTGTTATATAGTATAGTATAGTATTATGTTTGATATTTTATTTTATTTTATATTTTATATTTTATTTTATTATATGTTTATGTTAATAAATTTTATATATATATTACCATATAAATGATATGACAATATCAAATATTTTTTAATCTTTAATACAATATTGTTTAAATATAATAAAGACTTGAAGACTTGACCTCTATTTTGGAAACATAATTTCGAAAAAATGTTAACCAAGAGATTACATTAAGTTTAAAATTTTTTAGCAATATATATCTAAAGTGAAGCATAAGGTTTCGGAAAACTATTTGGGGATGGATATGAAATTTATATAATGGAAGATACTAAATTTATATATTAGCTACTTGGTTCCCTTCAATTGTATAATAGCTCCAGGTTTCTAATTTTGGTAAGTTTATATTAACATTACTTATAGAGTAGTCAAAGGGGTAGTAATACTTTACATATATATTTATACATTCATTTATATATTTGTACAGTAGTATATATTTGAATTTCTTTCAAATAGGTATATACTGATTTCAGGCCTGCAGTGGGAAAAGTTTTCCTTGTATCTACTATTGGTTGTATCGTTTAAAGATTTTTATACAACAATGCAATTACATGTATTATATATTGAAATAGTTGATTATAAACTTATTATATAGTAGTAGTAATAGTAGTATAGAAGTTGTTTACATGATTATTAACTAGACTGTACTTAATAGCTATAAGTATATGTCCAAATTAAGTATATGAAGAGTTTCGGAAATAAAATGTTTAACATATAACAGCATAATAATAACGTTGAAATGACTTTGTTGTGGGTGTTGTCGTTTTAGAAAATCTTATCATTATGATTATTATATTATTCTACATATTATATTTTATACCCATATATTTTATATTATTAAATATTAAAGCATGTGGACCAGTTTCTTTTATTTTATACATCATATTGTATATTTAATACATTATAACACTTTTTTTAATTTACAATATTTATTGCATATTTAATGCTGTGTAAGTAGTCATATTCCATATATCAATTTGTTCTCTAAATTGCTGTTACATGGGGAACTTATATTATCCATATATCTAATGTAGCTCTCTGGTATAAAATAAAAAAATTTTGTATGAAACTCTTTTGACACTTGAGTAAGTTGCTTATTTTGGATGATTGGTTCTTTGGCTGGTTGTTTGGTTGGTTGGTTACTTGGCCATTGCGTTCGCAAAACTATCAAAATTTGTGAGGGTGGTGTGACACTCTACTCTCAACAATCCATTTCCATACTTTTACGGGTATGTGCGGTAATATTTTTTTTATTCTTTATTCTTGACTGTATATCGTACCGCTTTGTAGCACTTGAAAAAGTCATGGGTTGATTACAAATAACTTTTGTGTTTTGTAATTTGATGACTTTGATTTTGTACTTGATTCTTTGGCTTTCGACGATATTCGAAATATGTTTCTAGTTGTTTTTGTTGCAATCATTGTCAATATGTTATTTAAGTGCTTTAGATTGTAGATAGAATATTTTTACCGACTTGGCACTTGAGTGACATAATTGCATATGTACGCGTAATTGAACATATTCAGTAGAATTTTATCACTCAATTGAATTACGCGGACCACTAAAATGGCGTCAAAATATATGAGCTAATTGATAAATTGGTTTTAAAGGGGCCTTACCCGCCAATGGGAAATAAGTGGGCTGATGATTACTTCTAAAAGTACATATTGAATATATTTACAAATGTGATTTTTCGAAAGGTGTCATAAAAGCAAAATTTATGAGCTAATTAATTAGTTTATTTATTAAAAAATTTTATTTGTTTAGTGAAAAAATAAAATAAAAACTGCAAAAAAGTGAAGTAGTAAGAGACGTACTTAGAAGTACACATTGTAACTATCAAAACTCAAATAAAAACAAATTTATTACCTCATAAGTCACAGCGTACTGTATAATTCAACTATAAATTTGTGAACTAGCGATGCTACAAGTCTGAGGAGTAAAATCATATGAAAGTATATGCTTCTTATGAAACAACTATTTCAACTTATATAATTAAACAAATCTAAAAATCCATTAAAATGTAAATAAAAATGAAGCGAACATAGGTTAGGTACGGTTAACCTGGACATAAGCCACGCATAGACCTATTGGTCCCTAATGATATCTCATTCAATGAAACTTTATGTGGAATTGTAGTAGGAGTCAGGTAAGAAGATAATGTTTTACGCAAATAAAGAAGGTTAATTCCTGTTACGTCTATCACGTTTCTAGATTATGAGATTTGAAAAAAAGAATGAAGAAGAACATAAATTAGGTTAGAATAACCTGAATGGCCATATGTAAAACATCGACAAATTGATCCGTTGTAATACCAGATCGAGTTAAACTTTATGTAGATTTAAAGTAAGTCTAGTAAGATTTTTAGTCCATCAGGTTTTCAAATTGTGAGAAAACAAAGCATTTTAAGTACGCTTAATGCGGTACGTAATCATTAAATATATTCCAAACTTTTCTTTATTCCTAACTTCTTACATTTTCTGTATACTATGTATTCTACTATACTATACATTTTATAAAAACCAATTCATATATGTTAGCATACCCATGATTACTCTAAAACCTTTGGATCACAACGCTATCATAAAATCCATAGTTTTTTAATATGACTACCATCCATTCAGGCTCAACATCATGGTGTTCTTAACACACATATAAGTATATTGCAACGACAAACGTCCTCATTAAAATTCTACGATATTTTGTCCCTATTAATTGTAGCTATACGTTTGTGAGGCCTATATTACACCTCTACTGTGCTCTCGATCACAGCACCTGGTAGTTAAATGCAACTCTACATGAAATCAAAGTAATGAATACATTCGTAACTTTGTGTTTTAACCACAGCCGCCATGATACTACCATTAAAGTGGCGAACCTCAATTGATCAAGACAACCGAAGCCTTTACCACCGTGGTAAAGTTTATAGACCAGGGATCAAACATCTAGTTCATAGACCAGGGATTTCTAAACTTGAAGTACTCCCAACAATTGTTGCGAACACCTCCGTTTTTAAATCATTATAGATTAATAATCTTGGTGCGAAAGCATTTGTGTGATCAGCTATTATGATGATATGATATTATATTATTGCGAGTGGGCATATCACAAATCATAAAAATTAATTTAACTTAATATATTCAATATGCATTAAAAAGCGGCAGAAGTACATACTGCCAAACTAATGTATCTAGTCGTTTTGCATAGTTCATGGATCATTTGGAACTTTAATATATTCTTTCACTTGTGATATTTGATTCCCTAACAACAGATTTTTTTTTATAATGAATTAGTGATTGACCTATTTTTTCAAAGTATATAGCTGAAAGTACCCGCACAAGATTTTCATTATAGTAATATGTGAGAACATTAAAGTTTTTACCATATTGTATCAGTACTAATCTAATTTAAAAATTATATAAAAAGGGACTTCTTTATCAATCTAGTAACCTAACCTAAATGAATTTCAAATGTTGATATTTTCTTAAATCCAAGCATATCACAAAAAACATGTCACAACTCTCAGAAAACTATTTAAAATTCCTTTGATTGTTTTCCAAGTCGTTTGAGGAAATTTGTCCATATTTATGGATTGATAACTTGCAAATTGAGCTTGAAAGACATGTCATTTGCATTCATTCATTCACCAAATTTCCAAATTTAAAAGTAAAATGGACAATTTCGCAAACTGTAGCTTTTGCTAAGGGACACACAAAATCACGTTTGTCTGTTTGTCTTAAAACTCTTAATACCCTCAACTACTCTCAGTGAGATGAGCATGTCAGCGCAGAATTCTGCATTGAACTATTTTAAGAAACAACAAATGTCAAGTACATGCATCGCATATATCCTCTGATACCGACATAATGCCGAACACTCAGAAAGTCGCACGTACCTACAGCCAGTAAAATTGATATGCAAAGTTAAAACGCAAGTACAAGGTAAAAAACAAGCTAAAGAACTCGAAAACACCTCGGAAAAAAGGAGGACACAACTCGGATTTAGTGTTATGTGGGAGCGATTGGGGGCAGAATACAACAAATGAAGATTGAGCAGAAGTGCAATAAACATAAATACTACAACTTCAAATATTTACAAGAAACATAAAAGTTGACGACTGCTTCCAGCACCCATCAATACCGAAGGCAACGCATACACTCCCGTATAATCCACAGACATATTTTTATCTTTTTACGAGTATGTATTGTTTTTTTTCGTTTCGAACTGTGTGATGTTGCTATTTAAAGCAAAAAGTTCACAGGTTCTACTTACAGGCAGCTTCAAAGTTCAGAACTCTGCTCAGTCCTTACTAATCCATTTAATCTCGAAACATGACGAAATGAAATACGACGTCGCATGAATGAATGAAGGCACAAATGAATGCAAGCAACAGCAGCAGCAAATGTGTCACTATGAGGACGCCTCTATCTCACAGGGCAAGAGTGGATACTTTCTTGAAGTTGCTGTGGATGTTGTGTATGGGAAACTCAGTGCGTGCGTGCAGTCGAGCGTCGTGGAGTGTTGGGTGTGTTGGGAAGCTGGAGATTGTGATTTTCTTATATTTTTAGAATTTCAATTCTGTGTTTAATTTCTGTTAAGATAAAACAAAATCACAATTTATTCAGTGGGTGAGAACTTCTTTTGGAACTGATAAACTTGAGTTGCAGTAAAATACGAGTACTGTATTATAAAAATAAGATTTTTATATCAAATATTCAGAATTTCTTTATATATCTTTGTGAGCGAAATAACAATTTTAATAAATTTTTTTTTCTTGCAAATAATATTTCTGTTTTAGAAGCAGTGTTCCATTTTTCAATTACTTATTATGCATATGTATTTTAGTGATGCAATGCTCAACAATCACTAATAATTAGAATCGATCATCAAATGTCTTCATAATTTATTAATCGTTGATTGTTATATAATCGAATAAGAGCATGAATTAAAACATGAATAACTTCGACACTACAACCAATATTTGGTCTTAACGTCCCTTAAATAATATCTTTACCGATCCTAATATCAACCCTAAGGCATTCAATTGAACATCCCTCGGCTCTAAGCGCCGACATGGTCTGTTTATTGTTGTGTAACATTAAAAAGAATTTGCAAGCTTCTCCCAATTCATGTAAAATACAAGACCACCCCATTAATTGAACACCTCTATGCTCTAAGCATCTTGAACCATCCATCCTTCTTATGAAGATATGGTTTGCTTCATTGCTGTTTAATATAAGAGGATTTTCTACACTATTGCAAAATACAAAACCCTCATATCAGAGTCCATCAACCCAAATTTTTGTAACTATTTTTGCTTTGAGATAAGTCGCACGCCGTTCGGGATTGTAGAATCTTCAAAATTATCCAGTCTTAAATATGAGGCCATCAATTCTCTGTAGAGCTTTTCTCTGGAATGCGGGTAAAATGCTAGACTAATTTTTGCTCAGTCCATACGTTTCGGATTTATGCCTTAACACTGATTTGACTATTGTCTCATACGAGTACAGCAGTAGCGTGAATGTAATACTATGGTTTCTATTACATACGATGCAATAAGTAAATATATATTAAAATAAAAGCATCGTATATGGAGATAGTGTTAATATTGAAACATGAATAGTCTAAATTTAAATATTCTTTCCTTAAAAATCTTATGGCGTGACGTTGAATGCATTTTAGTTGTAATTTAATATTTATATCATATATGAATACGTGAGATACCATGATTCCTTTAAATTTACAAAGAAAATTGATTTCATAACTATCTATTATAACCAGAGCAAACGTTTTTGAAACTATAGTTATCGTAAATGGATTTGATTTCCTCTCCAAAATGCTCGAATCTATATTTTTACAATCAAGTAATTTAGTATATCTTCTTCGAAAACAGCAAACCTTTATCAATTTCTGTTTGTCTGTCTTAAAGAATGACCATACTGGGGTTAAATATCAAGTTAACTATATGGTATAATCTTTATTCAATGAGAACTAGAAATTTTATGGTATCAAAAATATAAATTTGAAATACTAGGGGGCTTTAGAAATACACTGACTTTAGTACCGATGCCGTACTCCTCAATATTTCGCCCCTGGATCATAAAAAACAAATGTTTTATAAAAATTTAAAAAACGACATATGAGATTTGAATAACTCTGAAATAGCCTTTAGAATATTACTGAGTCGAAATGTCTATTAGTGGCAACAGACTAAGTCTTTGTACGAACTATTAACATATTGAATCCAATATGTTTTTAGTTAGACTCAGAAAAGGTTTGACACAAACATAAATTAGGCCAATACCTTAATTTCAATCCTAAAATATGAACTATATTAGAGTATAGCTGAATTCAATACTGTTATCTCACTAGGATCCTATGACCTAGACTAAATAAGAAAATAATGAAAGAAATTTGAAAGATATAATGTTTCATCCGGGCACTAAAGTACTAAGGGAACACTGTGCTCTTTATGTCTATGTTTCAAACGTTGTTTATTCCAACAAGCGGAGTGTGTAGAAGTCATTGTGACGTAGAGAAAATAGATTGGACGCTGATTAATTTCAATGTCTAGGAGAGTTTTTCCTTATTGACCTAACTAAATCAACGAAGACACATTTATCATATGTACCTAACTTCATTACAAAGACCAATTGGTGCACAATTGAACCAATAACTAGTCTAACTGATCAATCACTGGCGACTTTAAGAGCATTAACCGACTTAATCTAATTTAACCTAAAATATGAAATTAAATTTTAAATTGTCAAAAATTGCAACAAATATTATAATTATATCTTTCAGATACTACTAAAAAGTCCATGTTTCGGTAGATTTACCTGTATATTTTTCTATACTCCACTTTCTGCGCTAATAATGATTGCATGGCAACTCATTGAACTGTCGTTTGTACCAGGACGAAGCCAAAATATTCCATTCCATTCAACTCACAAATTGCAATAAATAAATTTGTATTTTTGTATAGAAAAATGTTAACCCATCTGTATGAATGTGTGTTGGTTGGTTGGTACATTAATGTAGATAAAGCTTTGTGTGTGTGAATCATTTTACAATCCACACACATCGAAGTCAATTTTCAGGATTTTCAGTCGGCTTTCGCTGTATAGCAAACGTTCCTTAACGAAATCTCTAGGAAAACCACTTCCAAAAGGAGTCAATAAACTACGTGTTGGTCTACTCCTACTCTTTTATGCTGCTTACCGCTCGCTTCTTACTGCTCGCTGCTCGCTTCTCGCTACTCGCTGCTCACTACTAGCTCTTATGTCGTTCAATGTTCACGTTGTTGACATAAAATTTTCCTTTGCTAGTGTTGTTTTTGTTGTTGTTGCCATTACTCTTTAAAGAAAAGTTGAATATTTTTTGTTTTTCTATGTTTTTCAACTGAAAAGAAAAGCAAAATATGGATTTTCTTTCAACTTTCGCTGATGTTAATGCCGTATTTTCCACTGGAAAATGTTTCTATTGCCAATTTGGTTTTTGTTATTGTTTGGCTACGTGTTGTTTGCCGTGTTTGTTGATATAATTCCGTTCCTCTACCAATTTTAAATTGTTATAAATTGTGATTGTCTGCTCACAGATGTTTTGGGTCCTTTATCTACATAAATTGAGGTAAGAACAAGCAGAGCTATCGATGTTTATATCAACTAGATAAAATCTTTGATAATTGTTTAGAGAATCGGAATCAGCATATATTAGAATTAAAATATTGAATTAGAAATAAACAGGCTAACAGCTCCCAAAAGAGCGGAGCACTGCAACAGACCCTAACCGAACAGAAGATAATCCTCCCTCCGAATAAAAGCCAGACTATCAGCCATTGAGGATCTTCTAATGTCAGAAGGGAGAGAAGTACTTGGCTTGCCACCGTGCCATACCAGACATCTAGGACACTAACAACAACAAGGCTGATACAACAAATGTTTTCGAAAAGTTCATAAACAAGAACGTATTGTGAATTATCTTCTCTTAACTCGACATACTTTTCCTAAACGATTTTAAAAATCAAAGGATCTTTAATACTTTCAAACATTCATTCACATCAAATTTATAATGCTTTTGAATAATTAGAATTTTGAATACACACAGTAATATTTCATACCATCGTCCATTTATTCTGCTGTTTTCTTTCCAATATTGAATAATAATCAATAACATGCATTTGATAGAAAAAGTCTCCAGTAGATTACTAGGTGACGACAGGTAGTTAAAAATTAGATTATTATGAAATCTTTAGCAATGCTAAGGTTAAAAAGTGTTTAGTTATAGGATTATTAGATATTAACAGATCATTTAAAGTCACCAATGTTATGAATTAATATATATTTACACTGTCTTGTGGGCAGAATCCCGGAACTGGTGATACATTTGATGGTTGTTTGAATTGGGCCTGAGTTCCTTGTGCTAGAGGTTCGTTCGATTTCATTATATATGGAGATTTTCATATGTAAGTGTAACTAGATTTACCTTAAGAGGAATTAATGATAGTCTATACGAGTATAGAATAATTTTCTATATTGACATAAATCAAATATAAGCAACTTTTCCAATCTTAAACAATTGTAGAGGTATTCAAAAACAGTGTCATTCATCACAGTCTGATTATAGCTTTTTAAACTGAAGATAAGGTAGTGCTTATAAAATGAATATAATATTTGATTCATTGACATATTAAATCAATGAGTCAAGTTACTCAGATAAATTGAGTTTAATTTCAGTGCAATTAGAAGATATAAATATATTTTAGGTATCTTTTTTCAGGGTATTCATAAAATAATAGTAATAAATAAAACAGTGGATAAATTTATCTGGGGCACATTTACCGATAATTTGGAGAAATTTAGAAGAAATGTTTGACTTATTAAACACTTATCATGCATTAAAAATTAATATATTTAAATTTTAATAATAGTTTTTTACCTAAAGTATCGAGAGCACAGAGGCTTAAATCTGGCAATATTCTTTAAGGGTTTAGGTTTCGATCGGATAGAGTAATGATGCTGCAGACTTAGTCCAAAGCATTACCATCTTATAGTGCAGTACCCATGAGAACAGTTAATATTTGAGTTAGTTCCATTTTTTTCCGTGAATGAAATTTATAGTTTTCAGTCTGTTATAATGTCTGCAGGTCTGTTATAGGAAATGATCATATATTAAACGTCAACTAAATTGAAAGAGAAACTAATAAGAAGAGTTTTCTCAAGGGGATAACATATCTACTCAGATTGTCTACTTGCTCGATTACCATAATATTTGAGTAACTATAATCCTATTATAAACCAAGTTTGAACTTTTATGGATCTATTACACAGTTGTTTAACATGATGGGTACAATTTTGTATTCAATTAAAGTGTGTATGTATCTGAAGTAACACAATTAAGTGAATTAGTATATAATTATGAAGAAAAAATGTGTTTGATTTATCTCTTTGTTGTGGTACTTTTAATTTAATTACTTTCTTTTTATTACTTTATTTATAGTTATTATTTTTATCACTTTACTTCTGCTATTTGTAGGATGCAAAACGCTAATTAGTCGTTTGTTGTCATATTGGGGCTCTTAGTGCTGCCATAAGAGTAGTAAATATATCCGTTTGATAGCGCCATTGAAATTGAACTACAAATACAGTTCATACATCTATGGTACTTAGAGTGGGACTTTCCTTTTCTGCTGAAGACCTAAACAGTTTAAAATGATCGTTAACTTCGCAAAATGATTCTGTGCTTATGAAAATGAGAACTTATATCGCTTGTACCATACACCACATATCCAGATTAAAGTTATGGTATACTTTCTATATATAGTTATCGAATCCTATTTTCCATTATATTGAACAGTAGTTTTAGTGAGTGATATTTGTTTACTATTTACATTATTTTTGAAGCAGGTTGCTTATAATTTCTTGACTTTGATCTTCTAGTTTTTGTTTTCTTGACTTCTTCCTAGTCTCCATCTTTGCAATATTTAGACGGCTTGTACTGATCTGGACTTCTTGATGTGAATATGATTTAGATGAAACATAATATAATTATTTAAAATAATTATTATATTGTTTCAGTAAAACTATTAATTTTGGCTGTTTTAAGTTTATTGTTATTAAGTTTTAGTTTAATTTTTTATTTTATTAGTTTTTAGTTTATTGTCACCGATAGTTAAGTTATGGATTTTAAGATTTATTTATGAATATATATATAGCTTTTGAAAGTTTGTAAGAAATGCTTAAGCTTTATAAAGCAGAGTACACTCTCGTGAAAGTTAAAATAGTTTCCATCTTATATCGTTTAAAACAAATCAGTATTTTTTTTATTTACCGAGTTAGAATTAAGTTGTTTTTGTAAATTCCATTATCTCCACGGAATTCAGAGTTATGAGAAGAGAACCTTTATCTATGAATTTATAGTCTCAGTTAGTCCTGGAACCCAAATTAAAGTTTAAGGACTGCTTTCCAGATAGGTTTATTAGACTTTAGTTTCTATTGTGTAAGAGAGGGTTGTTTAGACCAGATGTGATCGCGAGCGAATATAAATCATAGTACAGATTAGTAAGCCGCAGAAACAAATAGATATGTTCATACTTGTTCTGGAGAAAAATTAAAATATGGTTATAATGTTAAATTTAGTTTTATTAATTTATTAATTTAAATTCATTTATATGGTATATCATAAAAATAAAATAATGTAATTTTATCAAAATACACCAAAAGAAAATTTGAGTAATTATGGTAAATTAGAAACATGTTGCAAGACGCTTAAATATTAAACGTAGGCATCATGTAGCCCGTGGGCCGCGCTTTGGACAGTGCTGTT
Organism: Teleopsis dalmanni; assembly: GCF_002237135.1. Taxonomy (NCBI): domain Eukaryota; kingdom Metazoa; phylum Arthropoda; class Insecta; order Diptera; family Diopsidae; genus Teleopsis; species Teleopsis dalmanni. The sequence continues at coordinate 192,732,969 of NC_051847.1, read as the reverse complement.
ATAAGACATTAGTCATATTATAAAACATTAGTCCTGTTATAAGACATTAGTCATGTTATAAGACATTAGTCCTGTTATAAGACATTAGTCATGTTATAAGACATTAGTCCTGTTATAAGACATTAGTTACGTTATAAAACATTAGTCCTGTTATAAGACATTAGTCCGGTTATAAAACATTAGTCCTGTTTTAAGACATTAGTCCTGTTATAAGACATTAGTCCTGTTATAAGACATTAGTCCTGTTATAAGACATTAGTCCTGTTATAACACACTAGTCCTGTTATAAAACATTAGTCCTGTTATAAAACATTAGTCCTGTTATAAGACATTAGTCATGTAATAAGACATTAGTCATGTTATAAGACATTAGTTACGTTATAAAACATTAGTCCTGTTATAAGACATTAGTCCGGTTATAAAACATTAGTCATGTTATAAGACATTAGTCATGTTATAAGACATTAGTTACGTTATAAGACATTAGTCATGTTATAAAACATTAGTCCTGTTATAAGACATTAGTCCTGTTATAAGACATTAGTCCTGTTATAAGACATTAGTCCTGTTATAAAACATAAGTTTCTATTAAGCCTATTTAAAATTTAAAATATCTGTTTGAATGTCTTGTTTTAATATTTATTTAACTGTGTAGAGTTTTAAATTATTTATACGATTTTAAATTAAATTTATTTATAAAACGGTATGTTTTTGGCTTAATATCTGTAGTTATAAATTTAGTGAAGTCCTTAGAACAACTCCTGAGATACTGTTTTTTTTAATCTTAGACAGTAACACTTATAAATTTATTAATTACATTTAACATTTAATTATTTATACTTATTTAACATACATTCCCTTTTTCTTATAATTAGTAAAATTTAAATATAATATAATTTTAAAAAAAGCTCTTAAATATATTATAAAGCCCTCTTCCCCATTTTTTCCCTACAAAAAAGTTTTTCCGAAAACAAAGTGACTGAATACTAATTAATAAATTATAAAAGCCATTAAAAAAGAAACTGTTTCGGTTAAGAACTGAAAAACCATGACCAAATCACCGGTGTACAATCCAAGTGCCAGAGAGAAAACAGTAAAAAAAAAGGACACTGCATCCATAAAAAATGTATGGAAAAATATGCTACACAATATCGATTTAAATTAATTTTTGTTGGAGGATGCTCAAGCGAAAATCCCCCATTACCGTAAAGTACTTGTAACAAAGTCTCCAGTGTCAGGATGTCGCATGCACATGCCGGACAGCACACAGCCAACGATAACAGAAGTAACAACAACAACAACAACAAAAGTTATTGTGGCAAAAAGGACACAACAACAACAAAGGACAACGACGTGTAAGACAAACAAATTAAAGGACTGCGTCTAATATTCTTGCCGTCGCTAAATGAAAAATTCGTTGTGCCATTTCAGCAGTTTTCCCTTTTAAAGTGAATTAAAAGGATATTAAAAAAAAAAAAAGAGAAAATATGCAAAAATAAATTTCTAAAGGATATCTTTCATAACAGTGCCGAGAGTTCGTTTGATGCGCGGCACGTGAAATTCCGTTTGTGTTGCTGAAGGAGTTCATCATTTTGGACATTTTTACGCACAAATTTTATCAGTTTTCCGTACTCGCATATTTTTCTTATTTCTTTTTCTTTATTTTCAAATTTTCAATATTATTTTTCTTTTTAAACAATTTTATTTTAAAATAAAAATATTTGCTTTGCAGCTGAACATTAACCGTCGCGTTACTAGTTCGTTTAAACCACGCCTATATTCTCTGCTCATTGCGCTGCAGAGGTGTGGCCTATTCTGCGTTGTTTCATGTCAACTGCGCAATTGTCATTTGTTACTTCCCCTCAGTATTTGCAAATGTATGTGTTTGGGTTTGTCATAGTCATGTATGTGTGTGTGTGTGTGTATGTGTGTGTGTGATGTGAAAATATTCAAAATGATGGTGTACTTCCCCAACACAAATACTGTTTGCTGTTTGTTTTGCTTCGCTGCACACGACATGTACGCAGGATACATTTCCCCTGCGTTATGCATTTCCTGCTCATTTGCAGAAAACAAATCCTGCGTATAAGAAATCTCTATTTGTCCTAAAATAAAATTGCATTCGAACAGCTGTTCTTTGGGACAGCACTTTAAGCACTCTTCCAGTGACATTTTTTTTGATACACATGCCAACATGTGATTTTAATTTATGTTGTATGTGACTAGGATAAATTTGAAGGATATGCCAAAAGGATATTTATTAATGTTTATTACGTGTTTATGGTTAGAAATACTTTTAAACACGTTGTTTTATGTTTTACAAGGATTTGATTTAATTGTTATTGATTTTATTCAGTATTTAAAAAAATGAACAAAAATACTGCTTAGGTGAATGATTTATTGATTTAATATTTTATTTATTAATAGACTTCTATATTGAATATATTAAACAATTACTTTAAAATTTAGTCCCATTTAATTTATTCACCTACGTTTGAGTTCAAATAATTTTTTATTCAATTATAGATATTCAAACTAAGCGCCTTTTACACGCATACCCCTATTTCGATCCTTGCACCTCCCAGCTAGGTTCAGAGGTTGTTCTATGGCCATTTTTTGCGACAGGTAAATTGTGAGTGAACCCTTGTCGCTTTAGCAGCCAGGTTAAGGGCTACTTGGCCAATCTATTCCAAATATAAATCCACTGACTTAATACACAGAAGCAAATCGGGTTAATATATGTGGTACCTCTTCTATTACATGACTACTAGCTCTCGAAGAAAGGACACCAAAATATCTGATGTGTGTATGTTCAGGTCTGACCACAACTAAGTTTAAGTTACTAGGGGCTCCCTTCTTCAAACCACTCGGCGATATCTGTAATATTAGCATTGACCAGATTCTTGCCTTTATAAATGCCTCTGGTTGGTTCTAGTTTGACCTTCACTCTACTACCCACTATTACGAGGTTTTCGTGGATTCAAAACGGCTTTCTTAGCTAATTGAAGAGGATTCGTCTTCCCTTCAGCACAACTAACTAACTATAGATAGACATTACAGAAATTCATGTAAGAGGTTAAAATTTAAAATAACATATTTATGTAAAGAATTGGTGAATCAAAATTTGCGCAACAGTCATATACTCATTTTCAAATCGTTATTCATCTAAGATTATATTTAATTCAGTTTTATTTACTTTAATTCCATAGAATTACATACTGACACATACTCATAGGAATAATGCGGAGAGCATAATACTAATCTTTGTGATAGTTTATTTTAATAGCACACACCTCTAATCAATATAACCCCATAATTTCAATTAAGTATTTACTCTGTAAATGCCCAGTTCTGGATTAATTATCTCATCAATATTGTCCTATAATTTCAATTAAACTATTTCTCTGTAAATGTCCAGCTCTGTCCTTCAGCAGAAATAGATTTTTATGGAAATAGTATTTTGTCAGACAGTTCACCAGTATGGACGAAAGATCTATATAGTTATCTAAATTCGAAGAGATGGATTTAGTTTTTGTCTATTTTTTATATTCTAAGAGTTCTTGCGACGAATGTGTTAGTAAAACGCCTGAGAATCGCAAATTTTGGTCAGCGAAGAGATTTCCGCCACTGCAGCAAACGAATCAACTATCCGCTACTTCTGACAAAACTGTAAACTTTATAAATTAAAAAAAAAAAACTATTATACGTTCACATTAATTAAAGAATTCATTTATATATACTAAAAACCCAATGTGGATGATACAACCAAAAATACTGATAACGTATTACTTCTATTTATTGAAATTTGTACCATTTGTAATACTTAGATATATCAAGTTTAATTCAAATTAAGATATTAATTAATTATTATTAACATATAATTATTTTTAAATTATTTTAAATTATTAATATAGTTATCAAGAAGAGGCACCTAGACGCAGGCACAACAGTAGCGGTGTTAAATTTGAACTTACAATCAGGATGTACATGACCCGAATACCTAGTGGTGGTTCCGGCTCATGTACTTCATCCTGTAAGGGGAAGTTTTTAGCGGAACAAAAAGTCACGAGTATCATTAACCTAGTAAACCTACAGAAAACCTATAGAAAGACGTCTTTGTGGGTATGCGAAGACATTTTTTTTTTCCAGTCTCGAAAAAAAGTATGTAGTTAAGTTTTAATAAAAAATTTTAATAAAAATTCTAAATAAACCTACATAACAGTTAAAAATATTGCAATGGTGGCTAAATCCTCTAAAGAGTCAGATTTATTGTTTTGAGGTCTAAACTTTACTAAACTTTGATAGATTAGTGCATCAATGAAGCACAGTCTAGTAACAATATATAATTTTTTAAGTAAAACGAGCTAATTCAGCAATCTTTTAAAACCTACCATAGTTCGAAGGGTCAATGGTGCATTACGACCTATGAGATCTCTTTGCTATTCCTACAAAAAGACTCAGAAGCTAATAATTTAAGGCTATATCTAATAAATGTAATAATATCTATTGATTCATGATCTCAGATCTTATTTGGTGCAATAAAAGCCGATTAAATGTACTTACCACGTAAAATTTAAGACTTACCACGTAAAATTTAAGACTATGGATAAACCTATAAAAATCTCTTGATTCAAGATCCCAGAACCCATTTGGTTTAATAAAAAACGTATATGTCTACTGGAATTGTTTTCTGACAATCTCAAATTACAACAAATATCAAAAGATGGGCAGAAGTCTTACTCTGCATTTTATCTAATTTACCAGTTTTGATAATCTTTAGATCCATTTTTGATACACGGTAATTTACAGAAATAAAAAATAAGTGACTATTCTGAATTCAGAACTGTTTAAACTTACCAATAAATAATTTTTTTTTGTGTTTTTTGTTGAAAGTTCAGTTCGGATTTAAGCCTTTTAAGTCGACTCAGGGTTACTCGTACAATTTGAATTTGAGTTTTCAAATTACTTATGTCTTAAATGTTAGTATTTATTTTTTAAATTCTGTCTTTGCAACATTTTTATTATAGATCTAAGATTCCTTTATCACTGTTGGGCGAGCAGCATTATTAAACCAATTGAAATTTTCCACAATTTCCACATTATCTAATTTGTAAAAGCACCAATAAATTCTTGCATAAGAAACCGTACGTGGGTAAAAGTCAAAAATAAATGAAATATCTCTATTAAATTTATTAATAACTAAATATTATTATTGAATATTAGTACAAAATAATCTATATGATATAGATAATCCATATAATCCACAAATTATAAAGATTATTTTTGGATTATAGATTATAGATATTATAGATTATTATTATTAGAAAATCATTATATAGATTATTAGAGTATATAAAGATAATCTAATAATATGATTTTATCATATTCTAAACTGTTTTAGATTAGCTGTGCTAAAAACCATAATTTCAAGTGCCACTTTGATAAATCTCTAATTAAATCATAATTGCAAGGATTTGTATTCAGCTGTTATATTCGAAACTAAAATCTTATAATTATAATACATTAATATAATCAATAATTTTCAATACTAATATACATTAATATTCAGTTAAAAGTTTGCTAGTGGATTAAAAATTGAGTTATATTTGTACGATTTATTAGATTAATTCCATCTGACTTTTTTATATCACTTCCAAATTTTAAAACATGGCGACCTGTCTGAACCCTCTTCATAAGTGTCCAAAAGATCCTAAGTTTTCTGGTTGCAGGCTCAGAGTTTTACGTTTATTAAAAGTGACTTATTCAGACTGATTTATTATGCAGGTGACTATTCAAGCTGTAATCTTTTTCATAGTAAGTAAGGCTCATAGCTATTAGTAATTCTGACTGATACTAATCTGGTAATAAGCCAACAATTCCAATTTAAAAGTTTGGGCATGATTATAAATTCTCTCCATATTGCAACATATCACCGAAAACCAATTTTATAAATAGCTTGAATTACTAACAATCAAGAAAAAGACGTCCAAAAGTGTAGAAAGTGTATTATGCCTTAACATTATCACACACAGCACTCTTTAAACTCACTTGCGATAAAGGTGGTCTGACCTTCACTCTCCTGAGACCTTACTCTCAGGAATCTTCTTTAAGTGTGTGCTTAGTTTGAACCATAACACATAAATATATACATATAAATATACTACTGGAGTTCAATTGTCAACTAAACTAAATAGATGTCAATAATAATTAGAATTAAAAAAAAATCCTTAACACTTTGTGGTGTCTCTGAGCACCTATCTGTTATCATTGCATTTGGTTTTGACTTTTGGTATTGAGTGACACAGATCTTTTAGTCTTTCTTACATCTACGAAAAGCTTACATCATTCGTATGGACTATTAGAACACTTTTAACGAAGGTAGTAGATCTTTGTGGAGCTGTGAGTGTTCACATCCAGTTTACATCATTCGTATGGATTATTGGATCAATTTTAGTGAAGATAGTAGATCTTTCAGCTCTCACATCTATTGTACATCTTTTGTATGGAGTATTTGACTATTTTTATGGAAGGTAGTAGATCTTTGTGGAGCTGGAATTTTCACATCTAGTTCAAATCTTTTGAAAGGAAACTAAAGGAAGCTAAAGGTTATATCTGATGCTTTAAATTTACACATCTAGTCGTTAAATTTATAGTCAAGTTATGTTATTATCTTCATAATTTTAGTAGTAGGATAATATGTCAAGGCAGGCTTTAACTAACAAATTCTTATACGGGAAAGTTCAGTCTAGTCTCCACTACATAAAATCGATCAGTAGTAAATTCTTACTCCATTACTAATTGACAAAAAAAGTACTATACTTACCGCTTTTAATTTTTATTCTGATTCATTGAAAATTTTAAACGCAATTAGTTTCGATTTAGTTCTCATTTACCGGGGTCTTACGTCAACGAGCGAAAGAAACGAATTTTCAGGAAATTTCCATTAGCGAGTGAACGATGTTCAGGAACACTTCACAAGTACATTTCTTGACAACGATTTCGATACGTCATCAAGTACTGCTTTGATTCAAAAAAAAAAATATGATTTCGTAAATATTTTGCTATTAAATAATTTATTTTTTTTTTTTTGTTTTTGTATAACACAAAACTTTTGTTGGCAATTATTTAATAAATCACTGGTGAGGCGACAAACGCCAACCACCCAATAAATTTCTTATCATACAACAAAAAAGAATAAAAAAAAGAATAAAAAACGAAAACCAATTAAAATCCGAATGTTGCTTTGCCGGAAAACGTTAACTGAACACTGCCCCTGCGTCAAACACGTTAACGTTTTGCCGAGCACGTTCGTGTGTGTATGCAAGAGAGTTTGTGTGTGTGTGTGTGTGTGTGTTTGTTCGTGTTTACGCGCTCGTATCAATACAAACCGCAACAACAACAAAATTAGTTCATATTTCGGCATGTGTAATCCATCAATTTTTGAGGTAACGCAAAATTGAAAAAAAAAAATGAAAAAAATGAAAAAAAATGAAAAAAATAAAACAACAAAACGAACTGAACTCACATAAAAGTGTGCCGCTTGCGTATGTTGGAAAAGTTTGATTTTCGGTTTTTATATGAACGGATTAAAATGAGGAATTACAACATCAAATTGTTTGCTTTTGATTTATATTGGACACAACAACAATACGACCGCGAAGTGCAATAAAATACAATAAAAATCACAGCAATGCGCTACTGGCAACAAACGAGCTACTATAATGGCTACTCACTCACCTTTGATGAGTTACGCGTGAATGAGTAAACAAAGCACTACCAGTCATTGGCGATGGTGCTTGGCAAGGGGAGTCGATGGGAAGCCACACTACACTAACTATGTATTCTACAATGTGCATAAAGTAGTTACTTATGCTGCCGACAAAGGCGGTAAGGGTGTCTCTAAAGTTGCCGACATTTCAACTAGAATGGCACTATTGTGACTACAATTAAAATTAGGTCTCATAAGCTAGCAAGAAGCCAAGCTGAAGTTATGAATGAATATATATGACATATATCAAAACACCTTCAAAGTCTAAATAAAACTTTGTGAAGCTATATAAGTTATATAAGAACTTCACTCAAACATGTTGCGTTATCATCGGGTAGATAAGCACTCATACAACTCATCATCGTCCTAATAGCATCACAATAGTTTCTCGTTTTCATTTATTAATCGCCGCTATATCTCATCATATTTTAACTGTATTCCTTCGATTTCGGACCATTGTCTGCATTGTTTCCAAAAATGTTCTCTCCAGAACATCATTTTTAGCTGTGTTTCTTCGATTCCCGACCACCTACGAAGTCTTATCCTCATTGTTGCCAGAAATGTTCTCTCCAGAACATCATACTTTAGAGTAAAGTATTGTTTCGTTCACTGAACCTATCCATGTATCATAATTTTCAGTTTCATTTTTTCTATTCGCAACCCACAAAGTCTTGTTGCCAATATTTCAGAGAATGTTTCCTCTATTTAACTCACGATTCCTTAGGTCATTTTTTTTTTGTACTTATTTTTATACGCGTCCATGCCAATTAATTCTTTGTGTTTTAATTGATCTATAGTTATCTGACCGCTCTGACTTCTAGCTTCACATTAAAGCGTACGCGATATCATTCTTCAGTTTATGGCAACACTTTTTCGAGTCCTTTTTTGAATCTTAATCTACTAAAACATATAAATAAAATCCATAAAAAGTATACCAAATATATGCACAAAAAAAGCATTCTTTACTCTGGACACACTAATTTTCAAAGCAATTTAAAGACAAAGTACAAAAGTATATATCATAATATGTTATAAAGACATAAATTCATTTCATTTACCATAAATAAGTTTCTTTCAATATTAAATCACAAAACTCAAGTAACATAAATCTAAAGATTCATACTTATATAGAATAACGAACGCCTTTATTTTTGGACCAGATTCACTTGAGAGATTAAACATAAAAACTAACAAGGAAGAATGTCAAGTATACACAAGACCAATTTCTTTCTGTGGAAGTGGAATTATTAAATCTAAACTATTTCCTAAGTTATGTGGTAATATTAACGGTCGGGTATAATTCATCATTGCATGTTTTTCTGCTGGACCTAGAAACATTAAATATAACTCAAGTTGGTTTAAATCTATCTAAAGTATAAAAATCGCTATATAAAGTACCAGTCCCTTTTGTTCCTAGACATGATGGACTTGACATTCATAACACAGCTAATAAACTTTCAACGAACAATGTCTTAACACAAAGCCTCTGTTTTTTTGTGAGATCTGTAGTATTGTATATTACCCAAGTCGGTTCATAGCTTCCTTCAATATCCCTTCCAATAACACTAGCTCATATTTCTGATCTTGATAGACTCGTAAGCATAAACAGTTTACAATTTATAAAGGAGAGTGCCAAATTTTTTTTTTGCAGTATATCTTTACATCCATGTTTTTCTACAGAGTCTAGAAATACTGAATTTAAGCTATATGCTAAATTATGGGTTGTCCAATATAATTCAAAATTAATGCCAACAACTGATGTACTAATAGATTGGATAAACTAAGTATGGACAGGTTAAAGTTAACTAACAACTTTCAAAGATAGGATTTAACGGTATTAAACTCCACAAATTTTGTAAAATAAATTGTAATACTTATCCATCTGTGTGCTGTGATTATCAGTAAACAAATGCAGTATATTAACTAGGTCTTCACCAAACGGAAAGAAATCTAAAAATTTTAATAAAAAGATACTTTTATGAGTACAGAAAATTATTTCAGGAATACCTAATTGATGTTTTAATTAAAAGGTTTGGCTTTTAATAAGATAAAAACTATAATAAATGTTTTACAAATTTGTGAAACTCATAACTACGAATTGACCATACGAACCAGGGTTTATATATTTTATTCATATATAACATATGCATTAATTTATATAGATATTAATTTAATTAAAGATATCTTCATATATATATAATATATATCGTCATATAACAATAAAGGAATTACAATTCTTGACTTTGTAATTCAGAGTTTTGTGATTATCTGTAACTGAATAACTCTACTTAAAGTGTAGTTCATGGGAATACGGAGTGTAGAGGTTGAATATGTTTGTATTTGTGTAAGTGCAATGGGAATGTGTTTGTGCAGTAAAGAACAAAGGGTTTTACTAGGCTTTCACTAAAGATCAATTAGAATACCGAAATCCTAGGCGCCTTAAAATGGTCTCACAAGTGGTTAACTGCGCTTAAAATGAAACACTCTGATGACAATTTTCGCGGTACAATGATAAATTACACAAAATCTCAGCTGTCAGTTCTCAAAAAGAACTCTTAATATGTGTATAAAAAAAATCATATTTTCAAAACAATTCATATTTGTATTATTATTGAAAGAGCAAAGTGTGCTGAAGTAGTTGCAGTTTTTAGTAATTCAAATACGTAATTTAACTAAAAATAGGTATGACTATCTGTCATATTTGTGAATTATTTTGCGACAATTTCGAAAAAAAATTAAATTTTTTGGGTTCATAATATATACATATAACATTATACGCATTTTCATTTTCTACAATTGTTTATATAAAAATAAAGAAAAAGATTTTATTTAACAACTCTCTACAGTACTTAATTTAATTGGAATTAAATTTAAAGTGAATAAAATAATTCAATTTTGAAAAGTATTTACGAATAATAATTAGCAGATCTGATAAGGGTTCCCTAGTATTTTTTATATTGTCCCTGAAGTTATGTATGGTAACTGTAAGACATTATACTGTATTTGGTACGGGGACAATCAAATATATGTAAACATCTCTCAGAAAGTTGGCCTCTTTTAAACAGGAAAAATCTAAAAAGCTTATTGAGGTGACCCACTAAGCTATCGCTCTGATAATGATATTACTGAATTGATCACTGTCAGTTAGGAAACTATGTCGTGAGATTAATTATTTCTTCCATGACTGTTACCACTGCGGGACCACTCTTAGTTCTAAAAAAGTCCCTTAATATAATAAAAGCTAAATAAGCATCACTTAAAGCTGAAGGATACTAATTGAATCTTGGCCTCCCTTAAACGTTAAATCAATAAAAAAAGACGTTGTAGGTTTGGTAAGCGTTGTAATGCGATTCATTTATTCATATGACACCTATAAAATCTGATCGCTATCAGACTTAACCAAATTTAAGTATTTTTTTCTATAGTGTTTCTTTATATATTCACTGATGATATACGAAGTAGACTGAAACATCTGTAAAGTAAATATTTTTTTTATAAAAATTAAAATATAATTAAAATATTTAACATTAATTAATTAGTATAAACTTTTATAAAATTTTTTTATAATTTTATATGTTAAATAAACGACCTAAGCCCAGTAATAATCAAAAAACATCATGTTTCTTTATATATATATATCTTTTGAGAGATATGTTGACACCTCTTTATACCTCGCTTTTAAAATATTGGACTCTTATTGTTTTTAGATATCACTGTATTTATTTTCCTGGTATTAAGATTTTATTTTGAATAACTTTTTAAATGTTTCATGTACTGTTATAATATTTGTACTGCTGAAATGAATCCCAATTAAATTTGGTAGTTTCATCCATTTAGTTTCACTACCAACTTAAATCAGTGAATAAGTTTTGGAATCACTTATTCATTAAATTACTATAAATATTAAATTAAAAATAGTTTAAAATAAATTATTGATTTCGAAAATTATATATAAATAGATATTAATTTAGAAGAATTTAAATCATTAAAAAAATTTTTAACAGTTTTAGCAATTTTAATCTTTAATTGGGAGATTCTATTAGACCCAGTATAGACTTAATTTCGGTTTTTTCTACATTTCTTTAATATATTGATTTTAATTATAGTAGATTTGCAATTTGTGTTTAAATTTAATGATATATTTCTTTACACTCTTAGTCTTGGTTTTTGTATTTGTTAATGTTCTATATTAACTCGATCAAAAATAATAAAATAAATAAAATAACTATTATAAAAATAATATATATAAAAACACGTATAAGTGCAATATTGTGTATATTCTTATAGCAAAAACAAGTTTCTTAAAAATAATGTTATAACTTTTTACTCATATTAAAATTAATAATTCTCATTAAGTTTAAATATTTTATCATGTAAAAATATACGACGTAACGTAATAAGATCAAGAATAAAATCTGAAGCACCCATTTAATCACAGACGCTAAATGACAGTAGATAATTTCAGTCAATTGTTTTTATAATAACTTGTATCCTGGGGTGCCATAGATCTTTTTCAAACCCTACAAAAATAAAAACTTCGTCCACTGTTGTGACAGACACGCTGTTTATAATAATTGTTTATTTTCAATTAAGTTAAGAGTAGAACTAACTTATAAGAACTAATTTCATAAAATAATAACTATTTAAACTAAATGAAAATTATTATTATTTAATTATACGCGTTTTGTACTATAAAGTTTTTTAATTAAATGTATTTTTTTTATTTTGTTGTGCATGACTCAGTTCCTGATGAGATTTCAATTTTTTTATTTTTTTTTTTTTTATTAACCACCATATAGACCACCATAAACAAAGCCAATCAGTAGATTTTGTATGGTATCAACAAGAGCCTGTATTCATTATCATAGGCACTAATTACTACAGTGAGTAGACTAAACTATTTATTCAGTCTTCAAAATCTTCAGTCTTTAAGTTGTCAGATTTGAAATTTAGAATATGAGATATAGGATATATAGACTATGAGAATATGTGTTAGCGTGCAGATATCTACATATAATCTTTTTATTATATAGTTACTCTATACATTAAAAATAAGAAATGTTTTTGCAGAAAAGACTATTATTTATAATGAATACATTTGTCAACCATGTCAAATCGTAGATCTCTGTATATATGTATACGATTATTATATTCTAAAATGTTACTATACAAACTAATAATAGAATTAAATTATTTGTGTCATTCAACAAAGCAGCGACTTCCACTGTTAAGGGTCTTCAGACTTACCAAAATACTGTGTTGAAAATATTGACCATTAAAGCTCCGTGGTATATAATATTAGAAGCAGTGAAATCCATAAAGCCTAAGAAATCAAAATTCGCGACAGATGTAACTCTCAAATAATTTTGAACAAGAGATGCTTATTCGAATCCAGCGCTAAATAGTCTAAAATCAAATAGTAAAGGAATTTTATTATCTCTGGTAGATATGTGAGATTTCAGATCAAAATATTAAACGTTATTAATATATCAAGTGCTTATAGTCCACTAACTTTATTAATATATTTAAAAACGCTTTGCAAGAAATTAAATGAATCATATATGCAATCATAATCACAATCAAATAAAAGATTGTAAATTATGCAAGTCATCAACTTAAGGAACAAGACAAGACATATAATAGTGTAGATTTCTTTAACGCCACATAGGTTTATACTTTATTTTTGGTTTGGAGTATATTACTATTAAGAAGTGTGTACGTAAATTAGTATAGTTTTACTTATAACCCAAATTAATTATAAAAATCATGTATTATGTATATATAATATATAGTTTCAAATTATTTACAAAAACAAATTCTATTTGCTCTATTAAAACAACTGTAAAGCTTTTGGTCTTATTAGATATGTTATATTATATTTTTGAACATTTCTTTTTAATTAAACTTCAAAACTTGGTTTAGATTTATAGTATAGCCACACGGTAGAGCGGATTTTAGGAGCTAGTCATAGATTCGTTCTTTATCTCTGGTGTTGATTTTATAATAAGAGATTTTGACCATTTCTTCTTCTTTCTTTCATTAACTCCCAGTGGAGCAGGGGGCTTAGAGATTTTATTATTAAACCATAAAATATAATAAATATAATAATAATATAATAAAATAAAAATATGATTAATTAATTAATTCAATTATTCTACAGCTGGTTTATGATTTCGTTCTAATATATATAAACACAGCAAGTAAAATTGTTAATAAAAACTTTCATAGCAAAAGTAACAAAACTCCAGAAATATATTCGAACATAAAAAGTCAAGTACGGCTTTGGATCAGTTGGTTAAGGTGTGCTGACTCTGAGCTTCAAATTTGGCAGGGCACGAGTTTGATTCCTAGTACAGTTTTGCAGTCTCAAAAAATTATTTACGAATAATTAAATACAAGTATTTTTTTCAAGACCACTGATGATTGGTATTCGAAACAGTATTCGAAACAGCTGTATGGTCAGAAAAAAATTCAATTAATTAAAATAATATAAAATGAATTTTTGTTATTGTAGTTCATTACTATTCGAAAAAACCTCTTTATTAATAAACCATTTAAATTATTTTGTAGAACAAATTCTAATTGTTCTACTAAGTCAACTTTAATGTTATTAGTCTTATAAGAGATTCAATACTTTTTTTTACCCAATATTTTTTATTAAATAAACAACGAAATTATTCATAAAAACCTTTAATTAATATAAATGTTTTTAAATGAATGAATTTATAGTACTATAACTTTTTATACTAAAACGTAACACTACGACAAAACTTACAAAAAGTACTTAAGAGTTTTAGTCTTAAGTTCTTTATGAAGATATTATTGTTCTTAAAAGCGATCAAATGAAATTAACTTGAATGCGAGTACTAATAAGTGTTCTATAGTGTTTTTAATATAGAATTTAAAAAAGAATTTTATACATTTTCGACTATAATAAATCAAAAATAATCACAATTTGCTCTTAAAAAACTTTGTGCAAACTAAAAATAAACGAACTTGTAAGTGTATTTGCAAAATGAAAGATATATTTCATGAAAAATATTTTATTACCCTTGTTCTGTATGAAATGGATAAGTTGTTGAAATGTTGATTATTTAAAAATGAAAAGTAAATGAAAAATAAAATAAATTTAAAGTAGTCACTCATAAAATAATATAGTATCTGTATCTGCATGTATCTGCGAGTACGAATATCTTCGTTATTGTTTTGTCACAGATAAGATGCGGTGGAATGATTTACAATTCTGTAAACAAATTGCAAAACAAGTAAAAACATAACAACTAAAACAATCTTTTGTAGACATTTCTGATATAAAAAAACTAAGTCAGCACAATTTTAAACGACATTGTGCCAAAAAGTTCAACAAAGTTGACAGAACTTTCAAAACTTTTGAATTGCAGTAACAAAAGATACAAAAAAAAAAAATTATATCTACAGTGGCGGCTTTTTTTCAGTATTCTAAATGTATATTTTTTTCTCTATACTTACTGTGTATCTATGCTTGTTGACATTCGTTTAGTACTAAACAAATTATGATTGATTAAATAAATTAGTTTTTATATGTTGTTTTATAACTGCGGCATTACTTTACATACAATTTCTTCTATTGTCGTATGGAAAAAAAATTAATATAAACAAACTAAAATTTAGTTTAAAAGCATTTAGTACCTTCCCAATTAAATAAGACTTTAGCCAATCGCTCCATCAAACAATACATAGTCTCATATTTTCTACTTGCATCAGAAGTGGAACCGTTTAATGAAGGTAAGATGTGACGAATGTATGGACTACCTGGCAAGCGTTAAGATTATACAGCGAAACTAAAAATCTTCTTCTTCTTCTTTTTTGGCACTACAGTCCAGTATGAACCTTGGCCTCCCGCACGATCTGCCACCATCGGTCCCTATCTTCTGTTACTCTCTTCCAGCTCAGTACTCCAATCGTTCTTGCATCACCATACAAGTTCTCATCCCATCTTGTTCTTGGCCTACCTCTGTGCCTGGTTGTCATCGGCTTCACGTTGAATATGCTGTTCGGCTTTCTCTCCGATCCCATTCTTATTACATGAGCAGGCCATTGTAACCTTTGCGACTTAATGTATCTCACTATAGTTTTGTTTTGCATCAATTTGGATCGGCCCATAGATTTGGCGAACTATATTTCTTTCAACTAAATATGTCTGCTACAATTCATAATACAGTTAACAGTAATACTTTCTAGTAAACTCTCAAACAATATAAGACTATATATAGCCTTAAAAAATTATACTAAATTATATCCTTATCTCTATATATATCTGTAATATAATAGCAGATATAATTATATATATCCTTAATTATAGAGCTATAATTAAAGGGTAACCAAAAAATTTTTTTTTAATGGTTGGCGATGGAGAAGCGTCTATTAACCGATTTTTATATGTGGTAGTGTGGTAAGTATTAAAAATATTGATCAAGTCTAATATAATATAAATATAAGTTTGTGTGTCGCATATTCGAATTTATTCCATTAAAGGTAATAACAAGGTGCTGAAATTTCTTATATGTCAATCATACCTCTATATTTAGTTTTCGAAACATTTTTTGATTTCTGTCGGTAATTTAATCTTATATCAATTAAACAACTTTCTATTATATATAGCTCTTTTTTAAGTGAAACTAATAATACTCTCTAATAATACTAATAATACTGTAATAATACTGTCTAAATGGTCATACATATATTAATATGAAATGATATGGGTATATTATGTGTTGCTTACACTGATTTTAATTATTTGGAAATTCAGTACCTCGACATATAGTCAACAAAGATTTTGTACTAAACTCGTTCCTTTAGTTCACGAGTTGATTTTCTTTTACTTAAATGGGTGAGTTGCGCCTTCACAAAGGAATGTTGTTTGCACAAACTTTCATCTTCTGGGTCTTCAGGTTCTTCAGATGTGGATTACAGACCTTAAGTATCATATCTTATACTTAGTACCACATTAGACTGTTATTACCACACCAATCATCGCGTATTTGTTAGAAGCGAGCATCTCCTTATTTTTTTATCCAATTTTGGTTTTTTCTGCTAATGTGCGCAATTTTTTTAATCCCGATATGCTTTTCTTGGCAAGATACTTATCCTAAGATTAAACTGGGTATCTTATGATTATAGTATGGTGGATCTTATAGAGTTGAATCAGCTAGCCTGTCACTCTTTATTAATTTGAAACTTGGACTTACATAAATTTTTAGATGAGGCAATAGTTTTCAGTTTTCAGATGCAGTTAAACAATATGAATTAAAGTCACTAATACAATCTGAAACATTTGTAATAAGTTAGAGTATACGTTGAATCTCTATTTAGTGCTCATTTTCGTGCTTGCCACCGGTGGCATCATGCATTTCTTAACAAGTTTAGATTGCTTGGATAAGCATCTTATGAAAGCAGTTAGATAGAACTTCTAGTGTTAAATCAACTGTGTAAATTTAGAATACAAATTCACATAAATATATAACGGGGAACATATACAGTTGCATTAGTTGGTTATTTAATTGCAGTGACAGATCTCAACATATTCTTCTACTTTCTCACCTTACTAATACATTACTCGCAAGATACCTAAAGACATTAAAGTTAGATTCAATCATTTAAATTTAGGTAATTTACTTCATCTTTTGTCCTTACCAACGAACAATCTGATAAACTTTCAATGAAGAACTTCCCTGAAAACCTGTATCCTCTGAAAACCAAAACAGGGCGATCACAGAGAAAATGCTTGATTTTCTCTTTCTTCCTTAAGTTTACACAAATTTTAGAATGATTGTTAAAAAGAATGGGCAATAAAAAATCTGCGTAAAAATATAAACATTATTATGTGTATATACCCATATACAACATATATATTTTACGTCATCTATACACAGATGACCAGAGAGAACTGCAGTAAATCTAGCAGTATTCACACTGTCCCTGTTGATGTTTTTTCCAGATATGGTCTCATTATATGAGAGCCATGTTAACCGGAAATTTACACATAACCTAAGTGTCTTCCAATTATTAGCTGAAGAAGGAAACGATAGGTACGTCTTATTATATGGCAACCAAGTCTACCGATATGTCACAGTAGAAATTAGGTATATCGAGAAAATAGATATACAAAACAAAAAATTCGAGAAAGAACTGCATACAATACTAACACTAATATATGAGCTATGTTTTAAAGTTTGGAAGAAGCATTGACTAACACAATATATTTCCTATAATTGAGATTAGTTTATAAGAGAAAAATTGTAACTTCTTTGATCTTTCTAGGTATATTTTAAGCTGAAGATATGTTTTACTTTCTTCGTTTTATGGTATATTGTTTAAAAGTCATCCACAAAGTTTTAAGTATTTAGGAAACACATTCTTAAACATCCTTCCTTCCTTCCTTAAATGTAATCTTCCGCAAAAATTATTGCTAAAAAGGCTGACCTATTAAATGGTAGATCCCAATAATATTTTTCCTATGTTTTGTTTTCTAAAATCCAAGACACGTGTTGACGCTTTAAAATGAAAAATAAATAAAATCAAAAAGAAAATATTCTATTCCATTTTTGAAACATAAATATAGAAGTGTTGACTTTGCCACCCCCCGGGTGTAGTTCCAAGAAAAACATACGCTTTCCGTTTTCATAATTGTGTAAGTTGATTAAAAAATTATGAAATACAAAGAAAGCAATATTCAAATACAATTTAAACAATAACAAAATTATTAATTTACAACCCCTTTAACAAAGGGATGATATCATAGTAAAAAATGCAAAAATAGCAGTTGACGTTTTCGGAGGTCGACGATTGAAATTCCCACGACTCATGACGTTAAATTGAAATTTTTTTAAAAATAAAAAAAGCCAGAGAGCAGAAAGAAAAACATTGACAATTTGTAAGATTTTTTCTAATTATGCCATTAAAAGCTTAAGTTTAGTAACCCTTAAACGCTAACGACGTGGCTTACTGAGCTTAGCGGGCTTAGGCTTGCAATAAAATAATTTCGCTACCAGTTTTTGTTGGCCTAAATTGCATTCCCAGCTGCTGAAAGCCAAGTGCAGTGCAAAAATGCACTTTAATGGCAAAAAAAAAATTCTTTTTTTATTAATATTTCCTTGTCAATTCGAGGTAAAATTTATTGTTTTATTCTAGCCATAATTTTTGAAATGCTTTATCTCGTTTTAGGCTATGAATAAAGTGCAATAAAGTTTGACTTGCCAATGCCAGTATCTGAATTTGCCTACTGTGCCGTGCGCGTATCTGCAGTCGCTTCTGTGGCTGTGGCTGTGGTTGTGTGGTGCAATTGATTGCAGTTCCGTTTGCTGCTGTCAAAACTGATACGACGTCGATCGTCATAAAACTAACAAACACACTGAAAATTGTTAATATTTAATATTTGTTGAATTTATTGCACTACCAAGTTTTGTGCGTTTGTTTAATTTATTGTTTGTAAACTTGTGTGAAATGCACAAAAATTTAAGTTAAAAAAGTCGCAATGTATATTTTGGTGACGGCAGTACTCACAAGAATGACACCCTACTTGAAATTAATCTGTCATAGTGGATGAAAGCAAAATGTTATATGACTGCTGTAAATTTGTTATTTTCAAACAAAAGAATAGTATTGAAATTTAACAATTAAAAATAAAAATATGATTAATTAATTCAATTATTCTACAGCTGGTTTATGATTATTTTCCAATATAAACACAGCAAGTGAATTTGTTAATAAAACTGTTTTTCAACTTTCAATTAATAAAACTCCAGAAAAAATGTGCGAATATAAAAGTCAAGTACGGCTTTGAATCAGTTGGTTAAGGTGTGCTGACTCAGAGCTTCAAATTTGGCAGGGCACGAGTTTGATTCCTAGTACTTGCAGTCTCAAAAAATTATTTACGAATAATTAAATACAAAAAATATTTCCAAGACCGCTGATGATGAATATTTGGCAATACTCGAAACAGCTGTATGGTAAGCCAAAAATTCAATTAATTAAAACAATATAAAATGAATTTTTGTTGTTGTAGTTCATTATTGTTTGAATTAAATTTGAAATGAAACAATTTCAAATAAAACAATTTGAAATAAAACTATATATAAAAAAATTCAAAAAATGGTTTTTTGCATTCATATCAATTGGGTCAATCATTTTCAAATCGCAGACTTAGTTGTTCTACATAGCAAAAAAATCTGGGTTTGTTCACAACTAAACACAAATTCAAACATATGAAAAATATTTAGCATGGTCTTAAAGTGATTAACCGCCAAGCTAAAGAGTTAATCCAGCTCTAATTACAAAGACATACTACTCTTTAACAGGACTGCTGGTGGATAAGCTAATAAGATACCACAACCTGCACTACTTTCTCAACAAAAGTGTAACTTCGTCCGAATGTAGTCTCTACCTGGAGGAAAATGACATGTTTAGTAATATTTTCTACAAGAAAAAAACGTGACTTCGTCCGAATGTGGTCTCTGGAGAAATATGACATGTTTAGTAATATACTCTATAGCTACCGTTTTTTGTTCTGAAACAGGCAATACTTTGGTGGGAACTCGTATCCTGTCACACACTATAAACTGCTTAATGAAAAGACGTGTTGGTCTTTAACCAACAGGATAAATACTCTCTGTTTATTTCGGGTCGAGTGATAGTATAAAGTAATTTCTATAGTTACGGTGCTCTTCTCTACTAGAAGCCTGATTCCTAATAGCACTGTCTTCTATTCTATTCTGGTCATAAAACTGATCTTAAAACATTTTTTAGGTAATATTAAACAAAGCAACAAAAAGAGGACCACTGCGACGAAGATGGTTACAAGATGTAGAAGACAACATACGAACGATGAGAATAACACAACACAGAAAGAAAGTGAAATGTAGAGAAGAATGGAGGCGTATTGTAGAGAAGGCAATGGTCCATCCTGGACTGTGATGCCAAAATGATGATGATGAAACATAGCAACTAAACTACACCGAAAATGAAGCAATAGTGTAAATTCTAGTATAAAAATAAGATTTTTTAATAAGCAAAATGTATATCTATCATACTACACCAAAGATTAAAATTAGTATTAATACTGATTTCTTTGATATAGATCAACTAGTGCAACTACTTGATATTATTTTTAAACAAATTTAAAAAAATATATGGTATACAATACTTTATGAAAATATTAAGTAGGAGATTATCAATGAAAGTAATTCATATATTGTGGACCCTTAGTTTTCGGGATATTATTTAAATACTATCAAAACAGTGAGAGCCTAATACTAGGTTTAAAGTAGACTACTAAAAGTACTGGATTTAATCAAAAACTGTTTAAAAACTCTTTTTCTTCTTACTTTCATCTTTGATTAATCTAACAGTTCTGATGTTTAATATGCATATTTAATATGTTACGTGCATATTAACTTGATCCAGCAGCAGTAAACTTATTCAATTTAAGGAGAGACTTGTTGCTAATTATAATGTATATGACTATACAAATCCATTGAAGCTGCTTGTGTTCATTCCAATCTTACTAATCGGTTAAATTAATTGTAATTAACACGGAGAGGTCTCTCTTTTTCTTCATCGTTTTGCTAAACGTTTTAGCTCCCAAAATTCTTAAAACCGCAGATTCAGGTGTTTGAAGTAGTAGTTGGAGAAAGAAGACGTAGAGATGGACCGTGTTTTCGGTGGAATGATCAAGTTGAGGGTGCACTAACCGGACTTTATGTACGAAACTGGAGAAGACAGCTTAGGCACCTGGAGAGACATGTTGCATTAGGGCAAAACTCGGTAACGGTTTGTTATAGCCTCCCAAATAAGTAATTTATTTTTAATTATTTCCTTCAGTTTGAATCTAAAATTTTAATTTTTGTTTTGTTAACTCATACATACGGTGCGAAGACCTTACTAAGGATCAAGGCACTATTATAATTATAGAAAATAGAAGAGCATAATTTTCTTAACTCGATTTGGATTTGTATATCGCTTGAATATATCTCTGTTGAAAACATCTTATATCCTGCATTATATTGTGATAATTTGTAAACTCAAAGCTAAGATCTTTAAGACCTTGCTCTAAAATTAGTATTAAAACTTGCTCTATTAGTATTTTTTCTAACACTTATTTCACCTCAAAAGTAGAATAGTGTAGACATTTAATGATAATTTAATAAATAACTCCGCATATTCCATATTTCAAGAATGTAGGGTGCAAAACTATCAACAATACCATAAACGACAGCTAACAGTAGCGAACTATTGTTAACAGTATTGTTACTGCTAATGTTTTATAGCAACAACAAGTTGCTTATAAACTCACATATACACACATATACATATATATACATACATGAATACACTCATATGTCTAAATGTAAAATAAAAGAAATAAAATGCGAACAATGGCGTCATGTGACATTTTGCCAAGTCTTTTATTGACAAGGTTTAAGGTTCATTTCAGTTTTGACATGTAATTGACGGGTTTTATTACAGTCCCGATAACTTTGTTCGCATTCAATATTTTAATTATCGTTTACTATCGAATATTGATTTTATTTGGTATTTGGAGAAGGACTAAATATGTACCATATAAGCAAGCAATAAAAATCAAAAAATGTACTAGTATTTCATTATAAAAAGATATATGGATTCGATGTTATAAAAATAGAAATACTTAATTATTGCACCAAGAGATGCAAAAATAAAATCGAAATCGATAACAGATTTTGTTATTGTTTTCATAGTGGAAATATAAAAAATATATATACTAGTTAATATACCAGAAGCACTTAGTATTCTAATGTAGAATTGTAGTGTATTTGGAGTACTTTTTTGGGCTTTAGTCACATGAGTTATATTTTTATATCTAGAACGTTGTATTGTATAAGATAACTATTGTAAATTTATCATCGTAATGTGAAGAACCAAGAACAACTTTTGTCGTAATTACAAATTTTTAATTATCTCTGGCATTTTGTTTTAACTAAACAGTAACCATGCCTGTAATAATTGATATATATTATAAATTTTATATATGTTAAATGGGCAATAAACAATCAACTTTACTATCGAAATAAAGAGTTTCTGAAACTATAATAGTTTCAAAGCAACAACAGCATCCACCACATTTTTTACATATTTAAATACTTACTGGATGCTAAGTGTGTTGTTTTAGCATAAGATAAACATTGAGATAATAGACATTGAGGAACCCTTACTTATAAATCCCGAAAGTCATTAGCTAGCTTTTAATAAAACGTTTTTGGTCAAAGTTTAAGATAGTTTAAGCGGATGTTCTTTCCTCATTATGGTATAATTTATATAGTACAAAACAAATTTTCCTTGACAAAATAATATATGTAAGATTCTGTTGAAAGTGGATAAATACAACAAATTGAAACACAAAAGCTGTTTTTATTTTAAGCTGTGTAAATCTAAATCTAAACCTAATAAAAATAAAAGTCAATAATATGTTAACAGAATGGGAAGATGATGTGGAATATTTAGGTCTATTTTTTAACAGATGAAGCACTTGGCTAGAGAACATTAATATAAAAAAATGGCTTTTAATAAGTCTCTGAATGGTTTGAAATTATTTAATTTATTTATTTAATTTTTATTTTGGAAAAAAAAAAAATATTAGTAAAAAAAACTATCTCGAAGATTCCCAATTTTAAAACTACTGAATGAATTATAAAGGCTAAAGACATGATAAAATAATTATTATCCCATCTAAGACAAAACACTTCTTTCGTACGAGTATTTTTGTTTTTTGTTTTGTGTGGCTGGAAGAAGGGGACTACCTCGGAAAGTGAGTGCCCGACTCGCACGGACTAAGCATATTTATAAGCATAATTTTGATATAATAACAAAATTTTGACTGGGTTTCTAACAAGCAGTTTGATTCAGTGTTACAAGATCGATAAGATTTTATCGTTGTTTGTTATTTTTATGTGATTAACAATGCTATCTTGTGGATATATATTAGGAATGTCTAGACATTAGTATGTATTAGTTATTGAGACCATACTGATGAGAGGATGAAATTGACATGTCCAAAATATACATATTCTCTGATATGTGTTGTAGGTTTATAGAATAAATAAAAGATGACAATGATATCTAGAATTTTTTACATATAGTAGTAATAAAATAAATTAGAATCAAGTGAATTTCAATGAGTCAAGATTAACTTTAAGAATAAACCTGAGAATCCAGTTATTGCTAAAAATCTCAAAAATTATCATCAGTAGTGTATAAATTAATATAGCAAAATTAAATTAAAACTAAATTATAAATAAAATAATAAAATTTATATAGTCAAATATGCATAAATCCAAAAAAGATTCGTTTATTAATAACCTAGTATTTGTTTACGGATTATTTAATATTTAATGCTTAGAATAGGCATTCTATATAGAATATGTATTCATCATTTATCACCTATGCATTATGAATAAAAAAATTCTACATGTAAGTCTTTAAATTCACATATAAAATATTAAATATCTTTCTCACGGTCATCTATAGCAAGATATAGGTACACACTAGTATGATACTATAATTTTTAATATATACTTCAGTTAATATAGGTTAAGTTAGATTGAAGTGGCGGTCTTGTGCCCGAAGCCAACTTAAGCTCAAAAAGTAGCCCGTTGTTATACCACTAATAAGAGTTGTTCATATGCAAACCAGAAATTCTGAATGATTTCCGAAAGACCGCAGTGGTCAGCGTACGATCTGACTACTACGGCAGTAGAAGTTTAAAAACATGTTCCCCAGAATCTTAAACAAAATTATTTATTTATTTCTGACTAAAAAAAAATTCTTTAAATGAATGTTTATTTTAATCAAATATATTTTTAAATAATAAATAAAATAAAAATTTTATGCAAATCAGAGTGGTCAGAGTAGCTCCCAATATTCGAACTCGTGCTCTAGAACTGTTGTCGACCAGTGAAATGAATCGACATTATTCAGTAGCAAAACCCACAGATTAAGAACCTTTTAAGGGGATTAACGTATTTAATTTTCTTATTTCCCGCCAAAGTTGCATTCCGGCGTCCACTTTCATTAGTCGCCTCGCCTCGCCTCGCCTGGAATATTTGTCCGATTGTCGGCGATGTTGGCGATGTTGGCGATGTCAGCGATGTCGCTTCAGCGATTGTTTGTTTACTTTTTCTTGTGTTGTTGGTGTTGCGATTACGATTGTGATTGTGTGATTGTCTTTTGTTTATTTTTGATTATGTAACACAGCTAAGCGCCGCAAATAATACCGGGACTATTGAGAAAAATAGGAAAAAAATTGCAATCGAATGAAACTCCCTCTCAGGATACGACCGACTATTTGTGCGTACATAATTGAGTGTCTTGGTTGTTTGTTTAACGCGTTCAGCTAATTAAGGCCAAACAAACTGAAACGAATCGGCGACGTGGCGGTAGTGGCAGTAGTGGCAGCAATGGCAGCAACGGCAGCGGCACCAAATACGCATGCGACACAAACTTCGCTGCGTTGTGATTGTTTTTCAATTTTCTGCATTATTACACAGTTTGTTTAACGTTTATTTGAACAGCGGTGGGACGCAGTGTGGAGAGCAAGGAATGGCGACAGTATTTGCAGTCACGTGGCATTGCAGCAAGTGAAACTTATTGTATCACAGATATTAGCCAAGCAGCTGAACAGCCAAGCAGCCACCCACATATACACGCAGTTCTTCCCATTCCCTTCAGACGACACTGCACGTGCTCCTTGCCGTTTGATACGTTTGTGCTGCTGTTCCTCGCATTTGGAGGAACGCGTGCATTGATGTGCAAATATTTTCATTTTAGTTGGATTTACTGATGAATGTGCTTTTCGGCATCTCACAAGTGTCTGCGCGGTGAACTGGGCTATAGGCGTGCTTCGGGCGTAGTTGAATCAATTCATTCAACGCGTACGTTAAATGGAAACGAATTTGACGTTTTTCGCTACCAGTTCGAATTCACGGAGCACTGCTGCCTGGTGAATTAGTTTTGGGTCACGTGTCATGTTCGCTTTTATGTGCCTGTTTCATTTACGTTGCTAATCTATCAAACTTTCAAAACAGTTGCCTCTCCATTCCATGCCAGCACTACGCAGAGGTTATGTGGCTGGTAAATACTTCAGGATTTCACATTTCATCTGTAGTATTTGCTGATGTGTTTTTTTTTTCATTCCTCTCGGTTTTCCTCGGTTTTTTTTTGTTTATGTAGTAATTTCAGTTTATTTTTTATGTTTTGGTTTTATTTTTCTATATTGAATCAAAGTTTCGCCGTATCTTTGGTGTGAAAAAATGTGAAAGTACCTAAAACGGCCAGTGCATCTTTATAAACTTTATTAATTTAACATGTTCAGTCCTTCAATTCTAATACGGTAACATATTGACCCAGGAGGCCTAAGTAGATCCTTAGGATTGCCGGTATAACTCAACCTAACCTAACAGATTCAATAGGAAACGCATTGGTCCTATAATTAGAATAATTATGATAGCATTCTGACAACAGAAATACCTAATAAATTTATTGTAGTTGTGTGTGTCAATACCTGCTTTGTCCTAGTTCACGGGCTAGTTGTCATCAGTTGCTAGTCGTCAAGTTCAATAGCTATAAAAGCGCAAATAGAGAAGACCTCAACCGTCTCAAGAACGCTTCACCATTTACTTCACTACTCAGCTTAACAAATGATTTATTGTCACTAGTTTGTAGTCATCATCATCAGTGGTTATAATAGCGAAGATAGGACCTTAACTAGGAGCTTAATCTACTTCTTCAAGCTAGCTGTATTAACGACATATCATCATTTGGTAGTCATTATCATCAATAGTTATGAAACCGCGATTAAGACCTTAACTCTCTTCTCCTTCTACATTTACCAGCCAACATGATGACCGGCTTCTATTCACTAGTTGGTAGTTGTCTTCATCAGTGGTTATAATAACGTAGATATACACGTTACGAAGATTTTTTCTTCTAATTACTTTAGTTGTCTTAATTAACGACTTGTTGACACCAGTTTGTATTCATCATCAACAGTGGTGATCAGTGTGCGGATTGGATCCTTAAGCCTCTCAAAGAAACGCCTCAATATACTTCCGCAAATCAGCTTGAATAACAGTTTGTTGTTATCAATTGGTAGTCCTTACTATCAAAATTTATAACAGCATAAACACGACATTAACGGTCTCAAGCAAGTCTCTCAATCGATTAGTCCCCAAAAACTAATAATAAATATTTAAAATGAAATTGGCAAAATGCTTAAAATATTTTAAAATAAAATATATTTTTTCCAAAATAAAAATTTCTATATTTTCTAAAAAATTATTAAAACTAAAAAACATTAATTAACTTATCTCTCATGTAACAAATGCAAAAAGGACGTCTATCATTAATCCTGCCAACAGAATTTCCCATTATGCGATTATGTCAGGATAAATGTTAACTTTAATTCACGTGTAAACGCATCTAATCAGATTTTAGAATAAAAAACAATAACAAAACTACAACTCAATGGATTGCATGAGTAGTGAATGAGCTGAACGAACTTCCTATATAAATGAGGCAATTGTGGGATAAAATCACCCTCCTTTGTGGGCATGTAAATTTGTCGCCTGGTACTTTGGTAAAGCATAAGTGTAGTCCTGCAATCAATACGAATAATTATTCAAGTGTTTATCTAAGAAAGTGTGCCGCACAAGTACGCCCATGTTAACCGTGCGGTGAGGTTCAATAATCTCCAGGGAATGAAATTAACTTAAATAAATATAAAACATATGGAATTACTTAAATACAATTGTAGGATATATATATTGAAATTATTAATATATATTAATAATGTATGTATTATATGTATTCATATATAATTATTGATATGTTAATAATATACAACATGTGTTAAAGATTCCATATACAATTTTTAGTTTATAAAATTAATTAAATCAAATAGAATGGGATATTGACCTAATTGAAATAAAAATATACCCGCAGAATTTTTTGTTCAAGAAACAACTTATCATATTTAAATATAGGTGAAAGTTTGAGTCTTCAAGGTTCAAAGGTCTAAAGTTGATAGTTAGTGTATATTTTAGTAATTATAAAAATCATATACAATACAAGCAATAAATTCTTTTAGTGATTGATTATCTACAATCTTACAATAGGGAAACTATAGCCAATGAGCGGTGGGGCAGGAGCAGGAATCTTCATTAGGATACCCAATGAAGCTACGGTTTTTCAGGCTGAAATCCTAGCAATAAAAGAAGACTGTCGGCAAATTGCAAGCCACATCGAGAACAGATGTAGTGTTGCTATTTTTATTGACAGCCAGGCAGCAATTAAAGCTCTTGAATCCTTTATAACAAAATCAAAAATAGTTAAAGAATGTAGAGAAGCAATCGACGAGCTAAACCGGTTGGCCGATATCACACTCATCTGGGTTCCTGGGCATAGGAACATCGTAGGGAATGAGAAAGCTGATAGTTTAGCCCGCTCTGGTGCCTCCCTAGATGCGTCACTGGCGGTATCAGTCTATATTACCCTGGAGACCATCAAAAGAAGTACCTTTCTTTACTTTCTGCAACTCGCCAATAACAGATGGAAAGCACTAAGGTCATGTGCAACTTCCAGGTTAACGTGGCCCACTTATAATAAAAATAAATCTCTGGAACTCATCAAAAAAGATCGCGTAAACACTGCAAGGCTTATTGCGGTTCTTACTGGTCATTGGTGGTTAGGAACTCACGCAGAGAAACTGCGTATTCCCCATAACTCTCACTGCAGAAGTTGTGGAAACCCGCGGGAGAAAGAAACAATAATACATTTTCTCTGTGAATGCCCAGCTCTAGCATCCAGAAGACATAGGTTCTTAGGAAAATACTTTTGTGATAGTTTATCAGACTGCTCAATGGTAAGGATGAAAGACCTGTTAAATTACCTAAATTCGGTGGGATGGATTTAGTCTCTACTCTTCTATACTAGGGTTCTTGCGAGGAATGTGGTAACAAAACGGCGAAAAATCGCTAATTGAGGTACATTTGAAGTTATCTTATGACCTGCCACTGCAACCAACCAACCAACCATAGCCAATGCCACTACTTTAATGAAACAAACATTTTCTGCTAATTCGTGACTGATTAACAACAATAAAGATGCAACATAGACAATAGGACCTTGACAATTAACTAAATATACATGTACTTGTACTGCTAATAGAACTATGGCTACATAAATCAATTCTACTAAAATAACTCAGTTCCCAAGAATCTCAGATGATAATTTCTTCTACTAACTCATGAGACAATTACAAAGATCTCTTAATAATAAAATAACAATGTTGTAAAAAATGAATAGTACCTTAGTAACTACTTAGTAACTAACTGGTACACAAGTTGGAGATGTAGCCAGCAATATGAATAAAACTATATTCCTAGCAACTCTGCTACAA
The DNA here is from genome assembly GCF_002237135.1 of Teleopsis dalmanni. NCBI lineage: Eukaryota > Metazoa > Arthropoda > Insecta > Diptera > Diopsidae > Teleopsis > Teleopsis dalmanni. The sequence goes on along the minus strand of NC_051847.1, from coordinate 192,703,735 downwards.
TATCTTACTACACAATTCAGATAAAAGGTCCTACTGCTAACTCATTAGAGCATAAGAATGACCTAACAATAATCAAGGGGAATTGGGGTAATGGGCCATTAGAAGAGTTTGACAACTGACTAACTCCACAATTCAGACAATAGGTCCTACTGCTAACTCATTAGAACAGAAAAATGACGTAACAATAATCAAGTAGTAGTGGGGAAATGTGCCATAAGAAGTTTGACAACTGACTAACTCCAATTCAATTTTCTGCTAACTCGTCACAGATTAACGAGTAACTAACTAATATCCAATTTGAACATATATCCAGCAATATGACTATAGCTCTTTAATCGTGTCTTCCATTGATAGGTACTCTACTACAGTACAGTACCTCAGTTCAAAAATAAGACAAATTATGATGTGCTATAAATAATTTAATAAGGAGGATCTTACAATAGGATAATAACATAGTAATGATAATAATAAATTGTTTAAGTTTTAGCAGTATGACTAAAATTCGATCAGTCATTTCTTTAAATGATATCTCTAGGAACTCCTCTACAATATTTTAGCTCGCAGATCAGGCAAAAATTTCTTCTGCGAACTTATTGGAGAATGAAAAAAATTTATTATATAATAAATTTTTATATATATATAATATATATATATATATAAAATTAAGCTAAAATACTACTACTAATAGAAAAGGAAAACAAGAAAGTCACAATAACTAACTCGCAAAGAAGTTGGATATATAGAACTACGTAAAAGAACTATGTTATCATTTGATTAAAGTATGGGATCTTAATGAACGAAAATAATGTCATAATAATATTTTAAAGTAATATACCGCTAGTTATTCCAAATTCTATGGAACGTCCAAAACTGTGATATCAATAGAAGTCTCTCTATCGCCATCATCTTAAACGTTATACATCAATGCTAAAGTATTGAAGCTACTCTACAAAATAGAATGTCCTCCCAACAATACTTTAACTGAGCTTAGAGGAATTCAAATCACGGAGAAAAGATTTACTGATATCCGTACTGATGCAGTTTTAATAAAAGTGGTGAGGATTACCAGGGTCTTCCAGTGTAGATCAAATGAGGCACATCCAGAGTTAGTAGTAAAAGCTCTGAATATTACCAACTGCGTTAATCCACAATTCACTAGTCTATAAATAGTTAAAATTGCTTATTTCATATATTTAATGTGATTATATGATAATGCCAACATGGACGTAATGCACCAAACATGCTTAGCCCTTTTCAAAGTGTATAAATCAAAAGTTTGCTCCATTTCCTGACTGCGTCTGACTGAATGTTTGCAAAACGGATATGCAAGCGTTGGTTTTAGTTTAAATAGAAATTTTCTCATAATAATTTGCAATAACAGCCAACTTCACATAAAACGATAATAAACAAGCAATTGAGTTATTGGCGCCATCAGCGGTGCTTCAGCGGTGCTTCAGCGGTGCTTCAGCCATAGCCGCTCCAGCTTTTATAATTTTCCTTTATTTACCATTTTGAAATGCATTTGTGCAAATGTGTGGCGCCACCGTTTAAATAGTTTAAATATGACTTTAATGATTAGAAATAATAATGCGCAGATACACTACAAAATGTGCAACCAATAATAACAGATTTAATGCAATTCAAACAATTTCCCATACACGCAAAAGTATCTGACAGATAGATTCCTATACAAATGCAAACAAAATGAAATCAATTAAATTGGCAAAATTATATTGAAAAAAGATAAATAAAAAGTCATTAAAAGAAAAAAAAATTGCAAAATGCAATCAAATTGACAATAAAAATCCCTAAAACGCAAAGTGACTTAAAATTAATCCTACAAAAAAAATAAATAAAATATCGGAAAAAAAAAAAAAAATCAGATTCAATCAAATTATTAGAAAGGCGTTGAATGCAGTATCGTGCGATATCGTGTGGGGAGTACCACTTGCTAATAGCATTGAGAACCTAAAATTGGTCATTCCATAAAGTGAAGCATTATTATTATTTTTTCTTTCAATTTTTTTTATTTCTCCTATTAACAAAATTAGATACAATTGACAATTGAATTGCTTGCAAAACAACAACAACAACATCAACAACAAACACTTTTTAAACTGCAACTAAACTTATGAATGCATTTTCTGTCTTTTATTTCAATTTTACTTCATTGGCTTTGTTTTTCATTTTATTTTATTTTATTTTATTTTTTTTATTGCATTTTATTAAATTTATATTTTTATGATTTTATGATTATTTTTATTGCCTTGATTATTGAAAAATTGTAATTGCATTCTATCGTTGGCAAGACACTTTTATTTGATTTGTGATTAAATTGCATTTTCTTGGTAATTCCCTTAATCGCATTTGATCGATCGTTTTTATGATCTGTAAACTTTATTTTTATATATGACAGTCTACTAACAGTAAATGTGTTGTACTTGTAGTATAATCGGTATATTGTTTGGAATATGCTATAACATTTCAGTACCTCTGTCTTCAATCCCACTAAATTTTATTAACTTAAAATACTTTATATTTTTTTTTTATAATTCAATTTCATTACATACCTCAATGAATATTAGAATGTTCAATAATTCCATGGAGCAATTCCGATCTATTCAACTACTATTAACAAAATTAAAACCTTGACTCCATATTAATATCTCATCTTCCATGAAAATATAACCCAATTTCATTTCAATCAGTCTGTACGTTCTTTGTTCTCTTGAAGTTAACACGCCAGTGTGATTAATTTCCGATCCGATCTATGCAACTATTAATAACAAAATTAAAACCTTGACTCCATATTAATATCTCATCTTCAATAAAAATATAACCCAACTTCATTTCTATTTGTCCGTTCGTTATTTGTTCGTTTGAAGTTAACACATCAGTGTGATTAATTTCCGATCTGATCTATGCAACTATTAATAACAGAATTAAAAACTTGACTCAAGATTAATATCCGATCTTCCATAAAAATATAACCCAATTTCATTTTAATCCATCCGTTCGTTCTTTGTTCTTTTGTATAACACGTCAGTGTTATCAATTTCCGATCTGATCTATTCAACTATTAATAACAAAATCTAAACCTTGACTCCATATTAATATCTCATCCTCCATAAAAATATAACCCAATTTTATATCCACCCATCCGCTCGTTCTTTGTTCTTTTGAAGTTAACACGTCAGTGTAATTAATTTAATTAATAAAAAATTAAAAAAAAGGTATGAAACACTAGAAATTTATACCAAAATGGTAAGTATATTTGGGTTAATCTGTTGGTTTAAAAATAATGATTTGTAAATGGTTTCTTTAAAAAAGATTGTAGAAGCCTTGAAGAAGATCCACGTGAAAGATGTCCAAAAACTGCATCATTGCAAAAATACAAAATATGATTTAGGAAGATTGTCGATTGACTAAGATTGACTAATAAAAGCTACAGCTTTTCATTAAGGACATTGAGGAGATATTTTAGGCCCTTTTAGATTCCATACAGCATACAGCTTGTACAAGGTGAGATGAAAAAACTGCAACAAAGTAAAACGCCATAATTTTTTCATTTTTTTTAAATTTTATTGAATGAAAGCAAAAAATGTCGGAAATAACATCAAATTTGAGAATCGGTTTAGATTTGTTCGAATGGGCCACCTTTGGCACGAACTATGGCCTTCAAACGGCCAATGAAACCATCACACGCTGCCCGAAAGTGGCTCTGCGGTATTTTGTGTCCCATTCTCGGCGAAGCGCTTGCTTGAGATGATCGACACTTTGGTATTTTTTAGTGCCAACCTTGCTTTCCAAAATACCCCAGGCACAATAGTCCAACGGATTGGCATCCGGAGATTTTGGTGGCCATTGTGCGGTGGAAATGAAGCGAGGAACCTCATTTCTTAACCATTCTTGGGTGGCGCGTGCTGAGTGCGATGGTGCTGAGTCCTGTTGGAATGTCCAAGGTCTGCGGCCGAAATGTTTGCGTGCCCAGGGCTTCAGAACTCCCTCCAAAATATTTTTCGTCGATAGATTTGCGCATTTATTTTGACCCCACGGTCGATGAATACGAGCGTGCGAGCGACCATCGGCTGTTATGGCGGCCCACACCATCACCATGGCCGGCTTTTGAGTTGTGGTGGCCAACCGAAGTTGCAAATTTTCAGCTGACCTCTCTGGCAAGTAAACACGATCATTTTGTTTGTTTACAAACTGCTGGATAACGAATGGTTTCTCATCGGAGATAAACCACATTCGCAGTTCACCACTTTCGGCCAAGCGAAGCAACTCTTTAGCTTTTTCGAGTCTAACTTTTTTTTGCGCATCAGTAAGAACTTGCACTTTTTGGAACTTCAATGGCTTTAGTCCAAGCTCATTTTTCAATATTTGCCGAATGGCATATTGCGATATGTACAGCTCACGAGCCATTTTTCGTCCACTGCGACGCGGATTTCGTTCGATTCGCTTCTTCACTTTTCGAACCATTTCTGCCGATGTTGCTGTTTTTTTTCGTCCACTTCCTTGACGTCGGGCTACGCTACCAGTACCATGGTAACGAGCGATGATACGAGACACAAAAGATTTATTCACTTTTAAATGCTGGAGGGCTCTAACGATAGCCACTTGTGGTTTTCCAGCCAAATGCAAAGCAATCACACTATCACGCTTGAATTCCATCACAAATAACTTTTTTTCTGAAAAATTCCCACCAAAATGCTTTTGTGCGCTTGTAAACAATATAATGAGCTGTCACTAGAATAAATCTGACAGCTGTGGGACGAGCGGTTTAGAAATGACAGCAGTCTGAAGTTGGTTGCAGTTTTTTCATCTCACCTTGTATGCACAATAGAAGCCGTATCCAATAGCAATCCAATAGAAACACATTCAAATACGACTTTGCAGAAACATCCAGACTATTTGAAAAAGATTGTGATGGTTTTGTACATCACTATATAACACATACACTATGGATACCATTATATTATAGTGGTATCAGAGCCACTGACTCTTCGAATTTAAATCGAGTTCGATTTTAGCTTTTCAAATGTAGTCAACTTGTCAATCAACTAAATCAGCAGAACTAAAGTCTGTATAATTGATCCTTACCGACTTTTAAAATACTTTGGATGAAAAAAATTAAGAATTCATTTAGAATTCAATAGAAAGCAGAAAAATAATAAGTTCCCAGTCAAAATTTAATACAAATTTAAAAACAACAATTAAAAAATGATGCTAAAAATACTAAAAAATATACTAGTCTATATTTGGGGGTATATAGATCATGTCGTTCTTCACCTGCGCGTTGAAGTGACTATTTTACTTAATAAAAACTAATGTATTTAACGGAGAAGTTCCGAACTATATTGAATCGCAACAACAAAACATTTATAAATTTTTAGTTAATTGAATTTTTGGCAGCTGACGTAAATACGAGTTGAATTCTTGGTACTTGCAGTTTCAAAAAATTTTTTACGAATAATTAAATATAAGAAATAATTCTAAGACCTCTAATGATGGATATTTGGCAATGCTCGAAAAGGCTGTATGGTCAACCGAAAGTTCAAATAATTAAAAATTAATAAAAATTTTGTTGTTGCAATTCAATATTCTTCGAAAGCACTCTTCTCTTTTTAAATTTTTTATATTTCAAAGAAATTTATAAACTGCTATAAGTATATATGTAACATATAGCTTAGAGCTATGACGGTTTTGCCATCTCCCAACCAAATATAAATTATATAGTTAAACTACAAGAAGTTGGAAATATTTAAAAAAAATATCGGTTCTTAAAAGACAATGTTGTATAGAACGTCATAGGGCCAGGCAGAACCTTCCTTGCCAAAATTGTTTTATATCATATTATCGACGCTTGAGAAAGTGACGCCGGAACACCTGTTGTATCATTGTTTAGGCTTATCTAAAGGCGAATTTAAGCTTATGCGTTTCATTCTTTAATTTACTATACGATATATCCAACATTAAGATTGGGAAAATACTTGCGTTCAGCAATGTGCCCGACAAGAGCTAATATGATTAAGCTTTTATTTAGAATTCGAGGAATATAGAATTAAAATGACTATTTTAGCTAGTTAAGGAGGATATTATACTGTTATCACTTCGCTAACCTATCAAGCATACCAAAAATGTCACAAACATCTATTGGGAAGGATTCAATTCTCTTTTCGCTTCGCTTATTCATCTAACATACCTCCCTAACATTCACCTCTCAGATATAGGCGTTTCACTAACTACAGTTAAACTGGCATTTAAACAAAAATACAAGCAATACTGAGCTGATGAAACTCATTATCAGATGTCAAAGTTGACGTGATCTAATTTAGAAAAGAAACGAATTAATCAGCTACTTCAAATAAGGCGGAACCTGCTCATCTGTGCTGACAGTACACTGCGTAACCGGAAGGCATACTATGAGACTGAGTTGTGGCTCTTAGCGTAAGGAGAAGATCGTGCTCCGTTTTATGTGTCAGAGTCTTTCTTTAGCTAGAAAAATATTAAAAATCTTTGGATCCGCTTTTTGCACCGAACTAACTAAGCTGTCACCCTGTAATATTAGGGACCTGGACAAGTTTATAGAATCCCCTTTTCTCACCGAGTCGACTGAGCTGTCATTTTGTAATATTAGGGACCTGGACAAGTTTATAGAACTGTGGTCTTCCTTCACCTAATGGGGTAGTCGTGACCTTCTTTGACGTTGGCTGTATACTGATTTAAATCTATGTACGTACCAATGCTATTCATGTGCTAACACAATGGGCCATCATTTGAGCCAGGTGGACTTTTTGAAAACAATTACGCTACTCCAACGTACCTACCCATCTACACACTGATTTATACTGATTTAAATCTATGTACGTACCAATGCTATTCCTTTGGTAACACAATGGGCCATCATTTGAGCTCAGGTGGGCTTTTTGGAAACAAGGCCTCCACTTCAACGTACTTACTAACGTACGTACAGAATCCTAAAACTTTCGGTTTCTGTGGTTTCTAGAAAAAGTAGTCGATTATAATTTAAAACCCGGAAGATTCCATTGTATCATGTTTACTCTGATAGAATTCTTTCATAAAAAATAACCTTTCGTTATACACAAACTACAAAAAACTCTTGAATATTTTGACCTTCTTTCCGAAGTTCATTTTCAATCTAATGATAACGAAACAAATAATAAATAATTGAAATCTAATCAATGATTTTCAATTTTCTATACGAAAAATCATTACACATTCCAGGCATTTCTGTGCAATTGTTTTGTAATTATGAACGCCTTGACGCATATGCAAAGTAACCGATTTGTCAAGCAATTTAAACTCTCCTAATTACTTCTAATGACTTCTAATGCCGATATCAAAATAATGGAAATATTCAAAAGAAATCTCAAAATCCCGCCTTTTGTCGTTGGTGAACGTCGTTGGCTTCTTGAAAGTGCAGCACCGATTTTCGCCGGCTACATTTCTAATCGCGTTATTAACAATTTCAAATTCATTTTATAATTGATGCGTTCGCCATAGGCTGCTGGCTTACGGCCGATTTACCCGGACTATCAGCAACAATAACAAGTGAACTATTCTGCCGCTCTGCCACTCTGCCGCACCGTTGACAAGAGCCGTGACGAAAATCACTTCACCGAAATGTTTACAAATCATTTGTCTGACTAAATTCCTATTAGGAACATTAGGAACTCTTCGCCCGGCTTAAATGTTTAACGCAACTTCGTTCTATTTGCATTCCAATAAATCTTGCGGCCTTAAGCGTTTACGTGGTTTAATGTTGTTTGAACAAAATTAAAAATTTTATGCAAATTTAAGCATTTTAAAGCAAATTTTTATTAAAATATTTACCGCACTTGTACGAGTATTTTTAGTTTCGACGAAATCTTTTAAATTTATAATTTCTATAAATTCAATTTATTACTCATTTTACCTTAAGTTGGCTTTTTACTCAATTTATTTAAATATTTAATTGAATTAAATAAACAAATGTCAACTAATTATATTTAAATGATTTTAGACACTTTTTATGGCGATCTATTTTTAGCAAAGTAACATAAAATTTGGGACTTCACATATTACTTTTTAATCTGTAAAATTCCTATATGACATTTTAT
>NC_051847.1:192663705-192695512 GCF_002237135.1 Teleopsis dalmanni | reverse complement strand
TTAAGTTTATATAGTATATTTATATAGAATAGTATATTTATAAAATATGCCCACAAATATGTACTTTGTATCGCAAACTGACAAACTAAGCGAAAATTATTCATCAAACAAAAATTAATTTTAAAAAATAAATAATTTATTTGTTAAGTATGCGCCATCATCAAATCAACATCAAATCGGAAATATCTTTTGATATAAAACGAAATGGTTGACAGTAGTGATTTGTATTTTAAAGCATTTCGTAAAGAAATTAAAAAAAACGTATATTGTAGATAAAATAGCAACAAAAAAATATTAGATAATATTATAAATGCAATAAATATTAAAAAAAATTTTTTTTTGTCATCAAAAACTTTTTTTTCCAAAATGATATACAACAAATTAGACATGAAAATATTAACATTTTTATATAAATATATATTTGGTTGTATATACAAACATAAATTTATGTTTTCTATAAAATTTATTTACTTTGGCAACCATAAGAATTATCTTAATAATTGCTGGTGTCATAATAAAGTAGAAAAAGTGCTCATAAACTTAAGAAAGGATAATAAAGTTTTTCAAGTGCTTTTAAGATTTTATTATTTTATGTTTACTTTTAAATAAAATTTTATAATTCTGTCTTTTTAAAAGTGCCAAAAATTTCTTTCTTACGTATTTCTTTCATGATTATCTCAGTCAAGAAAAAAATTTTTTTTTTTGTGGTAGATTTTGGCAAGTTTTAGGTATTGAGATACTATTTTCTTCACTTTTAATATATGTACATTTTAATAGATATATTTATTTATGTATGTATTATATTTAAAAAAAGATTTGTTTTTGTGGTTTGAACTAGTTAACACGCAACAACATATATTATTTTTCTAAGGTTTTATTTATTTTTGTCAGTGCGATTTTTTTTTTTTGAATTTTATTTAATTTTTGTACAAATTGACGTCATTTGAGTAATTGTAAAAATATGTTTGCAAAAATTTATATAATTAGTAAAATGTAGTTTAAAAAAAAAACATTTCTAAGATATACTATAAATAAATTTAGTCATGTGACTAAGTTTTTTACAATAAAATTATTTTAAATTAAATTGATTGCATTATTTAGGACACAACTGCTACATGACTTTTAATTTTATTTTTAAATTTTCTAAAATAAAAAATTTATTTTCACGTTTGTTTAATAATAAATTTTAAATGTAATTAATTAATAATTATAGTTGAAAAAAATAAAAACATTCATATCAGTCATCTTCTGAGAACTGTCGAAGATTGCCAAAATATGAAAAGTAGAAAATAGTAAGAAAAAATTTATTTTATCTTTGCCGAAACTTCAAGACCCTTCAAAGATAATTATATTACTATTTAATTATATAAAATATATTTTGTATTTATTTTTTTTTTGTTTATAATTATAATCTATTTTTGGTACGGGAACTAATTTTATGATATTATTTTATGATATTAATGACTTTAACTACCTGGTTATACTGACTTACAATTCAAAATTTTATTTGAAGAGATTAAATTAGCTCACATATAAAAAAATTTTTATATAATGTATAACTACAATATATAGAAGGTATAAAAAATATATTACTTATACGCAGTGTTAACCACATATAAATATCTGTATTACATTATATACAAAAAAATTTTATATATAAAATTATTTAAGTAAAATTAAATTAAGTTAGTTATTTAAATAAAATTATGTCTCCTAAAATTTATTTTTTAAAAAATATGAATTTATTTATTTATAAAAAAAAGTGAATTGTTTGACTTTGAAAATATATGATGGTTTGAGTGTCCTTAAACAATTTTTCAACTACATGTATCACAAATCAAACCCTGTCAAATTTGAGTCATAGAATCACGTGCTAGCTCACTGAACCAATCTCTAACTTTTGACGTTTTCGAATAATAAATCTCGATTCAAACTAGAATTACTCTCGAACTGTTAAATTTTGTTTCCCTATCGAATATTTTTAAAGTAATCTAATATTTTTGTACTTATATTAGTAGAAATTTATATTTTTAATAAATCCATATACCTAATCAAAGCACACTTTATTTGTCAAATCACATAAAACAGCTGTTAAATTTAGAGTAATCTTGTAGCTCTGGCAAAATATCTAGAGTGTTATAAAATAATCTCGAGTATTATACATTTTGTTCGAGATTTACCAATCGAAAATGTTACTTTGGATGACTGACAGTCATAAATTTCCTAAAACAATGTACACCATTATAGAAGATATTATCTGTGGATTAATATAACACCAATTCAAAAGACTTAAAATGTTGTTTTACACTGAATAATCGCTATATAATGGAACATGGAGATAAATTGCATAAATGAGATAAATTACAATTAAAATAACAGAAATTTTATTGAAGTGCTATATTTACAATTATAAATTTTTTAATATTATATTATTTTTAAAAAAAATACTTATTCATAAATCAGTTAAGAGATTTCACAATAATTATACATATATTATTTTTAATAAAAATTATAGATTGCTTTAACTTCAAATTTAGTGCTGCTTAGTAAATATTCAGTAATTACTTATAAGGATGGTTTTGAAATATGTATTATTTTTATTAAATATATAAACTGTTTAAAAGGAATTTTTTATTTTATTGTCAAAAATGCACAATCTGACATTTTAAAACAATCCCCAAAACAAGATAATTTATTAAATGTACATAATACCAACTTAATAATCCTAATTCGCACAAAATTTCCTCCAAATATTAAATTAAGATAATGATATTATTTATCAATAATTTTTAGATCTCTTCTATCACAATAGTATATATAATCTACAATATATTGAAATATCTTAAGCTAATATGGACGTTATTTAAAAAGGGTTACTTTCCTTCTATTGGTCACTAAAGAAAAAAAAATATAATCTAATTTCTCTTGCTAATAACTAGAATTTATAAAATTATTAAATACTATTAAGGAAACAGTGATTAAAATTTTACTAAAATAAGCAATTATAGACTTTTGTCATTCTAATTAATATAATTTTTTTAATATAAAAATTAAATGATTATTTTGTTCCGATATTTTGATGTATTTCGTTCTGAACAAATTGAAAAAATTCTATCTAGAAATTTTTTTGAAAGTCCGACGGTAAATTATTTTCTTCTCTTATCTTTTTCTAAATATTTTGTTAAATATCTTATTTGAAAATTTATTAAATTAAATATTAAATAAAAGAAAATTACTCAAATAATAATATTAGAGAGTTTCGAATTCACATTTGCAAAAATGTGAACCTAACCGTATAACAATTTAAGAACTTTACAATAACAGCGATGTTGTCTTGTGTATTACAAAAGTTTGCTTATATGTATAAAACGTAAATAAATGAATAATTGTAAAAAAGTATCGCTTTCAATTGAATTTGTATAAATTGAAATTTTCTAGGTTTACGGCTGAGTTTAAATTAAACTATTTATGCTATAATCTGTTTTACTACTTTATATTATTTATGAATGTTTCGAACCAATGTATGTTTTGTAATTTTTGATATTTTTGTCAAATATTATGAGTCAAAAGCAAAAAATTGCATTGAACTATATTTCAAAGTTTGTTTTAAAAAAGATATGTATAATGCTATATTTGGTATTAAACTTTGAAGACTTCACCAACAGAAAGTTAATTTTCGACTAAGGAGCAATCAGTTTTAGATACATTGTATTTGATACTCAAGCGAAATTAACCCGCTCTAGTATTTTCAATTACTCAAATATATAAATTACTATAATCTTTCCAAAAATTATAGATTTCTATACTCATTTGGAGTAGTCATTATAATAAACTTAAATTCGCTTAGTGGAATTTACCAATATATTATAAATATTTCTTTTATTTGGTAAAGAAGTTTCGAAAACTAATGAACTATTTTTTTTTATTTGAAATCTTACTTACTTTGTAATCTCTATAATATAATATATTATATCTATTGTAGTGACTATATATTTTAAGTACTTAAATTCTATAGAAAACCTCTACGATCTATTGGAGATATGCAAATGATATTGACTAGATGAATTGATATATATATAACTGAATAAAATCTGTTCAAAATAGTTAATATAATAAAGTATTTTTTAGTAAGTATTTTTGAGTTAGTAAGTATGACTTAAAAAAGGAGTGCACAATAGATCAAGCTGGTCGCAATGCATAAAGGCCTTAGTCTAACCCATAAACCATTACCAAGTGTAACTTATTAAAAACTTGAGTGTTAAATAACTGACTTCAAGCCAGATTAAATTAAATTTTGTTGTTAACAAAATTAAAATTAAAATCTATCAGACATATAATCTAATATTTTATAATACAAGTTTTAATTATTTATTTTATGATAAAAATTATATTTATTGTGTTGTATTCGTTTAATACATGGTCTTGAAGACGACTTTAGGTTAAAGTCGAAATATTGAGAAAAATATAATAAATAATATTGAATAATTTTAGTTATATTTGTTAATTTTTATTTATAGCAATTGTTAAAAGTAATTGACGTATCAAGTTAAATACAACACAATAATACAATATTTAGCAAAATTAATTTTAAAAAACAAATAAATTATTTTTTGATAGTTTAAATATTGATTTATAAAAAATTAAAAAAAAAACAAAAACATTTACTTGATAATTAAAATCAAGAATAATAAAAAACCAAATATAATTTTTTTTGCAAAAAACAAAAATATTTTTTTGATATTTAAAATAATTGTAAAAAAATATAAAAATTTAAATAGTACTGAATAAAATATTGAATTATAAAAAATTGCAAAAAAACGAAAAAATTATATGAAATGAATTTTTGTTGTAAAAAATTGTAAAAAATTCTACACTAATTCTAAATTAATTCAATGACAGAATTATTTATTTTTAATTAATCCTCTCTAGTAATACAATAATAATCCATTTAGATAAAGTCATGACAAATTAGAGATTTATGTACCCGACTAAACCTGGAAGTCACAAATCATTCTCCGACGACAAATCAAAAATTTAATGCTCACCTCAGATATGTTAAAGTTTAATCCACTTTAAATCACAAATTCGTTGTTATATCTGACAAATCCAGCAAAAATATTTCACTTTTAGTTTTTAATTAATTAATAATTTTTTTTTTATAGTTATTTTACAAATTGTTAATAATAATACGTTTGGATTTTTTTTTTTTGGTTTTTCTACACTGTCCGACGGCTGCACACTTTATGATAAATCAAAAGATGTCACTAAGGATCGAATGATTATACACTTCGGACGGTGCTACGGCGGAGCAATAAATCAAGTTGCTTTAACACGGATTAGGCGCGAAAGTCTATTAAAGAACCTCGCAGAAAGTCGATAATAAAAAAGTCGACAGCAAAAACGTGTTCTAGGCGGTATAGAATTTTAGGTCAAAATATTTACTAAAGTTTTACGATTTAAGATTTTTAATTTAATATATTAAATAATTTATTAAATTATTTTTATGAATTTAATTTAATGTTATATTTATTTTTATTTCGCTCCTCTAGATGAATTTTTGTCTTTAATGTAATTTTTTTTTTTTGATATTAACAATTTGTTTTGTATATCTTTTTTTTTGTTTTTATTTGTCAATTTGTAAAATCAGTTTTATTTTTTTTTTTTTGGTTTTATGCTGTTTGAAGTATTAATTTTCTTAATTGGCGGCGGCTTTATTGTTTAATAATTTAATCCCGTTTATAATTAGGCTAAACAAACACCAAAAACCGACAAACACTGAAAACGAATTTTGCAGAGTACCAAAAAATTATTTAACCTTCGAGTTTTTCACTAAATTGCCAAAAAATTCTTATGAAAGTAAAGTACGCGAATATTATTTTTCATTTGTTTTGTTTTTTTTCTTTGTTTTTAGTTGATAATAAATGGCGAAAAGCGCGTCTGCACCAGAAACAGGACGTATCTGAATTGAAATCAAATTGTAGGCAAGTAAATGTATCTGCGTGAAATCAATGTAAACAGCAACTCGTAGCACAATAATAACAACAACAACAACACCAGCAACACACCAGCAACACAACAACAACAATGCGTACTATATTTGAAACACACAAAAATTGTATCTGTAAACAGTGGCGGGCGGGACGGCTGGCTGTATGTGCGCGCGAATGCTGACTCTAGTCTTTGGAGTTCAATAGATTCGAAAAGCGTACTTATTTTTTCTGTTTGTTGGTATTTGCTTGTCTTTCTCCGTTACCAAAAAGATACACCAAAATGTTATTGTGCAGATAATACACACAGGCACTCTGCACAAGAGATACACTTAGTATCTCAGGAGCGTACGCGCGCGTAACAATACGGAATTACAAAAACAAACACACATAGATAGATATACACAAGCAAAAAATAAGCTGTATATCGTATATCGTTACTACTATTACGTATAGAAGAAAAATCTAACAGCACCAGCAGCAGCAATACTAGCTAACGTTTGAGCGAGTACGAGCCACAACGGAAAACGACTGACTGAAGTAAAATTATCAAATTGGTTTTTCCCTAAGCGTTGCTGCTCTACAAAATAAATGTGATAGTGGTGGTGGCTACTTTATCGCATAGTTGCACATATTCTGATAAGATTTCAAATATTATCCCAATAAAGCAACACTCACACATTACATGTGTGAGTGAAATACATATAATTGAAAACTAACGAGTAACGCTTACTAGTAATGTGTTAAAACGAAAGGCAAATATGAAAGTTGTGCCTCAAGACACACCTACTAGCGACATATTGTTTCCAATTGTCTCACAATACTAACTCATTTCATGAAAGTTCTACTTATTTTCCACGTTAGAGTGAGTAAGTTATATTTCTTTGCATACAATTACTATATTTATTTCAGTTTTGCATATTGTAGAAGAGCAGCAAACTCTCTGCTTTGTTACAAATAAGTTATTTATAGCACGCCATTCTGTTTTGTTTCTTCGACTTGATATCGTTTTTATTTTTTTGCATTTCATTCATTTGTATTTATTTTGTTTTTTACTTCAAACATTTCTTTTTTCATTTAAATGTACACCATTGAAGTTATATTCCCCTCTGTACATTTGTTATATTACAAGTTATAAGATTTCTCTTTTATTTCTAACTTTTTTCTTTGCGCTTTGTTAAGTTTTGTTATTTTGTTAGTGCCCCAGCATTGTTGTTGGTGTTGTATTGCTCTTCTTTTTTTTTTTTTGAACATTTTTATGCGGATGCTATTTTTTTGGTTTTGGTACGTGTTCCAAAAATTTCTTGTTGACGTTGTTTTTGTTTTGTTGTTGCTACTGTGTACTGGAAATGCTGCTGCCACTGCCAGTGCCACTGCTACTGCTGCTACTGTTCTTCTACTGTTCTGCCGTTGGTAAAAAGCAAAAGGATCTTTGTATATTATGGGGTGCGCATATGCTTTGAATTTGAATTGCTTATGTGCGAGTGTTTGTGCGTGCATTTTTACTGGGTGTCAAGGGCGTTTTGTTATGCCATTATTTTGTGACTAGTTTTATTTTGTTATTGTTGGTTCTATTGTTGTTGCTGTTATTGTTGCTGTTGTTGTTATTGTTATATTAATACTGTTGGTATTTATTGTACAACAAGCAAAACAAGCAAGCAAGCATCTTGAGGCGTTATTTCCATTGCCTTTTGTTTTGTTATTGTGTTATTCTATGATTCTCGTAGCTATTGTTGTTGTAGTTGTTGTTGTTGCTGCTGCATTGCTTACATACAAATAAATAATTTTTATTAGTAGTTCTTTTCTTCTGAAGTACATATAATTTTTCAGTTTCATTTTTCTTTTATTTTTGTTTTGCTGCTGCTGCCACTACTGACTTTCCTTTTGTGCTATTGTTGTGTTGTTGTTGGTGTTGTTGCTGGCATTTTAGATTTGATTTGTTAATGGAAAGAGTTTTGTGTTGTATCATTGTTGTTGTTGTATG
Source organism: Teleopsis dalmanni (assembly GCF_002237135.1). Taxonomy (NCBI): domain Eukaryota; kingdom Metazoa; phylum Arthropoda; class Insecta; order Diptera; family Diopsidae; genus Teleopsis; species Teleopsis dalmanni. Next base: position 192,687,541 of record NC_051847.1, on the reverse strand, counting down.
TTGATTCCATTGTTGTATTGTTTCTGAATTAATATTCACCGCAGCTCTTGTAAGAGTTCATAATATTTGCAATTTTTTTTTAACCCTCTTTTTTGCTCTTCATATATATTTCATAACTTTTGTTGATATTTTTGTTGTTGTTTTGTTGTTATTTTTTTCTAATGCAGTAGTTTTCATGCCTATTTGCTTGGATTACGTGTAACTTCAATGTTTTTATTGTAAATTATTTATGTACTTTTTACTGCATATATGTGTACATTTTTCAGAGAAAATGAAGGGTTTAATTACTTGCCTTTTGCATAAAAATAATAAATTTTGGGTAATGTAGCACTTTTACTACATATTATAGTATATCTTTTTAGACTGTAGTGGTTGTGGGACTTAGCTCATAGTACATATGATTTTACCATATTATTTTTATATTAAATAGTTGTGATATAAGGTATGTTAAATTAAATTTCATCATGTTATTTATATGTAAGAACATATTTATATTACAACAATAATATATAATATATATGTATATTATACATTAGAACAGTAACTGTCTATCAGATATGAATAACTATTGTTTGTGTGTGTTGGTAGTTGAGTTGATGTTATGTCATATTTACTCTATTCCATTTGTGGGTATCGTTATGCCTCAATTATCGGTAATTAAATACGGAGAATTTATGAATTGCTGCTGTTATTTATGGGATAATAGATTTAATGTTCTTGTATCTTCCAGTGACCACTAGTGGGTGGTTACATGTGAATAACTATAACACGCAAATAACGCAAAAGGTTGCAAATCTGGAGATAAATGAGGGCAAGTACAATATAAATGACTAGAATAAACTTGTGGAGTCCATAGTTTTTTAACGTGATTACCAGCAATTAAGACTTAGCATCACGGTGTTCCTAACACACGTAACAATATAATGTAACAATAAATACTAGATTGGAATTCCAAAGAATTCCGCCGGTAATTGAAGCTGTACGTTTGGTTATAATTTTTTTCCTGACAGTGACCGAAGCCCTTCTAACACTTATGGTGCTATTTGGACCACAGCATCCGGTTGTGAAATGAAACTTATAATCGAAAGAAAGTAATTAGAATACATTCATTTTACTCAAATAACTTTGGGTTTAACCAAAGCCAACACGATACTGTTATTAAAAAGGGCTAACCTCAGTTGATCAGGATAGCCGAAGCTATGGGCATTGGCCTCCGTTTTATTAAATTCACACTTCCGGTTGGGTACCGTAAGGTAAACTCACTCACTACCATTTATACATCAAGCAGTATCGGGATATGTCTGCTGAATTTTAGTCGCCCCCTGCCGCAGGAATTTATATATTAAAATTCATATTTTCAAATTTAATGCTCAATGGTAATAAGTATTTGATCACATATTTATAACCTTCTGTTTCAAAAAATTATTAAAAACAAAAATATTTCTATCACTAAGACACAAACTTTGTCAATCTACTCGTGTTTATTTATTTTATGTCTTTATTCAAAATTTACGTCGAATACATACATTTAAAATAAATTTATAAAAAATATAAAAATTTATCTTTCTCAAAACAATGGACAATTTTCTTTTGTTTCAAATTTTATTTTTTTTTTGGCCATAGCAATCCGTAATCGGGTTTCATGCTAACCCACTACTCCTCTCTGTTCCTCTGATAATTCTCAAGTGCTCCCTTAACTTAATTACTTTACCGTGTAAGGATAAAAATTCTATCCAAGGCAACGTTAATCAAATTTCATGTTATTTTTATTATTGGTATATATTTTTCGGTTTTTACTTACTTGTAAATTACATGACTTTGACTTAATTAAAGTAGCTATAAATCCTTAAATATTTGAATATTTTGGTCACAACTAACAAATTTATTACAACGATTCTAGTAAGGGTGAAGATATCCCATCAACCGTAAGGACAAAAAAAGTAGTGTCCTTAGAACAAGAAACACTATACTTTACTATATCTTCTCCTTTCGTTACTGCTACATAGAGCTAAACCCTACTAAACCCACCTATTGGCATTAGTAACATTTCCTTTTGGATGTCATCATCCTGAAGATCCGGCAGTGCTAAAATAGACGAAATTCTTAAAAACTTTGAAAGTATAGGCCAACAACCAGTTCGGTCAGGTACAAATAATGGTCAATGGAGACGCAAGAAGAATTCCGCAAGGATTTTAAGTAAAGATCATATATTCTTGTGTCTACCACTACTTTCAATATTTTAAATATTATAAAATCTATTATTGAATAGGATGTGAATAGATGAATTATGTCTTCCGTAAGGATATTTATATAGAAACTGTATTCCCAAAAACAAAACAAAATTTTTTTTGATGACGTAGACATTACCACGTTCACATGTTCGGTGGAAGGACAAGGTGACCAACGATTTGGGGACGCTCGGTACTACCAACTGGCGACAGCAATCAACTATGTAATGGTCAACTAATTAATAAGTAAGAAATTTCTACGATATTAAAATATATCAATTTGCAAAATAACTATATTGTATATTCAATATATTATAGATTATATATAGTAAATATATTATTTTACAACTTAACAAAATCTTTCTAAAAATATTTCAATTAAAGTAGTATGAGAGATTTTGATACGCCTTCAAGTAGCACTATTTGAAGTTCGTCAGCTTATTGTAATAATTTGACTTCAGAAAACATTTTAAGAAATCTGGAACTCCGATACAGATGGAATTCCCTTAAAAATGAAAATAATTCTTATAACATTAATCAACTGTGAAATTGTTTGCAAGCCGCCATAGACAAAACTATGAAATTGTAAATTTCTAAGCTTTGCCGGTTATTTGCGTACATGAAAATATAATTTTCCCATTAGAGAAGACGCGTAAATCGAGTTCATGAAACCTAACCCTGCCCAGCGGTATTCCGGACTACTTTATGACTTAAGCGATAATTCTCAAATGTACGTACAAATGCATGTAAAGCCATTATAGTCGCAAAAAAAAGACATTGAAATCGAAGCAAGGATTCATCGTACGTAACTGACAAAAACGCCTTTGAATTGGTTTTGTAAATCTCTCCGAATACCTGAACCTGAGCCCAATGACAAATGCTTGCGTCACAATCAAAATGTACCAAACAACCGAAATCGCATGAAACGCAAGTGAAAAACAAGCGAATGCAAAATTACGATAAAGGCAGCAAAACATGCGGAAAAATAGAAAAACATGGCTGGAGTGAGTGGCCTAAAGGGTTAAAGAGCGGCATTTGAAAGGAAAAAAATGCGAATATTGAATGAGAAAAAAAACAACAAAAAGCTTATAGAAGAACATTTGGATTTCAAAGCAGCGAGTGCGGTTATGGCATAATAATGATATTTTCGCACAACTGCGAGCGGTACACTACGTACGTGCTACTAGTCAATGCCATGCGAATAGCGACTTACGCAAGTATATTTTATAGTACTTTTTTTGTCCTACAGTGGCTACTCGCTGATGTGTCTACATACACACGAGGCGTTTGTTTACGAGTGTCTATATAGTTGCTGTCAAAATACTTAAGTAAAGAAATCAAAAATCAGCCAAAAAAATTTATGGTTATGATTTATTTTTGTAGGGTATAGTTAGATCAAAAATTGCACTACAATTGTGTGTCGTGCAAAATATGATAATTATTTATGTTATAACGAGTATTATTTTATCGATGTATAATCAAACAAAAGTTTTTGCTAACGACTTAAGTGAGTATATAACCAACTATAACCATGGTATGATATATGCAGACAACCACCTAACACAGTGCGGTTTAAGAGAATCGTTGCGGCCCTGTGCCCCACTATGGAAAACGGATACTAAGAAGAAGAAGATTGTATGTTATTATGTTATCAACTAATTAAATATAGTTATCAATCTTATCTGCCTGAATTCACAAAAGGTTCCGCTGTAAAATTTCAGTCCATTAGTTTAAAAACGAAGACACAGAGATATATACAAATGAACAAATTAATTAATTGTCTTCATATAAACTAGTTTAAAAAGTAAGCGAACTAGACGTTTTCCAACAACTAAAGTATTAAATAATTAAGATTGAAATGTTTTCTGCAATGGTCTTACTGTCGGTAAAACATTCTTTTCGGGTCAAGTAGTATATAGGTCCCGTTTTGTTAAATTTATGGGTTACTATAAATACTGCCTAAATTTTTTTTTTTAATGTAGTAGGTATAATATGAAAAGTTCTTTAATGTGTTAATTATAAACTGTTTGGTGAAATGAATAAACGGAAAAGATATTTTGTGGCTTCCTGAGCTATATCTTTCATATGCCAAGTATCAGAAAAAAGCAGTAACAATTCCTTTTTTGATGACTTTTAGAGATATATCTTTCTTGTAGAAAGTATGAGGTACTTCAAATTTTAAGAAGCGGTTGTTATTTTTCTTTATGTCTTAATATAATTTTTTTAAGAACTGAAAATAATTGTTAGAAATTTATAATTTGAAAAACGGACTTAATAACTACCACATTTTGGGCAAACGAATGTAATTGACCAAACATCCAACGTATCGGATATAACTTCTGGACATTTTTTTTTTGTCATCAAAATTGAAATTACTATTTCGAGGAGCCCCATTCAAGCCGATTTTGGCTATTAAAGAAAACTCATAGAAAGAAATGAAATTCCATATCTAAACCTATCTATTAAAATTCCATTAATGTTAAGGTCGAGTTTTACCATAGTTGTATTACAGTCGATGGGGTTGCTTAAAAGGTGACAATAAATTTGAATTGGTCTATATTATTTTTTATATTTTATTTAGTGATACCGAATAATATGTATACAAACTGTCGACTGTAAACATCAACAATTTTCGTATTACGGTATTTTTCTTAATGTATGTGACTTAAATTCTATTTCTCTCAATAGAAAAAGCCAACAAACCTTTATATATTATTTATATATCCTTTATATAAATAAACTTTTATATTTATAAACCATTATATATTGTATAAACCTTATACGTATTTTAAAATCATACCCTTAACAGAAATATTTTCAATATTTTCTATATTTGATTTTCTAATATTTTTATAACATATTGAAGAGCTCCTCGTATAAGCCCTATAAAGTATATATACCTATTCTTCATCAACTCGGCAATTGCAGTTCACGGAGGAAAACGCTACTCTGTATATTTGTTTCAGTTCAAACTAGAGTTCCTTTCGTTTTTGAAATATTCGAATAAACAGAAACTACTGAAAATATATATAAAATATATAATGGGATTGAACTACGAGTATTTGTTAGATTTACAGAAATCGGACCAATACATCTTATAGTTAATATTTAAACAATTAGAAATGATTTTTTCTGCCTTTTCAATAAAGATATTCAAATAAAACTTAGTACGGAAGATACTTATATTCATAAAGAAGATTGTACAAAATTTTATTAGTATCAGTTCCGGTTTAGATATAGCCATATAAACTGCTGATTAAGACATACATTCTTTTTAGAAAAATTTGTTTATTTTTTGATGGATGTACTGCAAATTTTAAAATTAAGCTAAATCTATAGCTTGCAACCTGGTTAAGTATAGTTAATTTGTTCAGATTGAAGTATATTTCGGTGATGTTAACCGGTAATTTAGAAACATGTTTTTCGTAAACATTTTTTTTTTTATTTATTCAATATATTCGTTTCGAATTTATACTTTATATATCTGTTTAGAAGAGAATATTCGTAGCAAAAATTATGCCGATCAACCGAACTTGCAAACTCATACTTCTAAATTTATATGATTCTATGTTAAATCTATATCATCTACATCCAAAGCTCCAACAACTTCAATAGCTATCGAAATATAAGATTGAAAAAAATTTAAAGCTACTCTTATTAGTATTGCAATATAGTATAGTATAGTATTATGTTTAATATTTTATTTTATTTTATATTTTATATTATTATATGTTTATGTTAATATATATTATATATATATTACCATACAAATGATATGGCAATATCAAATATTTTTTAATCTTTAATACAATATTGTTTTAATATAATAAAGACTTGAAGACTTGACCTCTATTTTGGAAACATAATTCCGAAAAAGTGTTAACCAAGAGATTACATTAAGTTTAAAATTTTTTAGCAATATATATCTAAAGTTAAGCATAAGGTTTCGGAAAACTATTTGGGGATGGATATGAAATTTATATAATGGAAGATACTAAATTTATATATTAGCTACTTGGTTTTTAAAACTGCCTTCAATTGTATAATAGCTCCAGGTTTCTAATTTTGATAAGTTTATATTAATAAAGTAGTCAAAGGGGTAGTAATACTTTACATATATATTTATACATTCATTTATATATTTGTACAGTAGTATATATTTAGATTTCTTTCAAATAGGTATGTACCGATTTTTAGTTAGGCCTGCAGTGGGTAAAGTTTTCCTTGTATCTACTATTGGTTGTGTCGTTTAAACAGTGGCGTTGCTAGGCGTCAGCGATGTCGGCGACCGCCGACGGCCTCGCGCCCACAGGGGCCTCGCAAAAAGTTACCGACTGTGGTTTCTAAGCACTTAATAATATTTTGAACAATTTGGTTTAATAATGGCATTAACCATATTCGAAATATTTCCGAATGTTTATATAGTAACCAGATTCATGTTTGCAGTTCCAGTCAGTATAGCTTCGACGGAAAGAAGCTTCTCAAATTTAAAATTGATTAAGACGTACTAGAAAAGTATGATGATCCAAGAGAGACTATCTCCATTCGAAATTCTATAAACTGAAAGGAAAATAGCAGCTGGCGCAAATTATGATATAATTTAAAAAAAAAATTGAGTGAATCTAAAAGTAGGAAAATTCATTTATTTTAATTTATATTTATTTTAATTTGATTAGTAATAAAACTTTCAATCATTCTTTGTCATATTAATGAATGTAACTCATTTACTTTTACAATTGGATTATAAAGGGGGCCTCGCAATTCTAATGTCGCCGACGTCCAGAGTTGGTCTAGCTCCGCCACTGCGTTTAAATTTATAGATTTTTATACAATAATGCAATTATATACATTATATATTGAAATAGTTGATTATATAGTAGTAGTAATAGTAGTATAGAAGTTGTTTACAGGATTATCAACTAGACTGTACTTAATAGTTATAAGTATATTTCCGAATTAAGCCTGTAAGAGGAAGAGTTTCAAAAATAGAGTGTTTAATATATATAACAGCATTACAATGACGTTGAAATGACTTTGTTGTGGCTGTTGTCGTTTTAGAAAATCTTATCATTATGATTATTATATTCTACATATTATATTTTATACCCATATATTTTATATTATTAAATATTAAAGCATGAGGACCAGTTTCATTTATTTTATACATCATATTGTATATTTAATACATTATAACACTTTTTTCCACTTACAATACTTATTGCATATATAATGCTGTGTAAGTAGTCATATTCCATATATCAATTTGTTCTCTAAATTGCTGTTACATGGGGAACTTATATTATTCATATATTTAATGTAGCTCTCTGGTATAAAATAAAAAAATGTTGTATGAAACTCTTTTGACACTTGAGTAAGTTGCTTATTTTGGATGATTGGTTCTTTGGCTGGTTGTTTGGTTGGTTGGTTACTTGGCCATTGCGTTCGCAAAACTATCAAAATTTGTGAGGGTGGTGTGACACTCTACTCTCAACAATCCATTTCCATACTTTTACGGGTATGTGCGGTAATATTTTTTTTATTCTTTCTTCTTGACTGTATATCGTACCGCTTTGTAGCACTTGAAAAAGTCATGGGTTGATTACAAATAACTTTTGTGTTTTGTAATTTGATGACTTTGATTTTGTACTTGATTCTTTGGCTTTCGACGATATTCGAAATATGTTTCTAGTTGTTTTTGTTGCAATCATTGTCAATATGTTATTTAAGTGCTTTAGATTGTAGATAGAATATTTTTACCGACTTGGCACTTGAGTGACATAATTGCATATGTACGCGTAATTGAACATATTCAGTAGAATTTTATCACTCAATTGAATTACGCGGACCACTAAAATGGCGTCAAAATATATGAGCTAATTGATAAATTGGTTTTAAAGGGGCCTTACCCGCCAATGGGAAATAAGTGGGCTGATGATTACTTCTAAAAGTACATATTGTAAATATTTACAAATGTGATTTTTCGAAAGGTGTCATAAAAGCAAAATTTATGAGCTAATTAATTAGTTTATTTATTAAAAAATTTTATTTGTTTAGTGAAAAAATAAAATAAAAACTGCAAAAAAGTGAAGCAGTAAGAGACGTACTTAAAAGTACACATTGTAACTATCAAAACCCAAATAAAAACAAATTTATTACCTCATAAGTCACAGTGTACTGTATAATTCAACTATAAAATTGTGAACTAGAGATGCTACAAGTCTGAGGAGTAAAATCATATGAAAGAATATGCTTCTTATAAAACAACTATTTCAACTTATATAATTAAACAAATCTAAAAATCCATTAAAATGTAAATAAAAATGAAGCGAACATAGGTTAGGTACGGTTAACCTGGATATAAGCCACGCATAGACCTATTGGTCACTAATGATATCTCATTGAATGTAACTTTATGGTATGTGGAATTGTAGTAGCAGTCAGGTAAGAAGATAATGTTTTACGCAAATAAGGAAGGTTAATTCCTGTTACGTCTATCATGTTTCTAGATTATGAGATTTGAAAAAAAGAATGAAGAAGAATATAAATTAGGTTAGAATAACCTGAATAGCCATATGCAAAACATCGACAAATTGACTCGTTGTAATACTAGATTGAGTTGAACTTTATGTATATTTTTAGTTATGTTATGTTGAGTCTTTTCCGAGTTAGTGCATCTGGGCACTTTTATTCTATGATGGCTAGGGAGTATCTGCAGAATTCCACCCATCTCACTGACTAATTTGAGAATTTCTCATAATTGTCGTGATAATTCAATGATTGATCTAAGATCTGCGTACCGCCCCGTATATTTCTAGTAAGTCCAGAAGGTTTCTAGTCTATCCGGTTTTTAAATTGTGAGAAACCCAAACATTTTAAGCGTATTTCTGACAATACGGTACGTTACTATAAAAAATATTTCATACTCTTCTTTATTCGTAACTTCCTACATTTTCTGTATATTTTGTATTCTACTATACTATACATACTATTATACCTATTCATATAGGTTAGCATACCCATGATTATTGTGAAACCTTTGGATCACAACGCTATTACAGAATCTATAGTTTTTGACTACCACCCATTAAGGCTCAATATCATGGTGTTCTTAACACACATATAAGTATATTGCAACGACAAACGTCCTTATTAAAATTCTACGAGATTTTGTCCCTATTAATTGTAGCTATACGTTTGTGAGGCCTATATTACACCTCTGCTGTGCTCTCGGGCACAGCACCTGGTAGTTAAATGCAACTCTACATGAAATCAAAGTAATGAATACATTCGTAACTTTGTGTTTTAACAACAGCTGCCATGATACTACCATTAAAGTAGCGAGCCTCAATTGATTAAGACAACCGAAGCCTTTACCACCGTGATAATGATTATAGACCAGGGATCAAACATCTAGTTTATAGACCAGGGATTTCTAAATTTGAAGTACTCCCAACAATTGTTACGAACACCTCCGTTTTTAAATCATTATTGATTAATAATCTTGGTTATTGGTTATTGATTATTAATTGGTTATTGTAGATTACATTACAATTCCAAGGGCCTGACATGTGGGGCTGGTAAAAAATTCTGTGCGAAAGCATTTGTGTGATCAGCTATTATGATGATATGATATTATATTATTGCGAGTGGGCGTATCACAAATATAAAAATTAATTTAACTTAATTGAATATATTAAGTTAAGTTATGCATTAAAAACTGGAAGAAGTATTTACTGCCAAACTAATGTATCTAGTCCTTTTACATAGTTCATGGATCATTTGAAACTTTAGTATATTCTTTCACTTGTGATATGTGATTCTCTAACAACAGATTTTTTTTATAATGAATTAGTGATTGACCTATTTTTTCAAAGTATATAGCTGAAAGTACTCGCACAAGATTTTTATTATAGTAATATGTGATAACATTAAAGTTTTTACCATAATGTACCAGTGTTAAATTAGTTAAGAACTATATAAAAAGGGACTTCTTCATCAATCTAGTAACCAATTAACCTAAATGAATTTCAAATGTTGATATTTTCCTAAATCCAAGCATATCACAACAAACATGTCACAACTCTCAGAAAACTATTTAAAATTCCTTTGATTGTTTTCCAAGTCGTTTGAGGAAATTTGTCCATATTTATGGATTGATAACTTGCAAATTGAGCTTGAAAGACATGTCATTTGCATTCATTCATTCACCAAATTTCCAAATTTAAAAGTAAAATGGACAATTTCGCAAACTGTAGCTTTTGCTAAGGGACACACAAAATCACGTTTGTCTGTTTGTCTTAAAACTCTTAATGCCCTCAACTACTCTCAGTGAGATGAGCATGTCAGCGCAGAATTCTGCATTGAACTATTTTAAGAAACAACAAATGTCAAGTACATGCATCGCATATATCCTTTGATACCGACATAATGCCGAACACTCAGAAAGTCGCACGTACCTACAGCCAGTAAAATTGATATGCAAAGTTAAAACGCAAGTACAAGGTAAAAAACAAGCTAAAGAACTCGAAAACACCTCGGAAAAAAGGAGGACACAACTCGGATTTAGTGTTATGTGGGAGCGATTGGGGGCAGAATACAACAAATGAAGATTGAGCAGAAGTGCAATAAACATAAATACTACAACTTCAAATATTTACAAGAAACATAAAAGTTGACGACTGCTTCCAGCACCCATCAATACCGAAGGCAACGCATACACTCCCGTATAATCCACAGACATATTTTTATCTTTTTACGAGTATGTATTGTTTTTTTTTCGTTTCGAACTGTGTGATGTTGCTATTTAAAGCAAAAAGTTCACAGGTTCTACTTACAGGCAGCTTCAAAGTTCAGAACTCTGCTCAGTCCTTACTAATCCATTTAATCTCGAAACATGACGAAATGAAATACGACGTCGCATGAATGAATGAAGGCACAAATGAATGCAAGCAACAGCAGCAGCAAATGTGTCACTATGAGGACGCCTCTATCTCACAGGGCAAGAGTGGATACTTTCTTGAAGTTGCTGTGGATGTTGTGTATGGGAAACTCAGTGCGTGCGTGCAGTCGAGCGTCGTGGAGTGTTGGGTGTGTTGGGAAGCTGGAGATTGTGATTTTCTTATATTTTTAGAATTTCAATTCTGTGTTTAATTTCTGTTAAGATAAAACAAAATCACAATTTATTCAGTGGGTGAGAACTTCTTTTGGAACTGATAAACTTGAGTTGCAGTAAAATACGAGTACTGTATTATAAAAATAAGATTTTTATATCAAATATTCAGAATTTCTTTATATATCTTTGTGAGCGAAATAACAATTTTAATAAATTTTTTTTTCTTGCAAATAATATTTCTGTTTTAGAAGCAGTGTTCCATTTTTCAATTACTTATTATGCATATGTATTTTAGTGATGCAATGCTCAACAATCACTAATAATTAGAATCGATCATCAAATGTCTTCATAATTTATTAATCGTTGATTGTTATATAATCGAATAAGAGCATGAATTAAAACATGAATAACTTCGACACTACAACCAATATTTGGTCTTAACGTCCCTTAAATAATATCTTTACCGATCCTAATATCAACCCTAAGGCATTCAATTGAACATCCCTCGGCTCTAAGCGCCGACATGGTCTGTTTATTGTTGTGTAACATTAAAAAGAATTTGCAAGCTTCTCCCAATTCATGTAAAATACAAGACCACCCCATTAATTGAACACCTCTATGCTCTAAGCATCTTGAACCATCCATCCTTCTTATGAAGATATGGTTTGCTTCATTGCTGTTTAATATAAGAGGATTTTCTACACTATTGCAAAATACAAAACCCTCATATCAGAGTCCATCAACCCAAATTTTTGTAACTATTTTTGCTTTGAGATAAGTCGCACGCCGTTCGGGATTGTAGAATCTTCAAAATTATCCAGTCTTAAATATGAGGCCATCAATTCTCTGTAGAGCTTTTCTCTGGAATGCGGGTAAAATGCTAGACTAATTTTTGCTCAGTCCATACGTTTCGGATTTATGCCTTAACACTGATTTGACTATTGTCTCATACGAGTACAGCAGTAGCGTGAATGTAATACTATGGTTTCTATTACATACGATGCAATAAGTAAATATATATTAAAATAAAAGCATCGTATATGGAGATAGTGTTAATATTGAAACATGAATAGTCTAAATTTAAATATTCTTTCCTTAAAAATCTTATGGCGTGACGTTGAATGCATTTTAGTTGTAATTTAATATTTATATCATATATGAATACGTGAGATACCATGATTCCTTTAAATTTACAAAGAAAATTGATTTCATAACTATCTATTATAACCAGAGCAAACGTTTTTGAAACTATAGTTATCGTAAATGGATTTGATTTCCTCTCCAAAATGCTCGAATCTATATTTTTACAATCAAGTAATTTAGTATATCTTCTTCGAAAACAGCAAACCTTTATCAATTTCTGTTTGTCTGTCTTAAAGAATGACCATACTGGGGTTAAATATCAAGTTAACTATATGGTATAATCTTTATTCAATGAGAACTAGAAATTTTATGGTATCAAAAATATAAATTTGAAATACTAGGGGGCTTTAGAAATACACTGACTTTAGTACCGATGCCGTACTCCTCAATATTTCGCCCCTGGATCATAAAAAACAAATGTTTTATAAAAATTTAAAAAACGACATATGAGATTTGAATAACTCTGAAATAGCCTTTAGAATATTACTGAGTCGAAATGTCTATTAGTGGCAACAGACTAAGTCTTTGTACGAACTATTAACATATTGAATCCAATATGTTTTTAGTTAGACTCAGAAAAGGTTTGACACAAACATAAATTAGGCCAATACCTTAATTTCAATCCTAAAATATGAACTATATTAGAGTATAGCTGAATTCAATACTGTTATCTCACTAGGATCCTATGACCTAGACTAAATAAGAAAATAATGAAAGAAATTTGAAAGATATAATGTTTCATCCGGGCACTAAAGTACTAAGGGAACACTGTGCTCTTTATGTCTATGTTTCAAACGTTGTTTATTCCAACAAGCGGAGTGTGTAGAAGTCATTGTGACGTAGAGAAAATAGATTGGACGCTGATTAATTTCAATGTCTAGGAGAGTTTTTCCTTATTGACCTAACTAAATCAACGAAGACACATTTATCATATGTACCTAACTTCATTACAAAGACCAATTGGTGCACAATTGAACCAATAACTAGTCTAACTGATCAATCACTGGCGACTTTAAGAGCATTAACCGACTTAATCTAATTTAACCTAAAATATGAAATTAAATTTTAAATTGTCAAAAATTGCAACAAATATTATAATTATATCTTTCAGATACTACTAAAAAGTCCATGTTTCGGTAGATTTACCTGTATATTTTTCTATATTTCACTTTTTGCGCTAATAATGATTGCACGGCAACTCATTGAACTGTCGTTTGTACCAGGACGAAGCCAAAATATTCCATTCCAATCAACATACAAATTGCAATAAATAAATTTGTATTTTTGTATAGAAAAATGTTAACCCATCTGTGTACTTGAATGTGTGTTTTGGTTGATTGGTACATTAATGTAGATAAAGCTTTGTGTGTGTGAATCATTTTACAATCCACACACATCGAAGTCAATTTTCAGGATTTTCAGTCGGCTTTCGCTGTATAGCAAACGTTCCTTAACGAAATCTCTAGGAAAACCACTTCCAAAAGGAGTCAATAAACTACGTGTTGGTCTACTCCTACTCTTTTATGCTGCTTACCGCTCGCTTCTTACTGCTGGCTGCTCGTTTCTCGCTACTCGCTGCTCACTACTAGCTCTTATGTCGTTCAATGTTCACGTTGTTGACATAAAATTTTCCTTTGCTAGTGTTGTTGTTGTTGTTGCCATTACTCTTTAAAGAAAAGTTGAATATTTTTTGTTTTTCTATGTTTTTCAACTAAAAAGAAAAGCAAAATATGGATTTTCTTTCAACTTTCGCTGATGTTAATGCCGTATTTTCCACTGGAAAATTTTCTATTGCCAATTTGGTTTTTGTTATTGTTTGGCTACGTGTTGTTTGCCGTGTTTGTTGATATAATTCCGTTCCTCTACCAATTTTAAATTGTTATAAATTGTGATTGTCTGCTCACAGATGTTTTGGGTCCTTTATCTACATAAATTGAGGTATTAGAATTAAAATATAGAATTAGAAATAAACAGGCTAACAGCTCCCAAAAGAGCGGAGCACTGCAACAGACCCTAACCGAACAGAAGATAATCCTCCCTCCGAATAAAAGCCAGACTGTCAGCCATTGAGGATCTTCTAATGTCAGAAGGGAGAGAAGTACCTGGCTTGCCACCGTGCCATACCAGGCATCTAGGAGCACACTAACAACAACAAGGCTGATACAACAAAGGTTTTCGAGAAGTTCATAAACAAAAACGTATTGTGAATTATCTTTTGACAATCTTCTCCCAACTCTATATACTTTTGCTAACCGATTTTAAAAATCTAAGGATCTTTAATACTTTCATTCATTCATTCACATCAAATTTATAATGCTTTTGATTAATTAGAATTTTGAATACACACAGTAATATTTCATGCCATCGTCCATTTATTCTGTGTTTTTTTTTTCCAATGTTGAATAGTAATCAATAACATGCATTTGATAGAAAAAAGTCTCCAGTAGATTACTAGGTGTCGACAGGTAGCTCAAAATTGGATTATTATAAAATCTTTAGCAATGCTAAGGTTAAAAAATGTTTAGTTATAGGATTATTAGATATCAACAGATCATTTAAAGTCACCAATGTTATGAATTAATATATATTTACACTGTCTTGTAGGCAGAATCCCGGAACTGGTGATACATTTGATGGTTGTTTGAATTAGGCCTGAGTTCCTTGTGGTAGAGGTTCATTCGATTTCATTTTTTATGGAGATTTTCATATGTAAGTGTAACTAGATTTACCTTAAGAGGAATTAATGGTAGTGTATACGAGTATAGAATATTTTTCTATATTGGCATAAATCATATAGAAGCAACTTTTCCAATCTTAAACAATTGTAGAGGTATTCAAAAACAGTGTCTTTCATAAAATTCTGATTAGTCTTTTTTAGTTATAGCTTTTTAAACTGAAGATAAGGTAGTGCTTATAAAATGAATATAATATTTGATTCAATGACATATTAAATCAATGAGTCAAATTACTCAGATAAATTCAATTTAATTTCAGTCCAATTAGAAGATATAAATATATATTTTAGGTATCTTTTTTCAGGGTATTCATAAAATAATAGTAATAAATAAAACAGTGGATAAATTTATCTGGGGCACACTTACCGATAATTTGGAGAAATTTAGAAGAAATGTTTGACTTATTAAACACTTATCATGCATTAAAAATTAATATATTTAAATTTTAATAATAGTTTTTTAACTAAAGTATCGAGAGCCCAGACACTTAAATCCTTTAAGTGTTTAGGTCATTTAAATTTTAATAATAGTTTTTTAACTATTGTATCGAGAGCCCAGAGGCTTAAATCTGGCAATATTCTTTAAGGGTTTAGGTTTCGATCGGATAGAGTAATGATGCTGCAGACTTAGTCCAAAGCATTACCATCTTATAGTGCAGTACCCATGAGAATAGTTAATATTTGAGTTAGTTCCATTTTTTCCGTGAATGAAATTTATAGTTTTCAGTCTGTTATAATGCCTGCAGGTCTGTTATAGGAAATGATCATATATTAAACGTCAACTAAATTGAAAGAGAAACTAATAAGAAGAGTTCTCTCATGGGGATAACAAATCTACTCAGATTGTCTACTTGCTCGATTACCGTAATATTTGCGTGACCACAATCCTATTACAAACCAAGTTTGAACTTTTATAGATCAATTACTCAGTTGTTTAACATGATAGGTACAATTTTGTATTTAATTAAAGTGAGTATGTATCTGAAGTAACACAATTAAGTGAATTAATATATAACTATGAAGAAAAAATGAGTTTGATTTATCTCTTTGTTGTGGTATTTTTAATTTGATTACTCTCTTTTTATTACTTTATATATTATTTTTATCACTTTACTCCTGATATTTGTAGGATACAAAATGGGATCCTAAGCTAAGCCAACCGAAAAGTTGAACGCTAATTAGTCATTTGTGGTTGTATTGAGACTCTTAGTGCTACCATAAGAGTAATAAATATAGCCGTTTGTTAGCGCCATTGAAATTGAACTACAAATACAGTTCATACATCTATGGTACTTAGAGTGGGACTTTCCTTTTTTGCTGAAGGCTTAAACAGTTTAAAATGATCGTTAACTTCGCAAAATGATTCTGTGCTTATGAAAGTGAGAACTTATATCGGTTATACCATACACCACATATTCAGATTTAAGTTATGGTATACTTTCTATATAAAGTTATTGAGTCTTATTTAGCATTCTATTGAACAGTAGTTTCTATTAAGCCCATTTTAGTAAGTGGTATTTGTTTACCATTTATATTATTTTTAAAGCAGGTTGCTTATAATTTTTTATAATTTTGATCTTCTGGTTTTTGTTTTCTTGACTTCTGCCTAGGCTCCATCTTTGCAACATTTAGACGGCTTGTACTGATCTGGACTTCTTGATTTGAATATAATTTAGATGAAACAATAATATAATTATTTAAAATAATTATTGTATTGTTTCAGTAAAACTATTAATTTTGGCTGTGTTTTTAGTTTATTGTTATTAAGTTTTAGTTTAATTTTTTATTTTATTATTAGTTTTTAGTTTATTGTCACGAATAGTTGAGTTTTGGATTTTAAGATTTATTTATGAATATAGGTATATATAGCTTTTGAAAATTTGTTAGAAATGTTTAAGCTTTATAATCCAGAGTACATCCTCGTAAAAGTTAAAATAGTTTTCATCTTCCATCGTTTAAAACATAACAGTATTTTTTTTTATTTACTGAGTTAAAATTGAGTAGTTTTTGTAAACTCCATTATCTCCACGGAATTCGCGGTTATGAGAGGAGAACCTTTATGTATGCATTTGTAGTTTCGGGTAGTCCTGGAAACCAAATTAAAGTTAAGGACTGCTTTCTAGATAGATTTATTAGACTTTAGTTTCTATTGTATAAGACAGGGTTATTCAGACCAGATGTGAGCCAATACAAATCATTGTATAGATTGAAGGGTCGCAGAAACAAATAGATACGTTCATATTTGTTCTGGAGAAAAATTAAAATAGGGTTATAACGTTAAATTTAGTTTTATTAATTTATTAATTTAAATTCATTTATATGGTATATCATGAAAATAAAATACTGTAATTTTATCAAAGTACACCAAAAGAAAGAAAAAACTTACGCTCTATAGGTCGCTCATCCTTCCTGTGCTTCTGTATGGCACAGAAGCATGGACGTTATCACAGAATGATGAAGCAGGACTGGGAGTGTTCGACAGAAAAGTTCTTCGTAAGATCTTTGGTCTTCTACGTGTTGGCGACGATTACCGCATTAGAATGAACCACGAGCTATATCACGACATTGATATAATTCAGCACATTAACATCCAGCGGCTTCGCTGTCTTGGTCATGTCGTGAGAATGGATGAAGACGCTCCGGCGAAAAAGGTGTTTGAAGCAGTAGTTGGTGGAAGAAGACGTAGAGGTAGACTGTGTCTCCGGTGGAGTGATCAAGTTGAAGGAGCACTAACTGGACTTGATATACGAGACTGGAGAAGGCGCGCACGCAGCAGAGGCGCCTGGGGAGACATGCTGCGTCAGGCCGAAACTCGGTAACGGGTTGTTATGGCCACATAAGTAAGTAAGTAAGTAAGTAACACCAAAAGAAAATTTGGGCCGCATGATGCCCGTAGGCCGTGCTTTGGACAGTCCTGTTAAAAGACATTGGTCCTGTTACAAGACATTAGTTTCTATTAAGCCCATTTAAAATTAATATATTTGTTTGAATGATTTGTTTTAATATTTATTTAACTATATAGAGTTTTAAATTATTTATACGGTTTTAAATTTAATTTATTTATGAAACCGTATGTTTTTTACTTAATATCTGTAGTTAAAAATTTAGTGATGTCCTTAGAACAACTCCTGAGATGCTGTTTCATTTAATCTTATACAGTAACACTTATAAATTTATTAATTACGTTTTACATTTAATTATTTTTACTTATTTAACACACATTCTCTCTTTCTTATAATTAGTAAAATTTAAATATAATATAATTTTAAAAAAAGCTCTTAAATATATTATAAAGCGCTTTTCCTCATTTTTTCCCTACAAAAAAGTTTTTCCGAAAACAAAGTGACTGAATACTAATTAATAAATTATAAAAGCCATTAAAAAAGAAACTGTTTCGGTTAAGAACTGAAAAACCATGACCAAATCACCGGTGTACAATCCAAGTGCCAGAGACAGAAACAGTAAAAAAAAGGACACTGCATCCATAAAAAATGTATGGAAAAATATGCTACACAATATCGATTTAAATTAATTTTTGTTGGAGGATGCTCAAGCGAAAATCCCCCATTACCGTAAAGTACTTGTAACAAAGTCTCCAGTGTCAGGATGTCGCATGCACATGCCGGACAGCACACAGCCAACGATAACAGAAGTAACAACAACAACAACAACAAAAGTTATTGTGGCAAAAAGGACACAACAACAACAAAGGACAACAACGTGTAAGACAAACAAATTAAAGGACTGCGTCTAATATTCTTGCCGTCGCTAAATGAAAAATTCGTTGTGCCATTTCAGCAGTTTTCCCTTTTAAAGTGAATTAAAAGGATATTAAAAAAAAAAAAAAGAGAAAATATGCAAAAATAAATTTCTAAAGGATATCTTTCATAACAGTGCCGAGAGTTCGTTTGATGCGCGGCACGTGAAATTCCGTTTGTGTTGCTGAAGGAGTTCATCATTTTGGACATTTTTACGCACAAATTTTATCAGTTTTCCGTACTCGCATATTTTTCTTTTTTCTTTTTCTTTATTTTCAAATTTTCAATATTATTTTTCTTTTTAAACAATTTTATTTTAAAATAAAAATATTTGCTTTGCAGCTGAACATTAACCGTCGCGTTACTAGTTCGTTTAAGCCACGCCTATATTCTCTGCTCATTGCGCTGCAGAGGTGTGGCCTATTCTGCGTTGTTTCATGTCAACTGCGCAATTGTCATTTGTTACTTCCCCTCAGTATTTGCAAATGTATGTGTTTGGGTTTGTCATAGTCATGTATGTGTGTGTGTGCGTGTGTGTGTGTGATGTGAAAATATTCAAAATGATGGTGTACTTCCCCAACGCAAATACTGTTTGCTGTTTGTTTTGCTTGGCTGCACACGACATGTACGCAGGATACGTTTCCCCTGCGTTATGCATTTCCTGCTCATTTGCAGAAAACAAATCCTGCGTATAAGGAATCTCTATATTTGTCCTAAAATAAAATTGCATTCGAACAGCTGTTCTTTGGGACAGCACTTTAAACACTCTTCCACTGACATTTTTTTTGATACACATGCCAACATGTGATTTTAATTTATGTTGTATGTGACTAGGATAAATTTGAAGGATATGCCAAAAGGATATTTATTAATGTTTATTACGTGTTTATGGTTAGAAATATTTTTAAACACGTTGTTTTATGTTTTGCAAGGATTTGATTTAATTATTATTGATTTTATTCAGTATTTAAAAAAATGAACAAAAATACTACTTAGGTGAAGAATTCACTTGTTTAATATTTTATTTATAGTCCCATTTAAGTTATTCACCTACGTTTGAGTTCAAATAATTTTTTATTCAATTATAGATATTCAAACTAAGCGCCTTTTACACGGATATCCCTATTTCGATCCTTGCACCTCCCAGCTAGGTTCAGAGGTTGTTCTAACATATGGCCATTTTTTGCGACAGGTAAATTGTGAGTGAACTCTTGTCGCTTTAACAGCCAGGTTAAGGGCTACTTGGCCAATCTATTCCAAATATAAATCCACTGACTTAATACACAGAAGCAAACCGGGTTAATATATGTGGTACCTCTTGCAGTGCGTGTCTACCAGCTCTCGAAGAAATGACACCAGAATATCTGATGTGTGTATGTTCAGGTCTGACCACAACTAGGTTTAAATTGCTAGGGGCTCCCTTCTTTAAATCACTCGGCGATATCTGTAATATTAGCATTGGCCAGATTCTTGCCTTTATAAATGCCTCTGGTTGGTTCTAATTTGACCTTCACTCTACTAACCACTATTACAAGGTTGTCATGGATTCAAAACGGCTTTCTTAGCTAATTGAAGAGGATTCGTCTTCCCTTCACCACAACTAACTAACTATACATATTACAAAAATTCATGTAAGAGGTTAAAATTTGAAATAACTTATTTATATAAAGAATTAGTGAATCAAAATTTGCGCAACAGTCATATACTCATTTTCAAATCGTTATTTAGCTAAGATTATATTTGATTCAGTTTTATCTACTTTAATTCCATAGAATTACATACTGACACATACTCATAGGAACAATGCGGAGAGCATAATACTATTCTTTGTGATAGTTTATTTTGATAGTACACACCTCTAATCAATATAACTCCATAATTCCAATTAAGTATTTACTCTGTAAATGCCCAGTTCTGGATTAATTATCTAATCAATATTGTCCTATAATTTCAATTAAACTATTTCTCTGTAAATGTCCAGCTCTGTCCTTCAGTAGAAATAGATTTTTATGGAAATAATATTTCGACAGTTTGTCAGACAGTTCACCAGTATGGACGAAAGATCTATATAGTTATCTAAATTCGAAGAGATGCATTTAGTTTTTGTCTATTTTTTTATATTCTAAAAATTCTTACGACGAATGTGTTAGTAAAACGCCTGAGAATCGCAAATTTTGGTCAGCGAAGAGATTTCCGCCATTATAGCTAACGAACCAATTATCTGCTACTTCTGACAAAACTATAAACTTTATAAATTAAAAAAAAATCTAATCTACTTCCATATCTATATAAATATATATATCTATATCTAATAAATGTAATAATATCTATTCATTCATGATCTCAGATCTTATTTGTTACAATAAAATTTGATTAAATGTACTCACAATTTACCACGTAAAATTTAGGACTATGGATAAACCTAAAAAATCTCTTGATTCAAGATCCCAGACCCATTTTGGTTTAATGAAAAACGTATAAATATGCTGGCATTGTTTCCTGACAATCTCAAATTACAAATAAATAAGATATTTTATCTAATTTACCGGTGTTGATACTCTTTAGATCCATTTTTGATACACGGTAATTAACAGAAGCATATCCAATTAAAAAATAAATGACTATTTTAAATTCAGAACTATTTAAACTTACCAATAAATATTTTTTTTTGTGTTTTTTGTTTGGAGTTCAGTTCGGATTTAAGCTTTATAAGTCGACCCAGGGTTACTCGTACAATTTTAATTTGACTTATGTTTTAAATTACTTATATCTTAAATGTTAGTATGTATTTTTAAAATTCTGTTTTCAAAACATTTTTATTATAGATCTAAGATTCCTTTATCACTGTTAGGCGAGCAGCATTATTAAACCAATTGAAATTTTCCACAATTTCCACATTATCTTATTTCTAAAATCACTAATAAATTCTTGCATAAGAAACTGTTCTTGGGTAAAAGTCAAAAATAAATGAAATATGTCTATTAAATTTATTAATAACTAAATATTATTATTGAATATTAGTACAAAATAATCTATATGATATAGATAATCCATATAATCCACAGATTATAAAGATTATTTTTGGATTATAGATTATAGATATTATAGATTATTATTATTAGAAAATCATTATATAGATTATTAGAGTATATAAAGATAATCTAATAATATGATTTTATCATATTCTAAACTGCTTTAGATTAGCTGTGCTAAAAACTTTGTTCGAAACGAAAGAACCATAATTTCAAGTGCCACTTTGATAAATCTCTAATTAAATCATAATTGCAAGGATTTGTATTCAGCTGTTATATTCGAAACTGAAATCTTATAATTATAATACATTAATATTATCATTAATTTTTATTACCAATATTTAGTCAAAAGTTCGTTAGTGGATTGAAAATTGAGTTATATTTGTACGATTGATTAGTTTAATTCCATCTGACTTTTTTATATCACTTCCAAATTTAAAAACATAGCGACTTGTCTGAACCTCCCTTCAGATGTATTCAAAGGATCCTAAGTTTTCTGGCTGCAGGCTCGAAATTTTACTTTTAATAAAAGTGAGTTATTCAGTCTGATTTATTATGCAGATTACTATTCAAGCTATAATCTTTTTCATAGTAAGCTGTTAGACTCTTAGCTATTAGTAATTCTGACAGATACTAATCTGGCAATAAGCCAACGATTCCAATTTAAAAGTTTGGGCATGATTATAAATGCTCTCCGTATTGTAACATATCACCGAAAACCAATTATATAAATAGCTTGAATTACTTACAATCAAGAAAAAGACGTCCAAAAGTGTAGAAACATATTATGCCTAAACATTATCACTCAGAGCATTTTTTAAACTCACTTGCGATAAAGGTAGTCTGACCTTCACAAGACTAAAAAGAAATACTCTCAGGGATCTTCTTTAAGTGTGTGCTTGATTTAAACCATAACACATAAATATATACATATAAATATACTACTGGAGTTCAGTTGTCAACTGAACTAAATAGATGTCAATAATAATTAGAATTAAAAAAAAATCCTTAACACTTTGGGGTTTCTCTGAGCACCTATCGGTTGTCATTGCATTTGATTTTGACTTTTGGTATTGAGTGACACAGATCTTTTGGTCTTTCTTACATCTACGAAAAGCTTACATTATTCGTATGGACTATTAGAACACTTTTAACGAAGGTAGTAGATCTTTGTGGAGCTTTGAGTTTTCGCACCCAGTTTACATCATACGTATGGATTATTGGATCAATTTTAATAAAGATAGTAGATCTATTGTACATCTTTTGTATGGAGTATTTGACAATTTTTATGGAAGGTAGTAGATCTTTGTGGAGCTTTGAGTTTTCGCACCCAGTTTACATCATACGTATGGATTATTGGATCAATTTTAATAAAGATAGTAGATCTATTGTACATCTTTTGTATGGAGTATTTGACAATTTTTATGGAAGGTAGTAGATCTTTGTGGAGCTGGAATTTTCATATCTAGTTCAAATCTTTTGAAAGGAAACTAAAGGAAGCTAAAGGTTATATCTGATGCTTTAAATTTACACATCTAGTCGTTAAATTTATAGTCAAGTTATGTTATTATCTTCATAATTTTAGTAGTAGGACAATAAGTCAAGGCAGGCTTTAACCAACAAACTCTTATGCGGGAAAGTTCAATCTAGTCTCCACTACGTAAAATCGATCAGTAGTAAGTTCTTACTCCATTACTAATTGACAAAAAAAGTACTATACTTACCGCTTTTAATTTTTATTCTGATTCATTGAAAATTTTAAACGCAATTAGTTTCGATTTAGTTCTCATTTACCGGGGTCTTACGTCAACGAGCGAAAGAAACGAATT
>NC_051847.1:192636266-192663605 GCF_002237135.1 Teleopsis dalmanni | reverse complement strand
AAAAAATTATTTGTGGAAATATGGGTAACTTGTCCCGATATTGAACATTGGATGTACACAGCTATTGTGCGTCGAAGACTCACTAACAATGCTTTAGTTTGTTATAGGGCTCCAGACAAGCTCTGGATAGTATATCTACACAAATTCAGCGGAATTCCGAAAATAACATGAATGTGTAAAAAATCAAACTGAAACTGAAATTTTGTCTGGGTTAAACTTATCGTCAAGAAATGAGTGGAAAAGACTTTCGTATTTTCAAGCACGATGAATCAAATTACACGAATGGTTTACAAATAGATCAGATGCCGGTGTTTACGCAACATTCACAGACTCCTTTTTACTGCTTAAGAAAGTCACAACTTTTGAGGCTAGACTTTTAGCAATTAGACAGACATGCTGTCTCATTACAAGTCACATTAATGACAGATACAGTATTGCCCTTTTTATTGATAGTCAAACGACCATTACAACCCTTCAATCTTCCACTATAAAGTTAAAGGTACTTTCAAAGAGTGTACATATTAGTTAGTGGATGAAACCAACTAGCTGATACCATACTCTTCAGGGTTCCTGTATACAAGAAAATAAAAGGAATGAATAAATAGTCAGCTTGGCTTTCCTGGCTGTATCTCAAGAGTTGTCTTTTGTATCTTGTTTCGCTGGAGATCATTGAAAGAAGTACACCCAACTCTTTTTTTACACGGTAGATATGTTCCTCAGAAATCCGTGTAAAAAAATGCCAAGTGTCAAACAAGACAGTGATTTTGAGACCGTACTAGATTTTTTACAAAAAGCTTTTTTTTTTCAACCGTGTAACTGCAAATCCGTGTAAAAAGAAACCGTGTAAAAAAAGAGTTGGGTGTACTTGCAATTACTTTCTTCGACTTGCCTCGAAGTGATAGATTTATTACGCTGGCTGTTCGATAAGATTTGTTGAATTATTGAGGTCAGAAATTTGTTTATGTTATAATGAGAGGCTTTTAAGATTGTGCGTTATGGTAAAATTGTTGAGTTTCTTTCTACTGTAAAAATTGCAAAGCACACTTGAGATAAATGGACATAGTGGCGCAATCTAAAAAAACGGAGGTGACGCTCCAATTCTGTTTGAATACAGTGTTGTTGATTTAGCCACAATTCAATAATCTCCCCTGACATATTATTGTCATATTATTGTATACAGTTTGATTAGCTCATTTGACTCCAGATCTTTTGAAGAAGCATAACAAATCGAATGGCTCAAGTTGTAAATTGTAAATTATGACTTTCTACTATATCTTTTTAATAAGCTACTATATTCAGTTATATAAAAATATAATCCTTAGTGGCAGTTCTACAATGCACACTTAACTATTCGATACTGGGTTCTTAAGATCACTTAAGATCTTGTAAATTGATTTCTATTAATGTTAAGTTAATGTCAAATCGATACTGACTCTTAATTTTCTTGAATAAAAATAAAGAGAAGGACTTTAAATATTTAATGATCAAAATTCAAGAAGAAGCTTTAAAAATATTTAATAATTTGTACTACATGAAATTTAATAAGAATGCATATTTATTGCTTATCTTAAACAATACATAAATCATAAAAGAAATAATAAATGATTATTCTCCATAAAAAGGTACAAAGTCATTGAAATGTAACAAAAAAAAAAATAAATAAAAAAAAAATTTCGTAGTAATATTAAAAAAAAAATATATAGAAGAAAATCTTATGAACAAATTTTAATAATAAAAGGTACAAAAAATCATAAAATTAAGGTTAACAAAAGGAAGAGCAGGAAAATGGAACAAAATTGCGTTCAAACTAATAAAACAGCCTCATGTCCTTTTTATGACCAGAATGTATATAAAACTTGACACCATTTTGTTTATTTTATATTTACAAACAAATACAATAGAAAAAAAATTTTATTGTTTTTTGTTTTACTTTTATTTTTATTTTTATTTGTCTTTCTTTTTCATGTTTGCATGTTTCTTTGTAGAATTTTTATTGGCACATGGAAGGTCCATTTAAGAGCAATTTTGACCTAAAAATCATAAAAATTGTAATCAAAACGCAAAAGTTTATAGCTTTCGCATGGAATAGATTTCTAATGTGGAAGGTGCGACCTGACACAAAATTCTTAACGTTTTTCATATAATGTATGGATCGTCATTGGTCATAAAATGAAGGACATTAAAAGCGTAAATTGGAGCTTCTGTTACTAAAAGAAGAATAATAAGCAAGGATGCCAATGGAGCAGTGCAACTAAGAATTTCTTTAGTATGACAGACAATATATATATATATATATATATTTTATATATATATGTGTGTTTTATATGTGAATATAGTGCATAATATTGTAAGGATATATAAAAGTATATGCAAAGGCAACTTAACATTGAATGTAATATTTAGGCTACACTATTAAAAACAATATAAATGTATTTTATGAGCTTAGACCAGATAATAAATTTTTGTAAAGAATAAAATACATAAATTCGTCATAAGTATAAGAAAACAGATAAGATTTATATTAAGAAAGGGAAGTTATTGACGATATATAACAGCATCAATGTTACATATTTTTTTTTATTTGATTAAAAAAAACTAAGTTGAAATAACAAATCAGTCAAGTCAAATCTGAACATTATAGATTTACATCACTGAATTTGGTAAACATAAATTGTATTATTTATACAATTTTAGAAGATTTTTGCTATTTGACATCACTATGCTCTATCAATAGCAAAAGACTGAGAAAAATATTCGGCATATCGACTGTTTCCTACTAGCTAATTTGTGGGCTTTTTTGATGTTTCCGGTGTCACCATCTCCTTCGGACGACCATCACTGTCGATATCAGCGGTATTTGGCAACTCGACAACTTTATATTAGCTGACTTGTGAGCTTGCTTGATGTTTTCCGGTGTCATCATCCCTATTCGACATTTTCTACAAACTAACTTTGGTACATTTTTGATGTGTTCTAATGTCACAACCTCTTTTGAGCGATTAACGCGTTTGGAATTAACACAGCCAGCAAACCATTTTTTTACCATTTGTCTCTTTGGAGTAGAATCCGGGTAGCACTTATCAAGTCAAACTTCCGCTATCACGATATTTATTCGAAAAGCAATAATAAATTAAGACATGAAATTGCTTTAAGTCCATTGCTCTAAAAATATAAAATTAGAGAGGCTCTGAAAATTCTATAATTGCAATCAGTATAATGAGTAATCGTTCAAAAGTCATGTCTGATATCATTTGAAGGTTGACACTTTTTACAACTATATCGATTTTTCGTTAATAGCACTGCAATATGTCAACATATAGACTTATCAATCAATGTGTAACACTATTTACAATAATCAAGAAATGTATAATATACAGATTAGATCTACAAATCTTAACTGAACTCTTCTAGTCTAGTGTAAACAATAACTGCACTGCAGTAAGCCTTACAGTATTCAAGTGGTATATTTCATTAAATTCCTAAGCTCTGGTTTTGTCATATGAAGACTATGTTAACTGGAAAGTTGCTCACGATCTATGTAGTTTTTATTTATTACTAGTCAGCTGAAGAAAGTAGAGATAAGTACTTTTCTTAACGATCTTCAGAAGAACATAAAGCTTTACCTCCAGCGATACATCTTGATAAGCACTAAAGCAAGTTAAAGCGTCTGCTTGTTCATTCCTTTCAATGTTCTTATGTCCAGGAACTCAGTGAGTGATCTTAACTATTAAGTTTAGCTCGTAGTTGCTTTTCTACACTTTTTATCTAGCCTTTATTAAATATTCAATTGTTGTTTGACTATCAATAAAAGAGGCAATACTACATCTGTCCTTAATGTAACTTGTTATTAACCGACATGCCTCCGCGATCGAGAAAACTTTAGCCTGAAAAACTGTTATCTTATTAGTTGCAATAAACGAGTGATTAATATCTGCAAGTGGCGTGAAAATACGTTTCATACACCATAATTTATTATAGAGCCCTCCTTGAATATTGATGCATCGTGGTTTGCTTGAAGGTTTCTAGTTTTCCATTCATTTTAAAGAATTAGATAACTGATAACTATATATATAATAAGTAACAAAAAATTTTTCTAGCACAAAACTATTAAAGTTTGTTTTCTTTAAATATTCTAATTGTAATATTCTAGACAAAAAATTTTATAGTAGAGAAACCTATTATCTATTGCGGGCCTACAAAGTTTTTCTCACAGTCCCTTTATTGTAATAAAACCAAATTAAATTCTTTAACGAAATTAAATGGAATGTCTATGCAAAATAGCTAATTCTGTGTTAAAATATGTACTGAAATCTCATATAAATAATTATATACGCCCCCAAATTTCTTTTTCAAACACTTCTATTACTACTGTCACACTCTCATCCCCCTCCTCCATCACATTTTTATTATATTCATAATACTAACACACCAGTTTTCCAATGATTATTTTGGGTTTTGTCATTTCAATTCGCATTATCCTTTGCACTTATTTTATTTGATGTTATGTTTGTTTTTTTTTATTTTTATAATTTTTATTCGTCCTACCCATCGTCGATGGTGTATAGTACTGAGGGCTGCTGGCAGGCGAGCAGGCGAGGAGGGTGCAGTAACGTATGTGACAGTAAGTGTATTTCTTAAACATTTTTTAGGTTTGCTTGCTTCTGGTATTGTGCAAATAAAATATGTCACGACACTGTTGCCTTTTGTACAAATATCGTTTGCCGCCCCCGTATCCTACCCAGCCTCCTTTGGCAACACTGATTTACTCCCATTTCAGTGTTTAGCTAACCTTTTCTGCTATTGTTGACTGGATGCTCATTGTACTCGCACGAATTATTGTGCACTTTAGGTTTTGTTCAGGGTTTACGAAATGAAATTCACATTTATATACTCACATGCTGTTAATCTAATGTTTGTATAAGTGTGTGTAAGCGTGTAAGTGTGTAGGTGTGTTTGTATATGTGTATGTTGAAGAGTTTGTGCCTGAAATGAAGGAAAATGTTTATTTGCTTTTAGATGTGCAAGTACTGCGCATAAATAGTGGAAATGTCACTAGAGGGCGCTCCATGGGTTTCATTTTGGTTTTATGTCAATTTTATTAACTTTTCTTTTATTGCCAGAAATTTTAGTTTAATTTTATTTTACTTTAATGGCGAAATTATTTGCTTCAAGCGAAATTTATTTTCTTTAATGTTCTTTTATTACTTGATCAAGATTAGATGAGTTTAAGTGTGCATACAGAATTAGATCCGAAATTTAGCCCTTCCAAAAAAAAAAAAAAAATAAAACTAATAATGTGTAATACTTGATGATATTAACTTTTATTTTATTTTACATTTCGTTTGGGTGTACTTTTTCATTTAATAGATTGTATGAAAATTTATTTTATAACTTGACATAACTAACATTAAATGAATTTTTTATCGTACACAATGCTTATTGTTTTTTTATTGATATATAAAGAAATTATTGTATTCATTTTAAGTAGGTACATATTCGGTATATAACTGAGAAGTGCATATAGTTAGATCTAAACCAGCAGTGAACACGGAAATCAGTCAAAAGACACAAACTGTTATTCACACATATACAGCAACATCAAAAAATAAAATCTATATTTGTTACTAATGATAAGTCCTTTTTACATATTATAATTTAGGAGAGTATATCTACTTAACTTCCTGGCTCTCTCGAGAACTCGACGAAAATACTTATGGGCTGTCAGTTTTACAGGACTGGAGTACATGCATGAGGTTAGAGTTGAATTCCTAATATAATTCGCTAATAACTCGCGCATCCTGAGTGATGCATATTATTGCTAAAAATAACACTCTGATCTGGTATTGCCATGGACCTTAATGGTGTACTAAAAATGTCCAAAAAAGAGATTTTTCAAGAATTTTTCCAGAACAGACCTTTTAATTTATTAATGTAAGAATGAGTAACATATTAAGTATACATTTTAGTGTATTTTAACATTTTTAATCTAAAAAGAAAAATTATTTTTAAAACTGCTACATGAACCATTGTATTCTGTCTTAACCATAATTATCGAAAGATTTCTTTTCAGCTGCAAAATCTTCATCTTTTCTAAATCGATATTGGAACATTTTGATTCGTGAATCAACTCTTTGTGAAAAATTCTTCTTCTATATTGTTAAAGAAAAATGAATTTTCCAATGGTGTTGAAGGATGTTTCTGTGTCTTTCATACATAGCTCTTTTAACGAGGTGTAAAACAATCGAAAGCCTAAAGTAGTGTAAGATTTGAAACCTACTAAAATCACCGAGATATCAAAAGGTTAGTCTTCTCGAGATTACCGATTTGATGTTTCGTGAATAAGCCATCTAGAGCACGAAGTTCAAACATCTTTTTATATAGTCATTTAGTCTATTGCCTATACACTTAGATCTTTTCATATGGCATTGCTGCAGTTGTTCTTATTGGGAGGGAACGCCATGTTTACGGAACTTGAAATAGCGGTTTGCGCTATAAGCGTCATGGGACGCTTATGACGTTTGATCTAGTAGAGAAACTTGATCATGATCTAAAAATAAAGGTTGTATATTTATTACCTAAAACCTAAAACATAGGATAAAGCAAAGTTTATATGTCTATAGAAGAGAAATAAGAGATTGTATAGCTGTTAATCAACCGCAATACATTATATTGAGACTCCATAAAAACATATTAACAACAACGAGTAGCATTAAGACTAGAAGTGATTGAATATATTCATACTGTTAGGTATTTTCATAAATAAATTACATTTTTCAACTTAATTATAAAGCAATTTTTGTTTAGAAACACTTTTTTTTGAAGCACTCACTCACATACAACTAACGACTTTAGAAAATCCATAAATTATCCAGATAGATTCAGATTCACTTTAGTGTGCACAATTCCATTTGTGCCCTTTCGACAATTTTATTATCATTTGAATTTTTTGGAGTGTTTTGCTCCTTTTTTCTACAACTAAATCCAAAACTTTTATCGTGTTTTGAAACTAACAAATTCCACGATTTGATTGAAATCCTTTTGAAGCTGCCCCACATCAACACAACATCAAAACACGTTAAAATATTAGAATATCCGTAAAATAAAAATTTGTATATTTTCGCTACACACGTGAATGGCTTCAAAGTACCAGCAGCGGCAATAACAACAACAAGTAAAACAATAAAAAATATCACAAAGAGATTTTGACTAAAATGCGAAATCGATTGGAAAACAATTTTCAATTTTTAAAGAATTATCACCGCCATATTCGCGCGTGCTCCTTTTAAATCACACATAAGTAACCTCTAAATCTCCTCTTTGTACTGCATCAGCTTTTCTCTAGTGAAATTGGGTGCTGATGCTGGTAATGGGTTTCGTAGCAGGTAATTTTTATTTGCTTTTTAAACATTTCATTTTAGGTTTTCCTTTTTTCTTCACTCCTCACACATGTTACTCTAGTAGAGAAACTTCCACTATCCTTGAATTCCATATCGAAAATATCACAGAAATAAAAGGAATAAAATAATACATGAACGAGGAAAATTTTCAAAAGGTATGTGGCACATTTAATAAACATAAAGAATACCTCATATGCGAAGGTATATAGACTTAAGCATTTGTACTGTACATGTTCACTACAGTTACAAGGAGGTGAGGACGAAAATATTGTTGTCCTTTTGACTTTGGTGTGCACCGGAGCTTATGAGAGCAGCATGAGTGCATGGCAACAGAATCGCAGAATGTTTCGGGTTGAAGTAGATTTTGGTTTTGTATGAAAATTGTTCAATAAGCTTAGCAAACGGCATAAGAGATTTATTTTTATATATTATATAGTTTATTTACTAATTAGTTTATGTATTTTTTCATAAACTAGTAGTTCTTTTTATATTTTTCTATTTCGTATTTTCCCATATATGGCCATTTATGTTCAAAGTTTTCTGCGATTTTCACACACACTTTCCAACACTCGGCTTGGCAACCCGTATTCTTATCCTTTTGCATGCTTGACTGCCACTGAAAAAGGTGCCAAATCGTAATTTACATGGATTTCAGTTCGATACCTAAAGAATTGAATTGAAATCCACAGCAAAGCTACCGCTAATGTATTGTAGATTATGTTAAATCCTTATTTTTATACTGCCTAAAGTCACTGACGTTTTCGTGTATGTGGGCATGTGTGTGAGGACTTTACTTCCATTTGTTGGCGCATATAAAAAGTGCTTAGATATACAATTTCGTTTCTTCTAAAAAACTGATAATAGGATATGTCGTTTAATAAAATCTAATTTGAAAATATTTTTTTTTTTTTCAATATAATAAAACACTATAATGCATTACGAAAGTTTGAATGTGCAAATAATATAGCCTACAAAAACCTCATTGGAAACTTCTTCCGAAGAAGATATTTTTTTTTAAATCTTAGTATAATTTCATTTCATTGAATACTTACAATATTTACATATGTGGTATTTAAAACTAAATAAAACAAAGTACAAAGTTTTTAAATAAATTTTTCTAAATTTAAATAGCTCCAAAAATTCACCAAAAATTTGATTTAGTTACTAACTAACTAACACTAGACCATGTGGGTTCGAAAGTTATTGATGGATATGTTTTTAATATTTTAATTCTTTATCCTAGAGGCAACTTTTGTCCACTATTGGTTTTAATAAAAAAAAAATTTTTTTGGACCACTTTAATAATATAAAATCATATAAATGCTTGAACCAATTTATATAATCCTTTCAAACTTGAATATAATAAAGCAGGAAAAATGTTGGACAATATTAATTAATATATCGGGTGGAGTAAAACAAAAAAAAAATAATTGTTTATTAAATCTAAGACCAGCAAAGCCTATTTAGCATATGTTAGATATTAATGAATATATTTTAAAAGCTATTTCGAGTATATATATCTGGTTGAAGTGTTCACATCTGGTAAATGGTGTAATAACCACGTCGAAATTCGCACTGTTAAAGCCCAATCAGCAAGTTAGTATGTGACTTCAACTACACTTCAATCACACTTTGCAGCTGAAAGGACCTTGTACCCAACGAGTATTAGTCTGATCCCACAATAGTTCTCCCAAATCTTCGGGTCGCCTTTTTTCAGGTTAAGATAAAGGGTACTGAGATTCATTCATGTTCCGTATCAACACAACGCTGCCGCCTTTAAACAAATTTACAGGTAGGCCATCTGTGTCTGTCAACTTTTGTTTTTTTGTTGATGTATATTAATATGCACTTCGTTATGGCTCATCACCAGCATCATCATAAGTTATAACGGATATTTTGCGGGAACGGAAACTAATTTTTTGAATTTTGTATTTTCTCACCAACACCCCTATTAAAATCTGTTTTTGTTTATTTATTATATAATGAATAGAGTTCATAAAAAAATCAGTGACAATTTCACTAATGTTATATAATAGCGAAGATATTAAATTTACTGAATCACAAGAAATATTTTTGCTAGATTCCTCCCCACAAATGCGTCAGAAATAATGAAAATGGAGATTCAATGTTCTAGCATGATATTCTAATCGGCGATACGCCGCAAAAAACTTACCACAACACAAATATCTTTCCAGAACATCTCAATAAGAATGCTGGATTTTTACTTAATAGACCGCGGCCAATTTGCATACCTATCATCTTCACATCTGCTTTATATTGTTGATTCAAAGAAAGAATTCAACAAATATTTGCATGATGTCAACAATATGCCGAGGCAATGAATTGAACTTTAAACCAGCCTGACTGACTGATCGTATATATACAGTCTATATCGTATATCGTATATATATCCTGTAAAATATATAAATCCACTTCCTGACGAGGATTTAGCTTAAAAACTTCAAAGCAGCTTGACTGTCTGCTCCTATATATATACATCTATTAAATATATTCACTTCCAGACAAGCTATGGCTTCCCTAATAGCAATCACCTCCACCTTTAAATTACTGTTATGATCAAAAAGCATTCAATAAATAGATTTACTCAATCATTTTGAGAAAAGTCCACTGCTCAGACCACTATCTACTTTTAAGCCATCAGTGAAATTGGTTGAACACTTTCCTAGAGAGGTACCTCCTGACAGCCAGGTATCTCTAGATGAAAACGATACTAAACTTGCTGTGGAAATTGAGAATGGGAAATATTTATAATCTGTAACAAGTGTTTGCTAAAAGACTCTTTCAAGTTGTTCGGATATTCAATATGGATTCAATATGAATGAGAGTGTAACCTTTATTAATACTTAATGCTTATGAACTTTCACAAGGAGTTACTAAATAAATCTTCCATATTAAAAGAATTTTTTGATATTTTCTTATCAATTTGGATTTACTTCAGTTATTATATACTAAAAAAAATTAATATAAGTAAACAATAAAATTATGATAATTTATTTTACATATTTATAAGTTATGAAATATTTTAACTTAAAGAAATAATTTATAAAAAGTTTCAATGGCAGTAATAGAAATATGTTTGCGGCATTCAATTAATAATATACATTTTTTCACTAAATATTCTTTTATAATAGTATAATATAGTATAATGTTAACCTAACAGTTGCTGGCCATTGTAAACAGACCCTGTTTCTTATATTTAATACACTATTACAGAATAATAAATTAAAAAAACGTTTAACTTCATTATTACAACATATATATTTATATTTTATATATATATTATAACTTATATATATATATACATGCCTTTTGCTAAATATTTCCTTGGAGTGCTGTGACTTAATGTGACTTTAAAAATAAGATTTCAGTCAGAAGTCTTTCTCAGTCTGATGGCTGGGGTCTTCTGTAGTCTTTCTTAAGCGATGGTTTTAGTGGACTCGAGTGATACCTACTGTGGCAAAAACACAAAAATATTATTATGAATTGGATAACCCATGTTAAATTAAAATAAGCGAAAGCTACTTGACAGTAATGCTTTAGTTGGCAATATCAAATGAATTGTTTTTAATTAATTTATAATGCATTAAAGTGATTAATAATGCATTTAAAATAATTATAAGAAAACTATTTACTTTGCTTATTAATTAAATGCTCAACAAAGCTGAATTGTAATTTTAATCTGTATTAATGTGGTCAGCAAAGCGTTATTAACAAAATGTAATTCATGATTTCGCATATTTGGGAAGTTAATATTAATATTTCAAAACGCAAAATGGAACTGTAAATAATTTAGTTGCATAAATAAATTAGTAGACAAAATTTTGACATATTAAAACTAAGCGCACCGCAAATTTGTGCTCCAGCCCAAATCCCCCGAAAACATGATATATAAATAAAATGCAAAGCACTCACACAACAATTAATGACATTAAAGTAATGATATTGTAATGAGACTGCCAATGGCAACAATAATAGCGGCAATAATATTAATAATGATATGCAAATAATTACAAATGCAAATACGACCAGCTGCATGAATGCGTGCGGGCGCTTATGGGTGTCACGTGGTATGAGTCCTTAAGCTCTGCTAAGCAATCAATTATTATTATTGAATTTAGTTGCGGTTTTGTGCCAAATGCGACTTAAACTAGAAGTTCTTGCACAAATGCGAAGTGGTGAGGCGAATAGGTGAGATGAGTTGAGGTAGGGCAAGATACAATCTGTGCCTGTGCACCGTTCTACATCAACTAATGAGAATTTAGGCATACGTAAGCAGAGTTTAGCACAAATTCATAAACACAAATGTACACAGTGCGTACATACATATATGGTATAATAATAATACAATCATAATCAGGCAAACGCAGTGATGTCATGCAATTGCTAAGTGTTACCATATAAAATAATTAGTATAAATCTTAGCAGCGTTGATGCGTTACTATTTACACCATATGTGCTGCTTTTGGCGATTAGGCCTAGCACAGCGCACTACAAATATAGGCAAATGGGGCGCTATGAACAGATCGAAAGGTAATTAAGCAAATTCAGTTATAACGAGGATTTAAAATGCATTAACTGGACTCAAGGACGCAACCGACGTAATTATTAAGCTTATCTAAACACAAACCATATGGGCGTGTGTTCTACTATATTTCGAATATTTTCATTGAACTACTGAAAAACGTTACTCATACGCCACCGCGCCCAAGAAATGGGAAAAAAATCATAACAATGCTAATAATAAATGTGTTGCGCTGCTACCGCACTGTACTCGCTCTGTTAAGCGGTTGTGTGTAGTGGTGTTAGTTCTTTATATTATTGTATTTTTAATGTTGCGCTGTGTTTGTATTTATGGCGTTGGAGTCTATTCAAATACGTTGTGCTGTAAACACTGATTTATTTTGTTAGCACTCACATTACCACCTGTGAGTGTGTGTGTGTGTGTGTGTGTGTGTGGCCTAAATGCAAGCCTAAGCTAACATGGCTTGCATTTATGCACGCATGATTGCTCCACTAATGCTAATTTAATTATTATTTACAATTTAAGATTAGTTTTGATCGTTCGACTAAATCTACTTTTGGTTAGTTGTTCAATGCGAGATAATATTGATAATTGTTCGCAATCACCACAAATTAATAAACTGCAGTTTCATACATTCAAGCGTATAATTTCATCTGCTAATCTATATTTGATACAATAAATTAATAGAAAATTTGATTAGAAATAGTGATAAGAAACATTTTTACACATTAGAAGTTCTGATAGTTTTGCATACTCGAATATGGAGACATGGATCACAATAGATAACTGATGAGCTCAAGAGTCTAAGCATACAACTACCAGTGATTAATCAAATTTATATTTATATCTTTTATACTTCACAATTGTGGACTAGGACATAGTACGCTACCTTTTCTCATAAAAATAATAAAGAACCACAAAAAAAAAGATTACTGAAAGAATATACCAGGATTAAAACACTACAAATCACTTATTGGTACCTACAACAATAAGAGATATCAGGATTGTATGAATTCATCAAAAGAAAAACTTAGAATCATTACAGGAATCGTTACCGTTCACTGTAAACTAAAACACCATCTTACAAGACAGTGTATACTTACAGATAGAAACTGTAGTTTCTGTGAAGAGAATGAGGTGTCGGCCACACATGTGCTATTAGAATGCACTGCGCTAATGCACATACGTGTATATTGCACATGCATGTATATTCTTACGAATGAGACAATAAAACTCTGTAAAGTAAGTCCTATACTGCTTTTTATAGACGCAACAGGATTTAAAGACCTACTCTAAGCCCAGAAGGGTGCACAATAGACCCGACGGTCTATGGCAGTGCCATATCTCCTAACAATAATAATAATAATATACTTCACAATAATAATATATAAAAAATATATAAAAATATATATAATTTATATGTATATAAAATATACAAAAATATGATGGTGGCACTGGATCATAGGCTAAACTCTGTAGTGTCGTACCACATGTCTGCCAGTGTTTGAGAAAAAGATGCCAGGATATCTGCTGTAAAAATATTCAGGCTAGTCCAGAACCAGGCTTAAGATTTTAATACACAGTGATATTTCCAGCATTAGCATTGTTCAGCCACTCGCATTTAACAATGCTTTTGGCTGGTACTAACTTGACCTTGGGTCTACCCACTATTATGAGGAATTATAGAATAAAAATTGTGAAATGGTGACAACCTGACACCTGCATTCAAAACTAATAAAGAGATATGAGGTCCAACATTAACGAAAACTATTTATTTCATGTGTTGCTTTAGACTACTGGACTGTTCAAGTATTTTATAAGATGAATTTAAAGCTATCCATGAATTTAGTACATAATCATAAGTAAAGTTGTAAACGACTTTCTATAGTAAATTTAGAACACTTACAAATCTATGCTTGTGATGAAGGTTAAAACATTATAATTCTAATATGTGTTCCAGAAAATATGTGTCCCGGAAATACTTGGAAATACAACATTTCATCAGTTACTGCTGGACAGTAACAAAGCAGATGTGAGGCAACTTTATCGTAGTTCCCACAACTTCAATTTTCTAGCATTGATCCCTAAACGTCTGTGAGTTGATAGCTAACCAACTACAAGACTAATAGCTTTACCAGATATCTCAATGAGATTGCTAGAGGTTTTTGTTAGTAGAACGTGATATACTTGCATACAGTTGCTAGCACATTATGAAGTCTTCCCATCTGGTATTAAATTGCTTAATACAGAAAGATTTTAACCACTATTTGCAAGACAACAGCGTTATGCCCAAGTCATATACATGCTCCCATAAATACCTGTAAATCCCGTCTACCCAGCTGTAATTGTCGAAAATATCAACCTGCAGGAAAATTGGACTCAACTCAAGCAGTTTAAAACAAATTGACAACAGGATAGTTGATGTATATTTCTTTCTAATATTTTTATTTCCTAATTTTAGACAAGCTAAAGCTTCGCTAATACCGATCCCTTCAGTCCCTTCGAGAAAACTTCTCTACCAACAGCAATACTTACATACGTAGTGTAGGCATCGCAACATAGCGGTAGTACAACATCGTACTTCTAATCAATTACATATAAGAATTAAAGATAAGATGATTAAATTTTTTTAGAATTTATTGTAAAATTAGTCTAACTATACAACGAAACTCTTTCACATCCTCTCCATATACTTCCCGAATAATCAAAAAACTATTTTAAGCTGTAATATAACAATAATTCTTATTTGCGCGAATAACTTAACTGTTAAATCATAAGTATAATATGTCAATATAGGTTAGGTTTGGTTGGAATGGCGGCCTTGTACCCAAAGCTCATTTGAGCTCAAATAATGGCCTGTTATTATAACACGAATTAACATTGATCATATGTCATACAAGTGAAATTGAACCAGCCTGGCAAGTATATAAACTTGACGAAATCCATAATTTTGCGGGATGACAGCTCAGGCAGATTGTTGAGACAAGCAGCCCCAAATGTTTTAAAACTTCTCCTAGTCAATAATAGACACTAAAACATAAGATGGCTCACTTATATATAAGGGTTCGTACTCATCCGCAGAACTACAATCCCGACAAAATCATTATAGGGTAAACCCAGTCTTATAGCATATCTTTTTAGTATGCAGTGACCCAATAGCTCCGATATCGTAGTGTTCAATATGTTATGCTTTAGTTGCAGCATCTGACTGATGTTGTCAATATAACAAATTATAGCGAATTTTGAATTCTGGCTGATTCATTAACCAAGTAATAAGTGCACTTCGTATTGTTACATTCTTTGAAGTTAATCTTAATTCTTTAAAGTTAATCTTTCTTTTTAATGCACATTAATTTATTACAACGAAAATATTCCCTTTTTGTGAAGGATATGATAAATTATAATTATATTTGGTTTATTTAAGGAGCCCAAATGATTTTAAATTTTTTTTTCTGGAGGTTAAGAAAAATAATAATTCCCAAAACGACTTAAAATGAGCTCATTGTGATCTAAAGTAAATTTTTTTAATACATAAAAATAGTTTTAAATAAAATAATTACAATTAATAGAACTAAAAAATATTTTGTTAACCTAATTGTACTGAGAAATTAGCAATAAAAGATTTCTAGAAATAAACTAAATCCAACAAGCTGCCATATTAGTAAAAAAAAAAGCATAAATAAAGTAGAAAAAGGTCAAAAAATCAATCGTCCACGCAACTAATTCATTTAAATCTAACAAAATCTAAGAAAATCCCTGGCAACGACCTTCGGGATTTTGAGATTTTACGAATGTCAACCCGCAACCCGAGTGAGTAGAGCTTATGTTGACGATGCTTTGGTAAAATAGTTGGCAACACCTTATTAAACAGTGCCAGGATATGCGGGCTGCATGCTACAAAGCAACGTACAATATAAATTTACGTTTGCGTATGAATAAGTGAGCTCCTACATGTGAAGTATTTAATGTGCGTGTGTAGTGTGCCTTTGGGATTTGCGTGGAATATCCTCGTATGTGTTTTGGGTGTATATCCTCTACTATACTCTACTATATGAGTGTTTAAATTTGGTTGGCGAGGCTAGCAAGAAAATGAGATGGCACTGCCACGCCACCAACAACAACAAAGGACTTTAGCCATTTTGTAGCTAATATGTTGACAATATCTTGGTGGCAATATGGGCACCTACGGTTAAATATTAAGTAACATTTGATCCAGAGCTGCCGGATATAAGCTTTTAATAACAAATTTGTGACTTCTTTCGCATTATTTTTGTGCATTTTACTGACTACTCTGTTGTGAAGTTATATACTGTGGAGTATGCATTGCGAATGTAGTAGATATATATGTGTGTGTGTGAGTAAGCGAAAATGTCCTTATCAAATCGCTTGTCAAAGAACACAAGAGTTTTAATTTTTAATTATGAAATTTATGTTGTATGAGTAACTGCTACTCTGCAACGGCAACTACGATTGCCTTCAACAATACAATTTCAGACAATTTCAGACAATTTCAGACAATTTCATTTCATTTCCATTTTCATTGATGTTGCGTTTTTAATAAATAAAATTCAATTTCGATATTTCAATATTTCGTATGCAAATTCCGCGCACAAAAGTCAGCAATCAAAACAGATTAAAATATGATTTGACAGATGCAAAAGCAGCAAGCAGTGAGGCATGGAATGCGCTTACTCGTTGCATTCAATGCAGTGCATCCCTTTTGGCATGTTGGTATGCAGATGCAATGCGCTCGGCTCTCGTTGGAAATTCATATTTGCCTGGCATTTGCATATGTGAATTTCATTTTGAATTTTAATATTTCAATTCAGAAATACACAATTTTTGAACAATTCACTCAATAGCAACATTTCAGAGTTTTGACATTTTGTTTGATTTTTTTTTTTTTGTTTTTGTTCAATAATTCTATTGAATCTTTTTGTATTGAGTTCTGAGCTCAGGAATTCACAATTCTGTACGGAAACACGTTTGCATGATATGCGTGCATGCAGCATTCATGTATCCTATCATTCGATACATGTCTTCTTCACTTTTTTTTTTTTACTGCCATTATTAAAAATTTAAATTAATTTACTTAAAAGCTTTGTACATCAGTTTTTCTTTAGTAACTTTTAGTAATATTCGAAAAGTAAATTCTTTTAGGATTTTAAATCATACTTATAGTTAAAAATGATTGGAAATATGATTAAAAAGTTATAAGGACATTGTAAATTAAACTACTTATGAACTTATGATTTAAATTATTAAAAACTATTAACTATTAATATAATATATAAAATAGTTATAGTAAAATTGTTAAATTCATTCGACAGCTAGAAATTGCATAAAACTCTGAAAAGACTTTTCCAGATACCATAGTACATAAGAACGAATGACATCCTCAAGGACCTCAAAATTGATTCAATCAAAAAATACACAAAGAATTGAGTCCTGAAATTATTTACGAAAACTGAGAGGCTTAGCAACGCCACGTTATCGAATCTCAGAATAATTACAGGCTCTTCAGGATGGTATGCAGATCTGAGTTCAATTAGTCTGTTGGAGTGATAAATAATAATCCAGTCAAGGCATAGAGAGGGGTTATGAAGAAATCTCGCAGTTGATAGAGAGTAAAGGACACTGACTCAACTAGCCTCAACATAAATAAAAAGCAATTATACATTTATAAATGTTTATAAATGATTAAAATACTGATTTATGGTTTATACAGAAATAGAGTATTTAGGGATGGGAAGTCGAAGTTTGGAGATAGTGCACAATATTATAATTTATTGAAATAAAAAATATTACTAACAGAAATATATTTTAGAATATTCAGTCATTGGCGCAATCCTTCTATAGTGTATGATATTCCCTAGTACAAAGAATAAATCATTTATAGTAGTGGACACTGTTTCAGTTACTTCTGTCAAATAGAGTAGTCATCCAAGGCTATTATTTTTAAAAATTTCAAAAGAGGGGAGACAGTAATGCAGTGAAATAAAAAACATCACTAAATCCATCCATATCTTATGTATTTATAGACTATAGTATATTCCTTTTTATAGAAGATTATTCCTATGCTTAGGGTCATTGAAATGGTTAATGGAATAGACATTTAACGCAATTCGTTTTAAGATTTAAAATTTTACATAGCACAGACGTATTCAGAGATGAACAGTGGAAGTTTGGGAATAGATCAGTCTTTTATAATATAATAAGTAATACAAAAATTTTTTGAATGAAAAGATTACTAAATGCATTCTTTTCTATTATATCAAGTCCTTGCCTTAATTCTGCTAAGTGCAGTTTATTCGTTAATAAAACTGATTAGTCAGCTAGTCGATCAACCATTAAATTAATTAATGGCAACACTATTACAGTGACATTCATCAAACAGTATACAAGTTTAGGTGGATGTCACTGGGTCTAGAATTAATTTCCTCTTCTGACATTATGAGGTCCTCAACGGCTGACATTTTGGTTCTTATTCGGAGAGCGGTATGTCTTCTATGGTCGCAGTGTTCCACTACGTTAGAAAACGGTACCCTATTTATTTCTATTTTATTTTATATGCAAGTTTAAAATCGTGCTTTTTATAAGGTATACCATTTTACCATTTTACTATTTCACAACATGAATATTACAAAAATCGCCGAACGTGGTAAAATTATAAAAATGTACTACGAAAATAGTGTTGCTTCAGTAGGCACATTTCATGTATTACAATTAGTTCAGTGCTGTGAAGGGAATTGATAAAACTATATTTGTATCAGATGTACTAAACCCATACACTTGACTGAAAATATTGCTATGCTAAAATTAACTAAATTCATAAAAAAAAGTGTTAGAATACTGCATTAATATATACGCCCCAGCATCAAAGTTTATATGAATACTTGAAACATATATATGTATGAAAGTAATACTATATTGTAAGCAATTGTTTGTTAATATAAAAGTGATGAGTACTTGGAATATCAATACTTGTGATGAATATGTAATATAGTATTGACTAAAAAATCCACAGAAACATTTTTTGAATTAAAATCGAAGAATATTTGTTAACATGATCTAATATCGTTATTATTTTTTTTAAATATAAACTATCAGAATTTGTTTATATTCTCAGATTTTGTTCATTTAATCTTATTGAAACACTAAAGGCTGATAGTTAGTTGTGGTGGAGGGAGGACGAATCCTCCTCAAATAGCTAAGGATGAAAGCCGTTTTGAATCCAAAAAAACCTCGTAATAGTGGATAGTAGATAGAGGGTCAAACTAGAACCAACCAGAAGTATTAACAAAGGCAAGAATCTGGCTAATGCTGATTCTGGAGATATCGCTAAGTGAGTTGAAGAAAGGGGCCCCTAGAAACTTAAACCTAGTTCTGGCCAGACCTGGACAAAACACATCTGGTGTTCTGGTGTCATTTCTTCAAGTATTGGTAGACACGCACTATATGAGGTACCACAGGGAAGGCCAAGTCTAGCTCCATGCCGTCCTATGGACCAGTGACAGATTAAAGGCTGATAATCGGTAAAGATTATTTTCTTGTCATATTACTTTAGAATATATATTTTTAACTGATATTTGTAATATAATGATTAGGAGTAAATAATTTGTTATTATTGGGTAATTTTTCCGATTGCTATATAGTGCATATTATAATAATATATCTGTTTCATAAGTCCAAGAGATTTTTAATGCATTTGGAAAGAAGTGAAAAAGAAAAATTTATAATTCTCAATTAGTATAAATATTATTATAAGTAAAAGTTAAAACAATAACAGAATGCTAATAATTTATTTTAATATATTGTTGAATAGATGA
The DNA here is from genome assembly GCF_002237135.1 of Teleopsis dalmanni. Taxonomy (NCBI): domain Eukaryota; kingdom Metazoa; phylum Arthropoda; class Insecta; order Diptera; family Diopsidae; genus Teleopsis; species Teleopsis dalmanni. The sequence continues at coordinate 192,643,836 of NC_051847.1, read as the reverse complement.
ACAAAATTATCAACTCCGAATATAAAGTGGGTTTGATTTTTCTTATTTAGATTTAAATTATTCATGTTCCCATGAAAGTTAAAAGCTCTATAAATTTTCGAAAACATTGATCAAATTATAGATTTTAATATACTTTGTTCTTTTGGAATCTAGTTCATGAAGTCCAAGAGATTTTTAATGCACTTGGGAAGAAGTGAAAAACTTATAATTCTCAATTAGTATAAATATTATTATAAGTAAAAGTTAACACAATAACAGAAAGCTTGTAATTTATTTTAATATATTATTGAATAGATGGACAAAATTACTTATTTTTCTTATTTAGATTTAAATTATTTATGTTCACATAAAAGTTAAAAGCACTATAAATTTTCGAAAACATTGATCAAATTATAGATTTTAATAAACTTTGGTTCTTTCAAAATTGTGTAAAGTCATAAGATTAAAAAAATTTACTCGAAAAAGTTTTTCAGTACCAAAATTGGCTCAAAAAGGTGACATTTCTGTAAAAATAGGTAAAGTTTGTTTCTATAGTCTTTTAATAAGAAAACATAAAAACATAATAGTTTATTTAAAATGTACAAAAGATATAGAACAATAAAAGTTTTGTTATACATACCAATTTTGCTGACCGTATATAGTGCATATCTTTTTTATTAAATAGTTCTATTTTTGCATAACAAAATATTATTTAAGGCCTTAAAACCCACTCCGATCGATATTTTCTTTTACTAGTTGAAGTCTCAATATTTTTAATAAATTAATACATAATATTATATTAGTTTAAAATATTATATTAAAAAATTATATTAGTAATGCACAGTAGCATCTATAAATAAATTTAATACTATAGTTCAAATCAAATGCTATCGCGGGCCAATAGAAATCACTATATAGATTGTGGAGCCGCAGAAACAAGTACATATGTTCATAGTTGTTTTCACCAAAAATAAAAGTACATATATAATGTTAAATTTAGTTTTATTAATTTAAATTCATTTATTTGGTATACCAAAAAAATAAAATAACGTAGTTTTACCGGCATACCAAAAGAAAATTGTAAATTTGTAATAGTATTAAATACTATGGTAATTGTAGTAAATAAAATACATATCGCGGACCGCACAACCATTATCGGAGGGCCACATGTGGGCCATGCTTTGGACAGCTCTGCTATAAGATAATAGTATGTACAATAAAGTTTGCGCTTCAAAAAAGTACCATTTTCCAAAAAGAAGTACCAGAGTATCATATGGAAGTACCAATTTTGGTACTAAAGTACTACATATGGCAACCGTGCTTGCAGATATTCACAGAATTTGAGTGGTGAAAAAAAACGAGGTTTTTCGAACAGTAGTGAATTACAACAACAACAATTCATTTTTATATTATTTTAATTAATTAAATTTTTGGCAGATCATACAGCTGTTTCGATTATTGTCAAATACCCATCATCAGTAGTCTTGAAATTATTTTTTATTTTTGATTATTCGTTAATAATTTTTTGAGTCTGCAAGTAGCAAGTATTGAACTCGTACTCTGCCACATTTGAAGCTCAGAGTTAGCGTTCATTAGCCAACTGACCTGATGCAAAGCTGTACTTGACTTGTATGTTCTCACTTTGGAGTTTTGTTAATAATTTTTGTTAATAATAATGACTCTTTTTTAATAAAATATTGTTTTGTGTTAAAAACATTCAATAATTTCTTTACTAATTTTTAATTAAACTAATTTCTTTACTTAAAAAATTGTTCCATTAAATTATTACGGATATGCTTATATTCTTTATAATTATCTTTAACTGAAAACTACTATTACTTCCTCAAGTAAAATAATTATCACTAATATTTCTGTAAGGAAACTAAAAAATTAACATGAAAATTAATGTTGAAAAATAAATAAAAGGACGATGAATGTTGCTCAAATATAAAATAATGGCTGAGAATAATGTTTGTTTATAGTTTGTAATTACTTATGTCCAATGAAGTAAGGAAAGGATGTGACATGATGTGGTTCCACTATGAACATTTAATAAATTCATTTTAAACAATATGCCAAACACTATCTCTAAAAGTTATGGCAATAGTAATTTTAAATTTTGCTCACAAGCCCATGTTTTATTTACTAAAAGGACAAAAATTAAAAAGAAATTGGATTTTTATGAAGAAAAAGGCAACCAACTAAACCGACAAGCAACTAACAAAAATAAAAGAGGCAAGAAGCTTAAAAAAGCATCAAATTTCATATTCAAAATAGCACTTTACATGTCCAGCATAATTTATAAATGCCTCCGTTGGCTTCATTGTTGAATGGCGTATGAATGCAGATGGAGTATCCTTGCAGTATCCTTGCTACAGTACCGCCATGAGTACAATGGCAGTGAAGTGTCGATGTCGACACTTTTTGGCTTTGTCCAATACGTGTTTTATTTTTGTTTTTAACATTTTTTTTACTCCATTTAAGCATCAACAAACAGAAAAACTTTAATGGGTCCTCATACTAACTGCGACCATGCATCGGTGGTTATTTTATGTTTGTTGTTGTTGCAGGACTCAATGCCAGGAATATGTTCATGGTGTTGCTGTTGAAAGGATTTTGAGTACCGCATTGCAACAATGCAAATGAATGGCGTGAGCCTATGTGGCAAAATACCAAATAAAAGTGGTAGTCCAAGTTTTTCGATTGCGCTATTTCTGATTAAAGCCACAAAAATACTAGATTAATTAAGATACTCGTAATTAAGGTAGATTTAAATAAAAAAATTTCGATAAGTATGCAATTTATTGTTTAATGAATGATATTTAAATAATTCTATGCAAACATCACTTACTAGTTTTTTAAATTGGTGTACAACTACTTCTAAAAATACTTCTAATCAGCAGTTAGATCCCATCACCAAAATACTATAAAGTATTGGATCTGCAAAGTGCTCTGTTATATCATAGTATTTCTTATTATTATGTTGAAGCTAGTTGAGTCAGTGCACTTGGGTACTTTTACTCTCTATTAATTGCGAGGTTTCTTCAAAACCCCTCTCTACGCCTTGACTGGATTATTGTTTACCACTTACCACATACCTCTCCCAGGAGCCTGTAACTATTCTTATGATATTGATTTTATTATGACATTGATTAAAAGCTAATTTGGTCTAATGGGTATTTCGCAATACTTGAAACGGCTCAATTAATTAAAAATAATTAAATTTTGTTGTTGTAATTCACTACTGTTCGAATTTTCTCTATTATATGTAATAGTTTCTATTAATCGTTTCTATTAATCTATTGTTCCAATCGTAAACAAATGAAACCAGAACAAAAATTTGAATCTTTTTTTATATATGAGGACGCGCCCTTGCTAAGAATACTCTCGGGATGAAATAATTTTTATTTTGCATTAAATACTCTAGTGCAGCCTACATAACCTCACTTAGAAGGTTTCTGGGGAAAATGTAGAAAAATAAAATAAAATAAATCTCCTTTTTCACATTAGAAACTCCTGTATACCTTGCATAGTCTTACTAAAAACGCTTTCGAAGTACATGTGAAGGTATGGATTAAGATGTATTATTAAGAATTATTTAACCTACTTTGTGTGATCTTATTAAGGATGTTCTCGGGAACGTGAAAAAATGAAATATTTTTAAAAATTATAGAGCATACGGTCTTATGCCGTGCTAATCGCTGTAGCGGTTATCATCCTATGCAATGCAATTTTTTTCAGTCATTGATACTTTATTTTAGCTTTCAGCGATGATGTTTCGGAAACATGTGAATATAGATCCACCCGGTACCGTCTATGTTGTGGGTTTTACAGAAGTGTAATTTTTCCAATATTATCGTCCTCTATATTCACATTTTTCCTTATTGTTTGTTTTGATAAGGGTGCTATTAATCAAATCAAATCAATACTCCAATTGATAATTTCTAAGCAATTTCTAATTGATTTTATCTGTGACTGCCTGCTTCCAGTCCCATTGCGTAAAATATATTTATTTAAGGGTGGTATTATAAATTCGGATACATATTCAGATTAATATAAATTGTGATAGCCAAACTTTTTGCAGTCTGTCATAAGTTTTATCTGTTTTAATACACGGACATGGAATTGTACTATACATCTATCATTATACAAAATTCAATTCAACTTTTACCAATATTATTCTTCACTAAAATATGATCCTCATATCTCGAAGGTATCTTTATATCTCGAAGTTATCCTCATATCTCGAAGTTATCCTCATATCTAACGATATTTTTAGAAGTTAATATAGTAAATGTTGCTAAACTATTAAATCTCGTTAAATTTATTAAAAATTTTTGTATATATTCAGTATCGATACTTACTATGAAGTCCATGTATACTTCTGGAACTGTAGGTCTACTTATATTGAAATGAGCACATAAAAATGCCTTTTAGCATAAGGACACAGTCGATTGGTTGTTATTGTTTGGTTTTTTGGGTGATGACAATGCGTTGTTGGCCATGTTTGTTGAAATTTGCATTTAAAAAAATACATGCAACACACACAGACACACACATACACATATAAACCAAACATACACACATATGCAGAATGGTAAAATATATCGAATATGGTACGGTGGTACGGTACATCGGTCGAATTTTGCGATGTGAAGTGTCCTTTTCGCAAGGCATACGTATGCAGTTGTCTCCAGTAAACGTGTTCTCTATGAATTTATGAACATAATATAAATTTATTTTGCAGCTCATGTTGGTTTCGGGTGAATTGTGAAAATGTTCTGTGTTTGTTTTCTGGCCATTTTATGTTTTTTCTACCATTTTTGCATAAACTCGTATTTTTGGGCAATAAACTTGTGTGATATTTTAAATACCCTCACGTTGAACTTTATTTATGCGAATGCAGAATACTTAATGAAAATTTAAATGTGAAAGTTACACTGAGAGTTGGAGCGGTTGCATCTTTACTTTTTGGTAAATTATGGCTTCGAAGAAACTGTTGAGATTTCTCAATTATAGAAAGTCGTATTTAAATTTAAATTGGTAGGATTACTTCTGAATTGATATTTGGGAAAAAATGAAAGGATTTTACATTCGATGAGATCTAGTAACCATTAATTTTTATGTAATAAATTTATGAAGTCATTAGTTTGATGTGGAACTGGTCGCTCATAACGTATATAAAACCAAAATAAATATCATAAATAGACATTTAATAAATAGACATAAATAGACAGTTCAATTCAATACCTACACAATTTTTAAAAGCTGCTCATTTAGTAACGAATACCGATAGAAACACCAACTGTCAAATCAGTGAATAGGAATGTGAATTTAAAACTATGTAAAGTTTATTAGATGTGCAGACGATACGTGCTTGATCTACTCTGACCGGGATGCCAGAAATGTAAGCAACACCTTACAGAGAAATATAGACCTCATGGTGGAAGGCTATATTCATAACACGAAAGAGGAGGCAGCATCCTTCAGAAGTGATCGTCGGTGGCACGGAGATACGGTGGGAGGAAAGCATAAAATATCTGTGGGTCACTTTTAATTGGCTTAATTGGTATAAACATATGAACTGCAAATGGAATAGCTGTTCTGTGCTGTTTAAAAATAACCGGTTCACCCTCAAAAATAGAAAGTTATAATATACTCAAATAATTAGGCCAGCACTACTGTACGGATGTGTAACATACAGCAAAGCCCCAAATACTGCCATAATACAATTACAGGTAGCACAAAATCTGGCTTTAAGAAAACTAATTAAGATTCCTTGGTATATTAAGATAACAGATATGCATAGAGATCTAAGGATCGACTCAGTGAAAAAATATATTAACGACAGGGCCCTAAAATTATTCAAAAAACTGGATAAGTTGCCCAATCCCACCCTAACAAACCGTTAGTCCACATCAGGACGCACAGGAAGATATGCTGATCTACGGTACGTCATCAGTTAAAAGAGAAATATATAATAATAATTTTAGTATAGTTAAAGCTTAGTGTGGGGCAGGAATAAGCCCCACACCCATAAAAGACTAAAAGTACGCAATAGCATTAACTCAAACCACAAAATTTATCGAATTTTTCTATTTAATAGATTTACATATTCTTCTCAAGCAATTTAATGACGTACATCTTCAGCTTATTTAATCCAATCCATAATTATATAATTTTATTATCTATTTTATCTTTGTTTTATTATCTATTATTTACTTTTACAACAACCAATATGACTATATGGTATGTGATTTCACTTGATGTCTTATACAGTATACCTATAAGAAAGTCGTTATTTGGACCAATACTCTATGTTATGTTCTGTTTAGATTATTGCACTTAAATTAATGTATATGTACATGCTGTATATATACAGCAATAAGTGTCATGACATTTATCTTACAATATCTATATAAAAACATGCTAAAGAAGGTCGATAATTCTAAGTATAAACAATAGTATAAGATTTCATCATAAATGGTAATTCTGAAATAGTCCAGAAATTATTTTAATAATATATTACAAATATATTATTACCTTAATAGACGATTTACGGTATAATTTTAACATAACAAGGTGTACAACAACATTATAATTTTAGAGCAATAGACTGCAGTTATATCTTATATAGATTTTATAAATAAATACACTTATATTCAAGCAATAAAGCCTTTGTTGAATATTTTAAGTTTGAGATTCTTATTACATTTTTTTCTCTTCGTGTATATATTCCTCCAAAAAAATTGTTATTCTTTATGAAATGAAAGCGTTTAGGTTTGGTATAAAGTTCGATTCTATTTCTTTATAAACCATTAAAAAATTTTCTGCTCCAATATGAAAAGCTTATTTTTAGTTGTTATCTTAATAGCCCGGTCAGTGGCAACATACTATAAGGTTCTTGTCTTTAAATTACTAAAATCAAAGGTTTGAAAGTAACCTCTTTTACTAAAAAGGTGTGTGTTACTGATCTTATATATTTTACACAAATTAAGTATATGTACCTATTATGTTACGTCCAACAAGTGGCCCTACTGAAGTGAAGGATTAGCCGAAGTAGATCACGAAACTACTTGGGTCCTCTTTCGTCCTTCTATTCTCGGATGTCGGTATTGAGTTAAAACTAGAGTTGCTTGCGTTCTACATAACTACATCTCTTATTAATGCAAGCAGCTCATTTAGTTTGAGGTTGTCTGCCAAGTCATCACCAACCCAATGGTGTCGCAAGACAGTCTTCCTCCTACTTGCCAGTGCTGGACATTAGCACAATATATGCACCGCTATCTCCTTTTCTTCTAGACATAGTCTGCAAGTGTTTTCCTCAGCAAGAGTTGTCTTTTTGAGGTGATACTTGAAGTTGCTATGTCCAGTAATTAGTGAGGTCAGCCAGTTTAAGGTGCTCCGCGGAAAGTCAAGCACATTTATCGCTTCACTGACTCATGTTGCCCTGGTTTCGGCAACATGAGTTTGGCCTGTCTACAATTGCTCAACCCTCTTCATCTATTAAGATGAAGTGTATATGTTATATATATAATATTTTTATATTAACTTATAAATAAATTTAATAAATTTGAAATTTTGTCTGATT
>NC_051847.1:192569228-192636166 GCF_002237135.1 Teleopsis dalmanni | reverse complement strand
CTGTCTATAGTTAACTGAGAACTTTCAGTAACGAAGATAATGATATGCGGAAGAAAAAAATGGTAATGACAGCATTGAACCCCAGTGCTAGAAAGATTGTGAGAATACTTTGCCATAATACTAAACTTCTGTAACTCAAATGAAGTAGTAGAGTACAATTGACTCCTACCTTTAAAGATTCTAGTCGAGTCAACATGAAAAAGATGATTAAGAAACTTAAAATAGAGTGCCGGAGAAAGTAATATCATAGCAGAATTGAACAAATCTGAAAATTATGTTTTGCAAGCATTCTGGAGAAACCCGAAAAGTGTTTTCCATGCTTAATCTATGATAACAAGTCACAGAGGTCAACTAAACACGAAATGACAATGTTTACGATGAGTAGACATATTACTCGTTATTCGTTTGTTTGCATTTTCTTCTCTCCCTTTAACTTTTGCTCACGAAGTTTTCGAATTATTTCACTGCGAATAGAAACCGCAAATCCGGATATTCGAAGACTTCGGATTTACAAAGAATCCGGATTTATTTCCAACTGCGAAGACTACGTTTACTATTCGAATAATTGGGTTCTTCGAATAATTCGTAAAACCGAATATGAATAGGACTAGTAGACACCCGATATGAAAACGCTGAATGTCGTTAACCAGAAGGTGATATCAGCGAAACGAATGAAAAAAGGCAAACCGCCAGGGAGGTCTAGGTTCATACTGGGCTGTAGTGTCTAAAATTTTATATTTTTAGGCTGAGAGAATTTAAATCTAATAAATGATTTATCGCCAAAAAATATGCAATTGGCTGCATACTGTTTAGATTATTACCTGAGGAGGAGAATGAAGAGAGCAGAAGTATATACTATTGAAATTTTTTTTTAGAAAATAATTTTCCAATCAAAATTGAATACAAATAATATATTTATTATAATTATTAATAATTATCTTATCTTATCTTATTAGCTAATTATCTTCCTTATTACAGATAAACATCTGGAGCCATTTGTGTGGCTGTCTATTGTTTATTGGATTGACCATTTTTGATTTTCAATTTCTAAGACTTCATGCGGATATCAGTGATCAAGTTTTGGTGGTGTGTTTACTAGTCTGTTTCTGTTTATGTATGCTATTATCGTCGATATATCACATATTCTCGTGTAAATCGGAAGAGCATTATGATTTCTTTTTATCGGTGGATTTTCTTGGCATATCTTTATCATTGGTGGCAATTTATATAAGTGGCATGTATTACGCTTTTTGGTGCTTTAATGTAAGTTCTAATGAGAAACATACTTAATACAGATTTACAGATTTATACTATATGTATCTTTATAGAAATTAAGAATAATTTACTCTGTGATTTCCATGGGTATGTTTGTGGCAGCAATGGTGGCACAGATACCCAAATTGAATGTCTCACTGAATGCAAAGATTGTGCTTTTATTAGCTTGGTCATGTTATGGTATAATACCAATGACCCATTGGAGTGTTGTTATGGGTGGCATGCAAAATGAATTAGTACAAGTAAGTCGTCGTTTTTATACTATATAATAGAAATCATCTATTATATATTATTTATTGTTGCCAATAATTTATGTATTTTATATATTCTTTTTCTATAGTTAATGGTACCACGTGTTGTTATCATGTATACGATTTGTGCTATTGCTTTTGTATTCTATGCTGCTAAGATTCCAGAACGTTGGCTTACCGGTAAAGTAGACTTCTTTGGTCATTCACACAATTGGTGGCATCTATTCATTTTGGCTGCTTTCTACCATTGGCATAATACAGGTAACTGCTCATTACTCTCATTACTCTCAGACGCTCTTTTATTCGAAATATATTCGTCTCATTGCAGGTATTGTTTATGCAGAATATCGTCTTAATAATGGCTGTAGCGCACCGGTTCTATCGTGAATATCGCGAAGGGAGTGTGAGTACTTCCCATGCATTGTTACAGGCACCTGTTGTACACTTCTAGAATGACATATACACATTATTTTAATGTGTCTTCTTATTTAAGTTATTTTTAGTGATATTCTGTGTCGTGCACATGACTCGAGTGTTATGATAATTTTATTTAGTTTATAAGATGGAATTTAGCTGAATTATTATTTGTTGAATATTATTTAGTTAATAAAGCGAATTATTGAAAACTATTTTTACATATTTTAGCAACTTATTCTTACCTATAATTAGTATAAAAAATCTGAATAATTTTGTTTCCTTATTTGTGATATTGATTTGAATGTTATGGAATAGATAAAATACCTGCTTTTTTTTTGTTTTTTGGTTTAATAAATAATTTATTAATTAAGTTTAGTAAGTACTCTTTTAAATAAATTTGAAGGTAATAATATATAAATCAAATATTAAACACACTTTTACACTTGCAGTTTATTTTGAGAATCTAACAAAATATTATTTTAGAATTTTAAATATTTTTTAACCACAATTTTATTAAATTTTTACAAGATAATTTAATTCCATAGAAAAGTACAAATTATTACAATTATGTGTGATATACAAAATTATAATTGCAGTTGGTCTACAATTAGGTTTCTGTTTGATAAACGGTTTTAAGCCGAGAGAAGTCGCGACTGGCGCGACATTCCAGTTATCCGTCAGGCTAAACAGCTGGTTCATCCCTAAAGTTATGGTAAGGTATCCTTCTGCAGCAGAACAGAGTTGAGTTTGCTGGTGGAATATTAAACGGGTTACCATGAACTGCATTATCACTTTAACAAAATGGGTCTGCCCAAAGAGATAGATTGGCGACTCTGCTTAAAAGCAGACGAGACTTCCAGTCGCATTCTCTGTGACTGCCAAGCCTTGAGCTGGGCCAGGAGGCGTTACTGGGTTGAGAACTACTCTCCCCTACTAACAATAGGAGGTTGTCCACGGCCGGCATTCTTCCTTTCATTCGGAAGGCGGAATGTTTTCTATCTTCCTAACCGAGGATCTGTTGCAAAACAAAAGGTCCCACTAGAGTCTTACTTTAAGTACTACAGCTATAACAGCACAGTTGTTATAGGTTACAGTTGAAAGAGGTATAGATATCATAAATCAAATGCTACATGAACGGCAATTGATAAAATGGCGGTTGTCCACTACTTTTCTTGGCACAGTTGACGTAGAATGTGTGTTAAGCAGCTATTAGACATATCTATTAATGGTTTCTGGACATAGACCTAGTCGCATTAGGATCTCACTATAAGTACAATAGCTATAACTGCAAGATTTCAGATATAAGCGCGATGTCTGCATATTTGGTACATTTTTTCAACAATGCAATGATTCCATATCACAATGCAATGTTTTCGATACACCCAACGAAATTCTTTAGTTCTGAGAGAATTTAGCATAGAGTTGAGTAATATTGAATTTTTTGTATTGATTTTGTATTGATGAAGGCAAATTTGTTCAAAAGAGAAAGTTTTAAGTTCTCAGGTCTAATCGTTTTAATAATATATTGGAAAGCTCCGAAAAAGTCATTTTGGTACGTTGCTGCTTGAATAATTTGATGTATACTTAATGTTTTAACATTAAGGACCAGTTCAACAATGCACACTAAGATTAAGTAACCATTAAGTGTTCGATATTGCCCACCCAAGTATGTAATACATAACATTCATATGTACCTCTTTTTATTGCCAAATCGACACTTAAGTGTACATTTTAAAATTGGCCCTGAAAAAAAAATAAATTTCCCTTGTATTCAGTATAGAAGTAAAGTACAAATAAGAAGTAATAAGGACAGAACAAATAGAAATTTAAAAAAAATATCTACCACTTTTTATTGCCAAATCGACACTTAAATAAACATTTTAAAATTGGCCCTAAAAAAAAATAAATTGCCTTTGCATTCACTATTGAGGTAAAGTACAAATAAAAAGTAATAAGGACAGAACAAATAGAAATTAAAAAAAAATATCTACCACTTTTTATTGACAAATCGACACTTAAATGAACATTTTAAAATTGGCCTTAAAAAAATAAAAATTTCTCTTGTATTCAGTATAGAAGTAAAGTACAAATAAAAAGTAATAAGGACAGAACAAACAGAAATTTAAAAACAAATATAAATACAGTACGGAAAAATATAGTGTTGAAAAGAGATTGGTGTGTAATTTTTTTTTGAAAAATATAAAAACATTATCCTATAGAGTACTGTACTTACAGCATACAGTACGTTACTTACTACAGTGATGGCTATAATAAGTGTAATGTAAAATATATATTATTACTTTGATGTGAACTTTATATGTTCACAAAACATCATTCAAAATGCTCTGAGTTCAGATAATTTTCTTAAGGGGTGTCATAATAAATTTTAAAGATCATGATATATCATCACTTGATGTATATATTATATATTCTATATAAATTCTAATTTTTTAATAATTTCTGAGCTTAAGATGATTTATTTTCTATAATTTTTGTTAATGTCATTGAGATAAGATATGTCCTCATCAAAAGAATTTTTCATATACAGGGTTTAATACTGAAATTTAGTTTAAGGCAGAATTTGAACTAAATAAACACATTATTCATAGAGTGGGGCTTCCAACCTATTGCTTGCTTCTCTAAGTTATACTAAGAAGCTTGATACTTAAGTGGATACTGAGCTTAAGGACGTGAGCGAGTTCCAGTAAATTGGTGGAAAATTGAGGGAAATAGTAAATTATGTCGGCTTGGCAGTAAACATTGGTGTTTACCAGAATTACAAGATAAAAATTAGGTAAATTAAGTAAAAATTTTATAAGATGTTTAATAAATAAATAAATAAATTTGAAAACTTTTAACCAAAAGTAATAAATAAATGCAATAAATAAATAAATAAATATTTACATAAGTGCAGTATAAAAATATCGCCGGATGAGGGCGCGTCGGTCGACATCCAAAGCTAAATTAACAAGGCATGCTTCGCCTTTTCGTTACTGAATAAAGTTTGGAGCTCTGCGGTTATTTAACAGTAATGTTAAGAGCGTTCGGCTTTACGGCTGCGAAACCTGGCTTACCGCCAACAATCTGATCTATAAACTGCAAACCTTTATAAACAAATGCTTTAGGAGAATTCTGAAAATTTGCTGGCCCCACACTATTAAAAATTCCAAACTATGGTATGGTCAAGATGCCGCCAACTTCCTATAGCAAATGAAATCAAAAAGCATAAATGGCAATTGATCGGGCACACTTTGAGGAAGGCACCAAATGAAATCTGCAAACAAGCATTAACATGGAATCCGCAAGGAAGCAGAAGACCTGGTAGGCCCAAACAAACGTAGAAGCGAACACTGGAGAAAGAAATCCTCCAAGCAAGAGGAAAAACCTTTGGAGAAATTAAAACCCTGGCAAAAAATAGTGACAGTTGGAAAATGTTCCCCTGGGTACGTACTGGAAAGAATAATAGTGCAAAAAATCCCTAGGAAATTTCGATTTGCTTTACCTCAATTTACCCGAACTCGCACATGCCCTAAAAGCCAAAACACGGAAATTATTTCTATGCAGAGATAAATAAATTGATAGATAGGATGAAAGATGAATCGTTCCTTGCATCCTGTTACCTTTAACCGATTTCTTAAGCCCAAAAGCAGCTTTAAAATCTACTACAATATCCGTTAATTAATATTTTATCATTTTATGAGTTACGAGGGTGCATTTGTATAATTATTCTCTATATATGCAAGGATGTGCATTGTTTGAAATGTGATGATTGCACTTTGTGCATATCCTTGGGCTAATTGTCATCATTTGCGGATGGTTTCACATTTTCTGCTTAAACATGAACGCGTACGCGTTTTGCGTAGAACAAACAAATTACATTAAATATGCAAAATTCATAAATTTTTGTTTCACTTCGCGTCTCAATACTTTGTGTCCTTACAAGGAAAACAACAACAACAACAACAACAACAACAACAACAACAAAAGCAACATTGTTGTAATATTCCAAAAACAAAATGGCGTTGTGGGTGGAACAGTGTTGCTGTGTTCAAATATTTGTTATAACAGTGACAACAACAACAACAATAACAACATTATCAACAGTTAGAACTAGAAGAAGAAGAAGAAGAGGAGATGATGGCAAACATTTTGAAAGAGCTCAGTTAATTATGCATGCGATGTCGCTGTGCTTGCTGACAATAAGGACCTTTTTAATATTTATGAACACAACCGATTCACTAATTATAATTAGGAATTGAAAAGTTTTTAACTGGGACTGAAGTCCCATGGATGGATGGAGAAGAAATGGTGTTGGAGGAATAAAGAATGGCACGCAATGCGATGTGTGCGGAATGATTAAATATTGAAAGTTTACAAAAAAGATATTTTTTGTGGAGAGGGAGGGGAAGGGAAGTCGCGAAAAAACACAATTCAAGAAAATATGGAAATAAATTTGAGGAGCAACCAAAATTTCGATGTTCCCAAATTTATGAGTAGAAAAAGGTATTTGGTGGGATTTATAATATTATTATTATGGAATATAGTAAAGATGTGCATTGAAAGTGAATTCTACAATATAAAATGGAAAAGTCAAAAAGAGTTCTTTAATACAGATAAAATATGTGTACTTTTGAAAGGTATTAAAGTTGACAACTATGACTCTGAGAAGAATCACTTCACTATAGGAAGAGTATTCATATAAATGTATCAGAATTTTTTATTTAAATATAACCATAGACATATCGTAGATAGATATACAAAGATATATAGTTATATCGCACGTCTTCCTCAAAAGAGGCACAACTCGAAATTCGTTTGAGTTAATGTATGGAACTTGCTTATAGTTTACATATCTACCAACATGCAAAATCCCACTCCTTTTATTATTGCATATTGTCGAAAAACCAGTTATCTCTCTTTTGTTGTTAAGAATGACACTACACTTCAAAACATTTTTGGCGTTTTCTGAAAATTGACGAAATTTATCCAATATTTTATCAGTCTGAAAACAGTTTTTATAATAGATTTCACTACTTTAATTGAATAAAACAGCTCCGAAAAAAAATTAAGATTCGATTAAAAAACAGAAACTGACATGGATGCAGATTGGCTTTATATACAATACATATATCACTCTCTGCAGAAACATGTTACTGTTACCTAAAATCAACAAATTGTTCTTCTAAAAATGCATCGTATTTGAGCAATCCATTTTTTTCAAGCAAGCGCTTTAATTCGTCCAGTTCTTCATAGAATTTTCGAGTTGTGCCTCTTTTGAAGAGAGTGTGAGATATATCCAAAAAATCTTTCACCGAAAACATAGCGATAAAAAAGAGAACTGCTATTATGTTTTAAGTTGAAGTGAAAATATTTTCCACTTAAGATCTCTTATTTAGAATGTATTTACTTGCTAATTACATCCATTAAAGAAATATAATGTACTAAATGCAAAATCTTATAATAAAATAGAGAGGTGGTAGCGAAATCGACATAACCTTTTAGGTTTACAGTAATTATGTTATAAAGAGGTTTTTTCGGACAGTAGTGAACTACAACAACGTAAATTCATTTTATATTATTTTAATTAATTGAATTTTTGGCTGACCACACCCTCTGCTCAAAAAGTATCCGGATTTTGTTGTTTGTTAATTACTTCTTAAGTAATAGACCTTTTTCAAAATAGACCTTAGACCTTTTTTTTTTGTTATGTTGGTACACTCTTTCTTGACATATGGTACAAATTTGAGCGCCATCTGTCAATTGGTTTGTTTATAGCAGCTGTTAATGTGAGACTACCTCAAGTGCATTTAGAGATTTTTGCTATGGAAAATTCCTGTTGTATGCAATTTTTTGACCAAACACGGCACCACTGTCATTGCTCAGGCACCATATTCGCCAGATCTGGATCCTTGCGAATTTTTCCTGTTCGCGAAACTCAAATTGCCCTTTCGTGGTGAGCGTTTTGAGTCGATTGAATCGGTAAAAGAGAATTCGCTCAAGGAACTAAAAGCCATACCTTCACGGGCCTATGAAAAGTGTATGGAAGATTGGGTTAAGCGTTGGCATATGTTTATCGCTTCAGAAGAAGCATATCGCTTTGAAGGAGATAAAATAAATTTGGAATAAAATTTAAATTTGTGTGTTTTATTTACAAAATCCGAGTACTTTTTGGGCAGAACGCTGTTTCGAGTATTGCCAAAATGGGTATTTGGTCTTAAAAATAATACTTGTATTTAATTATTCGTAAAACATTTTTTGAGACTGCAGGGGTACCAGGAATCGAACTCGTGCCCTGCCAAATTTGAAGCTAAGAGTCAGCGCATCTTAATCAACTCACCCAAAGCCGTACTTGACTTTTTATGTATTCTGTTATTATAATTAATAAACAATAGTAGTTAGGACAAAAGAAAGGATCACTTAATAATATGTAATCAGGAAATATTATATATGAAATTTATAATTCTTATATTTCAAAATGAAGACAGATTCTTTAGATTTTTCTAGTTTTTATTAATTCAAAAATAAATATTTTAAAATAATTTTTCTAAATTTTTTATATTCAATTTTTTATTCATTTCTATAACGAATAATGTATTCACTATTTACATTTCTGTTATTCCCCAATTTATTTAAATTTCATTTCATTTTAATAAATATTTTTTTAATAATTTTTTCTCTAAACATTAATTGCACTAATTTTACGCCACACGCGTTCCTCCTAAGCCCAGCAAACAACGAAATTGACACGCTCAATTGTTTTATATGAAATATGACAGAACACCGAAATGGTTTCCTTCCTGCAGGACACCAGTTCGTTGCCTTCATTGGAGTATCTATTTTTTTTTTGTTTTTTTTTCAAATTTAAATTTCAATTCAAATAAAAATGAAGCGTGAAGAGAAGCAAATAGCATTGCTCCTGCTTCATTACTTTTCTGATTTGTTTACCGAATGATGTGTCAATCGAAGCATGGAAGAGCAAGGGAATGCATAAGGAACTCAACTCAATTATCCTAGTCACGCGGTCCAATATTTTCGTTTCTATTAGAGGAAATAGAAAACGGAATTAAATAAGTAAATTGGAAAGATGGAAAATTGTGTCACAAAGCGTTGTCAAGTAAAAACAAATACCCGAACCAATTGAGAAAAATAAAATAAAAAAAAAATATTTATAAAAAAATATTAAAAAAATAAATTAAAAAAAATAAACAAACATTTATTATTTAGTATGTATTATTTTTAAGTAAATCAAATCAAAATTTGTATATGACTTTTAGCTAAAATTACTTGAAATATTCTGGGAAGAGGTCATATCCTCTTCTAGACATCATCGTATTTCTTTCTAATTAAATATTACAATTTCTTTTCGATTTTTAGCAAATTATTTTAATATATATTTTTTTTTACTCAATTTTTTTTTTTTTTTAATGTTATATATGAATATTGCATAAACAAAAATAATATAAAATTAAGTATTGTAATTAGAATTGTTCGTGCGCTTCTTTCTTTTGTATCTTGAGCATCTTTCCAAATCTAGATAGGTTTGAGAAAAATAGAAATCTTATAAAAGTCACGAACTTCTAAGCCAAAACGGAAGTGTTTTCTTATTTCTTGCCAACAACTAGAAAAGTCATTGGGATTAAAGTGAAAACTCCTTCCAAGGGCAAGAGATATTTAATAAAATATTTATTTTTACAACAAAGACTATTCAAAATATTGAAAAATAAAATTTAAATAGAGAATACATGAATTAAAAAATTTACAAAAATTAAAATAAATATGAATATATGTATGAAGATGGATATATTATTTATATTTATGTGCGACAACTTTTAATTAATGAAATTATTAATTATAAAATGAATTTCTTAATTTCATTACTAGAGTAGTTAAATTGCAAATGTCATATTACACAGAAATCTTACTATTAAATTGAATCCATGAAGGTGCAGCTTTAAACCTTCACTTCACTCAAGCAAACAGTTAATACTCAACTTACTTACTTACTTACTTATATGGCCTTAACAACTTGTACCGATATTTGGTTTGACGCAGCATACCTCTAAAAGCGTCTCTGCTTCGTATGCGCCTCCTTCAGTCCTGTACATCAAGTCTGGTTAGTGCTCCCTCAACTTGTTCACTTCACCGGAGACACAGTCTACCACTACACCTTCTTCCTGTAACAACTGCTTCATACTACCTTTTTCGCTAGAGCATTCTGAATGTTAATTCGATGAATTATATCAATGTCGTGATAAAGCTCGTATAGCTCATGGTTTATTCGTATGCAGTAGTCGTCGTCAACTCGTAGAGGACCAAAGGTTTTATGAAGAAGTTTTCTCTCTAGCATTCCGTGTGCGTCATACAGGAATAGCACACGAAGGATGAGCGAGCTATAGAGTAAGTAAGTAAGTTTCATTTGTCGTTGGGAGAGCTCTAAATCCCAACACCTATTAAAAATACTATGGAACAGCGGTTATTTGTATAGGCAATTTTTTTTGAAGTGAGTTCTCTTGATATTAAAGGGGTACGTCGAGCCACATAATTTAATTTCATAGGACCAAATAGGTTTTGTAATGGAATTGTATGATTGGATCTTGTTTAGATATAATGCATTTTTTTCAATTGCATAATTCCATATGCATTTCGAATTGGTTTTTAAAAATCTAAACAAAAATGACATAAAGTTGTATATTATTCAGAATTCACTTCTCGGAATGTATTATCCTTTTGGCAAAATTTAAATCAGTTTTTTTTTTTAATATTTTATAATTTATTGCATTAAAGTAAAGAGTGAAAATATCATATAAACCAACTAAGAGATTAATAAATTTTTATATCTTAACTTGAATAAATAATGTGTCAATTAAAGTGTCTCGTCATCTTGTCTGAAGTGGTTTTAGCACCAATTCAACCGTGTGGCTTGTGCCTTCTGCCTCCTGCAAAAAATATAACTGCAGTTTGAGCATCAATTGTGAGCTATTTTCGATGGATTTAGTGTGTGTCTTGTTGGAGGCGCACACGCATTTTCGTTGAGCCCAAGTGCACACTAATCCCTCTCACATAACTATACAGAAGACACACAGATACACAATACAAGGAGACAAAGGCAACTGCACACCAACGCCACAAATAATGTGCACATAAGTCAAATCCAAGAAAAAAAGACGAGAGGCGAGGAGAAGAAACACAATGTTAGTTTCATTTAATATTTTTTCCAATTTTTTTAGTGGAGTCACTTTCAGTTTTTAGTGGGATTAAGCAACTGAAAATGAGATGAAAAAAAAAATGAAAAATTAAGAAAAATAAATGAAACAATTGTGGCATGTGATATGCGGGTCCATACACATAGTTCTGAGGAGTAGGGCCAGTGCTAGTTTTCGACTTCATAATTTCTGCTCAGCATTTTTGTTTTTCGTTTTTTGTTTTCTGTTGGAATCTTCGCTGTCTTTATTTATACAAATTGCCGCAGCACACTTTCCCGTTTTATATCAATTCAAGTTGAGGAACGTGCGCTGCTTTTCTTCAACATCTACAACATCTTCACATCCTCACCATTCTCAACATCTCTAACATATCCAACATCCACACTACTCACTCCAGTCGCAACTGTTCGGGGCTTCTACATGTGAACATATCAAAAATTAAAACAAACCTGAAACGTTGGGATTAAGCAGGATTAACTTGAAGAAAATAATTCCTGCAGTGTTGCTGCTTTTTTAAGGAAAATCTTCTGTTCGAATTTTATGCATATTTGAATTTTATTTATAATTTTCTGTAACATTAAATTGAGTTCATTTGGAATTTTAATTTGTTTGCAGCAGTTTTCCTAGTAGATAAAAATAAACTTTATGGCTTTACCTCGTTCTGGATGCTTTTCTTCGTTTCAGTCACTCGACGGAGTTCCTTTTTTGTCATTAAATTTGTGCTTTGTTTTATTAAATAAATTTTATTTTTATATTTCTTTAATTAAAATATCTAATACGTTAGGTAATTACTTTTTATTTTTATGAGTTTTATTCCTTTCCCTCCTTTAATCTCAATACTAGAATGATTTATATACATGCATTGAATTTATTGTCTACTTAATTGCTATACTATATATATACACTTATAAAAAATTTTTGATAGTATATACAAAATATAATACCTATATATATACCCCCTTTAAGAAGACACAAAAGAAGCTTTTTATAAAAACATGTCCCGAGTACACGAAAGTAGAAATGACATTAAAATGACGCCACACAAAAAGTATCAGGAATTGAGATGCAATTGAATATTAAATTAACTTCAACCTAAATCCTCATTACAAACTGTTTTTTTTTAGCTTTATTGATGATATTTTGTTATAATTATAATTGTTATTATAATAATAATTATAATTATAAATTATTATTATTATTATTGAAAAAAAGGGCATAGTACACTGCGAACTAAAATATCTATTGTGCCCTTTAGTCGGATTAGAGTGTTTCTCCAAATCCGATTTCTTCAATGAAAGACAGTATAGAGCCTATCTTTGCTAGTCTTGGATCCTTATGATCTATAAAATACCCTCCTAGGCGTTTCTTCCGCTTATGCGTCAGTGCCGGGCATTCCCCAAGTGGTAACTTCACAAAAAAAAATTTATGGCAACATATGTTGAGTGAATTTTCAAGAAAAACCCAAATTATTTACTTACTTTCTACTGTCCTGCTTTCCTAGTGGAGCATAGGGTCTCTCGGATTCAGTCAACTGGATACTCAAACGTGTATCCAGCACCTCCACATCCGATGCACAATTTAAAGCTGTAGCCTAAGATAATTATGTAGTGTTTACTGAAACAGGTAAGCACTTATATTACCTAAATCGGTTAGCAGTTAATGTGACCTACAACGACTGTGGTCATATCGTTTAATTTGTCAGTCCCTTTCTTGTAATAATTTTTAGTGTTAAAACTTGTACTAGAATTTTAAAATTTAAACTAAAATGAAGCACATAAATAAGAGAAATTAAAAAATTTCTTTTTTTCTAGAGCTCAAGCTTTTGTAGACTCGACCATTGCCATAATTTAAGTCTTATCGCCGAATTTAAGTCTTATATTACTATAACAATTATGTTATATCAAATTGCAGCAATATCATATTAGGGGAGAAAGTTTTTATCAGGTAACCCTTACCATAAGTTTTGTTGGAGGGTTTCGGTTAACCCTTCTCTCTAACAAACCCGGTCATGAAAATCTTGGTTCTAAAAGTAAACTACGCGTTTGATAAAGTAAACTATTTTTCGAAGCTTTACGTTTAAGATGTCCGTCTGGTTTCTAGATTTATGTACTTCCGTAGTGAAATGTCAATATTTTGCAAGGTCTGGGAATTTACGAAAAAAGTGTCTATTTTTTATATTTTTCCTTGCAGATTCTGCATTTCTGGTTGAAAGGGTTTATTTAACTCAACTTTTTTTTAACGCATGTTGGATTGGCTTTCTCGTAGCCCATAATTCTGATTTTTCAGCATAAGTGTTTAATTTTTTTTAGTCATGTAAGTTTAGATTAATCACAGTCTAAGACTATAGTTTTAATTCTTGGACCAAGAAATCATTTATCACATCTACGGAACATTTTCATTTTTTCGTTTCGAATATTTTGTACTATATATTATTATAATTATTATAATATAAATTAACTTCAACTACATAGTGTTTATAAAGAGGTTTTTTGAACAGTAGTGAACTACAACAACAAAAACTTATTTTATATTATTTTAATTAATTGAATTTTTGACTGACCATACAGCTGTTTCGAGTATTGCCAAATACCCATCATCAGTGGTCTTGGGAACAATTCTTGTATTATTCTTAAATAATTTTACATAGTGTTAATAGGTATATAGTACTTTATGATTTCTGTAAATTATATAGTAATTGAATTTTAGCCCTGAGCATATAGTTGTTTCGGGTATTGCCAAATACCCATCATCAGTGGTCTTGGAAGTAATTCTTGTATTTGATTATTCGCAAATAATTTTACATACTGTTTATATATAGTACTTTATGGTTTCTGTAAATTATATAGTAATATTTTATTTTTGTCAATTTAAGCGACAACTGAGTGCAATATTATATAAAAAAAAGAGCCAAAAATGCAGAGAGTAGATTAAAAAGTTTTTTTCAGCAATTCTCACATCGTATGCACAGTCATAAATACGTTATTTGAAGTGATTTGTTATCGAGCATCAGGATATGCCGTTGTATCTGTTCTTACATGCATCATGTACTCGTATTTATGGCTTCACATCATCATCAGTGGCATCATGTTTCACTCATTTCAGAAACGTATTGTGGAAATATGTGGCACACAGCTTACGAATCCAATGTTCTGTGCACATATTTCATAACTTTATAAGCCCCAAAGATAAATGGGCCCAAATCTACACAAATCGAAACACAACTACTCCCATAAGCGAAAGCCGGAAACAGAAGCCACGCAGAAAAAAGCACTGCACAGAGCCAATTTATATGCAATTTATGGAATAACTCGCCTTGAGATAGTTCAGCATTTTTGATTTAGTTCGCTTTTCCGTTTGGTTTGTTTAGAAATTTCAACAAGATTTATGTATTTGTACATGAATATTTGTTAAGTTGAGGTTTTATGTTTTGATGAAGTTTCGAAAATGGCCAAAATATAGACTCTAAGCTTGTTTGCATGCGAAAAAGTTTTTCGCCAATAAAAACAACATCAACAACCAAACCAAAGGATATTCGGAAAAATTTTTCTTATTACTTTTGTATTTTTTTATTTTTTTATATCTTTTTTATTTTCATTCCAACTTTAATGGAATTTCATGTAATTTATTAGAGTTCGGATTTGCGAACTTGTTTTGATGGCTCAACTGTTTTGCATGAATTATGGTTTATTTTAAAATTCTCAAAAATTTCGACTGGAAATGTGAAGAGTCTTTAAAAAATTTATGATAATGCAAAAAAATTCTAAGATCTTGAAGAGTACGCATAAGTCAACGGTTGTCAAGTGTGAAATAATATAATAAAAAAATTTAATAATATAATTACAATAAATTCTTCTATCAGTGCCATCTATGGCAATGAAGTGTGACCAACAATGTATGGGCTAACGGCGAAGACTGTGAGTTCGCTAGAACCTTATGTCTTAGGTTAGACAAAAATAAAACGAAAAGCCAATACGCATCGTAATGAGCAATATATGCCTCCGAGTGGAAGTGCTGACAATTGTCAGCACGCGACTTCCGAACCTAACCTAACCTATGGCAATGAAGAGGAAGAAGAACCAACAAACACCTTTTGCTGTCTAGTCTGTTTCTGTCTAGCACACAATAAAAAAACTTATACGATTTATTTAAGGTATGGAATATTTTGTGAAATGATTAAAAGCATTAATGGTAAGACAAAATATATGTAGACAGATAATGTAAACTTCATAGTATAGTGCATCATACCACTTTGTGAAAAACAATTAAGAAACTGTTCACTACTTACTTTATAAATAAAAACATAAGGTATATGTTTATTCGTAGTGTAATATGAATAAAATGAATTTGAACCTCGGCAGCATTATAACAACAGAAGGTGGTATTTCAGAAGATTGGCTACGTCTGCTGAAATACGTAAGCCAGATAGTGGCTCCGGAAAGCCAGAATCGCTAATCTCAAAAACATGTGCATTTAAAAATTAAAATTACGATATTCGATGCCTGCATCAAAAGTATATTGTTATATGGATCTGAATCGTGGTTTGTTACGGCCACGATCTCACAAAAACTGCAGACATACGTTAACAGATGTCTTCGCCAGATCCTAAGATCCTTGACCGAGAACCATAAGTAATAAGCAGCTATGAGAAATTACAAATCAGCAGCCGATTGAAAAGCAGATTATGAAGCGGAAATATGGTTGGTTGGGGCATACCCTGCGTAAACCGGTTATAGAAATTGCACACTAAGCATTAGAATGGACTTCACAAGGTGGTAGGAATAGTGGACAACCAAAAAGCATATGGAACGAGCTTAGAGCATTAGCGCGTAATATGGGTATCTGGAAAGCATATGTGAATAGACTAAGTTTTTGAATTGTGTTTGTAATTTATAGAACATGTCATAATAATAATAATAATAATAATAATAATAATAATAATAATAATAATAATAATAATAATAATAATAATAATAATAATAATGTATTATATTTCCCATATCTCACATATCTCTAAACGTTCACTATATTGTTCATCATTTTGATTTACTTTATTACTATGTTGAAGCTGTTTTGTGCCAGTGCACTTTAGGACTTTTACTCTTTCTTAACTTGAGATATTTTCAAAACCCCTCTTTACACCTTGACTGGTTTATTGTTTGTCACTTCATCAGATTAAGCAATAATTGACCTCAGATCTGCATACTTCCCCGAGGAGCCTATAACCATTTTGAGATTTGATAACGCGGTGTTGGTAAGTCTGTCAATTTTCGTAAATAATTTCAGGGCTCTATCCTTTATGTATTTTTTGATAGGATCAATCTTGATGACCCCGAGGATGTCATTCGTCCTAATGTACCATGGTATCTGGAAAAGTCGTCTCAGAGCCTGGTTTTGTGTGATTTCTAGCTGGTGAATAGTAGTGTTTGAAGCTTTGCTAAACGCTACACAACCATATTGAAGAGACGGACAAATTATTTGGTTATAGGTATATCAGTTTCCTGTTCTTAACATTGAGATTTTCATTTCTGAATAGCGGTTAGAGGTGATGAAGAATTTTGGCACAGCTAATTCTTTTCAGTTGAACATGTTTAAGCCGAGATATTTAACGCTATCCTCCCAGTTTATCATCATATCACTCACTCTCATTCTCGACAGATTCTGTCTCCACTTACGCATTATAAACAGAGCCTTAGTTTTTTCATTATTGATTTTTATTTTCCATTTCTGGAAAATAAATATAAAGGTTCAAGCGTTTTGCCGTATCGAATGGAAGCTCAATTATTATTTTAATTTCCAATTATTAATAAATTATAATAACTTTCTAATAAAAATAAATAAAATAAATGCAGATTTATTATCTAATTCATGTCAACTAAATCTGTAAATTAAAACAAAAGTAAAATAAACTTTCCTTCAATGTTGCTTACAACTCAATTTATGAAAACAATTCCTTAATTGAAATTCAAAACAAACAAATATTTTAATCAAAAACTAAACAAAACAAAGAGTGTATAAAAAAATTAAAAAAATAAATATATAAATTTTTCATTTGCAACATTTTGCATAAAATACATTTCATTCTTGCAACAAAATATTTATTATAAAATTTTTAATATAAATTCCCAAGTAAACGTAACAAACAAAGTAGCAGCAAAAAAATCATGTGGACAACCAAATAAAATGCCGGAGTACAACATTAAATCCTTCTGCATTATGTGTACTAATGTACGAGTTTATTATGCAAATCTGAGCGAATCTCCTCACCCAACAATGACAGAACATCTAAGTTTCCATGTTCGTCCTCAGATCTCGCTCCACTCCCGAACTCATTTCAGCAAACACAAAGTCCTTTCGATTTAGATGCAAATTCATCATATCCCTCGTGTATAACAGATTCTTTTTCTGCTACCTTTTCGGACAATGCTCAACTCTGCTTGTAGCTGGAAAAGCAGAAATAACCTCAACTGGACATTTGCAATGTCCTGTTTCCGACTACATCCGTTTAAGTTTTCTCATTTCCGTTCGCTAGGGTTTTCACATTTAAATGACAAAATTTTGCATACAAATGGAAAATACCGAAGGAAATGCATTTTCCGCATTGCATCCAGAGTTTTTATTTCAGACAATAATTTTGCATAAATGCAACGTTAAATTTAACTTGTATTTTGTTTATGAAAATATTTAAAAATCAGACAAAATTTCAAATTTATTAAATTTATTTATAAGTTAATATAAAAATATTATATATATAACATATACACTTCATCTTAATAGATGAAGAGGGTTGAGCAATTGTAGACAGGCCAAACTCATGTTGCCGAAACCAGGGCAACATGAGTCAGTGAAGCGATAAATGTGCTTGACTTTCCGCGGAGCACCTTAAACTGGCTGACCTCACTAATTACTGGACATAGCAACTTCAAGTATCACCTCAAAAAGACAACTCTTGCTGAGGAAAACACTTGCAGACTATGTCTAGAAGAAAAGGAGATAGCGGTGCATATATTGTGCTAATGTCCAGCACTGGCAAGTAGGAGGAAGACTGTCTTGCGACACCATTGGGTTGGTGATGACTTGGCAGACAACCTCAAACTAAATGAGCTGCTTGCATTAATAAGAGATGTAGTTATGTAGAACGCAAGCAACTCTAGTTTTAACTCAATACCGACATCCGAGAATAGAAGGACGAAAGAGGACCCAAGTAGTTTCGTGATCTACTTCGGCTAATCCTTCACTTCAGTAGGGCCACTTGTTGGACGTAACATAATAGGTACATATACTTAATTTGTGTAAAATATATAAGATCAGTAACACACACCTTTTTAGTAAAAGAGGTTACTTTCAAACCTTTGATTTTAGTAATTTAAAGACAAGAACCTTATAGTATGTTGCCACTGACCGGGCTATTAAGATAACAACTAAAAATAAGCTTTTCATATTGGAGCAGAAAATTTTTTAATGGTTTATAAAGAAATAGAATCGAACTTTATACCAAACCTAAACGCTTTCATTTCATAAAGAATAACAATTTTTTTGGAGGAATATATACACGAAGAGAAAAAAATGTAATAAGAATCTCAAACTTAAAATATTCAACAAAGGCTTTATTGCTTGAATATAAGTGTATTTATTTATAAAATCTATATAAGATATAACTGCAGTCTATTGCTCTAAAATTATAATGTTGTTGTACACCTTGTTATGTTAAAATTATACCGTAAATCGTCTATTAAGGTAATAATATATTTGTAATATATTATTAAAATAATTTCTGGACTATTTCAGAATTACCATTTATGATGAAATCTTATACTATTGTTTATACTTAGAATTATCGACCTTCTTTAGCATGTTTTTATATAGATATTGTAAGATAAATGTCATGACACTTATTGCTGTATATATACAGCATGTACATATACATTAATTTAAGTGCAATAATCTAAACAGAACATAACATAGAGTATTGGTCCAAATAACGACTTTCTTATAGGTATACTGTATAAGACATCAAGTGAAATCACATACCATATAGTCATATTGGTTGTTGTAAAAGTAAATAATAGATAATAAAACAAAGATAAAATAGATAATAAAATTATATAATTATGGATTGGATTAAATAAGCTGAAGATGTACGTCATTAAATTGCTTGAGAAGAATATGTAAATCTATTAAATAGAAAAATTCGATAAATTTTGTGGTTTGAGTTAATGCTATTGCGTACTTTTAGTCTTTTATGGGTGTGGGGCTTATTCCTGCCCCACACTAAGCTTTAACTATACTAAAATTATTATTATATATTTCTCTTTTAACTGATGACGTACCGTAGATCAGCATATCTTCCTGTGCGTCCTGATGTGGACTAACGGTTTGTTAGGGTGGGATTGGGCAACTTATCCAGTTTTTTGAATAATTTTAGGGCCCTGTCGTTAATATATTTTTTCACTGAGTCGATCCTTAGATCTCTATGCATATCTGTTATCTTAATATACCAAGGAATCTTAATTAGTTTTCTTAAAGCCAGATTTTGTGCTACCTGTAATTGTATTATGGCAGTATTTGGGGCTTTGCTGTATGTTACACATCCGTACAGTAGTGCTGGCCTAATTATTTGAGTATATTATAACTTTCTATTTTTGAGGGTGAACCGGTTATTTTTAAACAGCACAGAACAGCTATTCCATTTGCAGTTCATATGTTTATACCAATTAAGCCAATTAAAAGTGACCCACAGATATTTTATGCTTTCCTCCCACCGTATCTCCGTGCCACCGACGATCACTTCTGAAGGATGCTGCCTCCTCTTTCGTGTTATGAATATAGCCTTCCACCATGAGGTCTATATTTCTCTGTAAGGTGTTGCTTACATTTCTGGCATCCCGGTCAGAGTAGATCAAGCACGTATCGTCTGCACATCTAATAAACTTTACATAGTTTTAAATTCACATTCCTATTCACTGATTTGACAGTTGGTGTTTCTATCGGTATTCGTTACTAAATGAGCAGCTTTTAAAAATTGTGTAGGTATTGAATTGAACTGTCTATTTATGTCTATTTATTAAATGTCTATTTATGATATTTATTTTGGTTTTATATACGTTATGAGCGACCAGTTCCACATCAAACTAATGACTTCATAAATTTATTACATAAAAATTAATGGTTACTAGATCTCATCGAATGTAAAATCCTTTCATTTTTTCCCAAATATCAATTCAGAAGTAATCCTACCAATTTAAATTTAAATACGACTTTCTATAATTGAGAAATCTCAACAGTTTCTTCGAAGCCATAATTTACCAAAAAGTAAAGATGCAACCGCTCCAACTCTCAGTGTAACTTTCACATTTAAATTTTCATTAAGTATTCTGCATTCGCATAAATAAAGTTCAACGTGAGGGTATTTAAAATATCACACAAGTTTATTGCCCAAAAATACGAGTTTATGCAAAAATGGTAGAAAAAACATAAAATGGCCAGAAAACAAACACAGAACATTTTCACAATTCACCCGAAACCAACATGAGCTGCAAAATAAATTTATATTATGTTCATAAATTCATAGAGAACACGTTTACTGGAGACAACTGCATACGTATGCCTTGCGAAAAGGACACTTCACATCGCAAAATTCGACCGATGTACCGTACCACCGTACCATATTCGATATATTTTAGCATTCTGCATATGTGTGTATGTTTGGTTTATGTGTGTGTGTGTGTGTATGTGTGTTGCATGTATTTTTTTAAATGCAAATTTCAACAAACATGGCCAACAACGCATTGTCATCACCCAAAAAACCAAACAATAACAACCAATCGACTGTGTCCTGATGCTAAAAGGCATTTTTATGTGCTCATTTCAATATACATAAGTAGACCTACAGTTCCAGAAGTATACATGGACTTCATAGTGAGTATCGATACTAAATATATATATAAAAGGTTTGTTAGATATGAGGATAATATTTTAATGTAGGATGATATTGGTAAAAGTTGAATTGAATTTTGTATAATGATAGATGTATAGTACAATCCCATGCCCGTGTATTAAAACAGATCAAGCTTACGACAGACTGCAAAAAGTATAAAATCACCCTTAAATAAATACTACACAATGGAACTGAAAGCAGGCAGTTACTGATTATATCTACTAGAAATTGCTTAAAAATTATCTATTGGATTATCGATTGGATTTGATTAATAGCACCTTTATCAAAACATAAATCAAGGAAAAATTTGAATATAGAGAATGATAATATTGCAAAAATGACAATTCTGTAAAACCCACAACATAGACAGTACCAGGTGGATCTATATTCACGTGTTTGCGAAACATCATCGCTGAAAGCTAAAAGAAAGTATCAATGATTGAAAAAAATTGCATTACATAGGATGGTAACCGCTACAGCGATTAGCATGGCATTTGCTCTATAATTATTAATAATAATTTTTTGCTAATATATATTTATACGTTTCCGAGAATATCCTTAGTAAGATCACATCTAGTATGTTAAATCATTCTTAACAATCCATTTTTATTCATATTTCCACGTTTAATTCAAAAGTGTTCTTAGTAAGGCTATTGTGGAGTAAGGCTAATGTAGAAAAAGAAATATATATTAATTCATGTTTCCTCATTTACCCCGAAAGTCTTCTTATAGAGTTTAGGTAGATTGTACTAGAGTATCTAATGCAACAAATGAGATATATTATTCCACATTTATCCCGACAGTATTCTTAGCAAGGACTAATTAAGCTATTCTGGTTTCATTCGTTTACGATTGGAACGATTATATAGTGAAAAAAATCCGATCACAGCACTGTCATTGATAAATAAAGAAAATTACGAAGTCAAATATGTATGGTTATAATGAACACCTTACCTAAAATCTCAGGTTCCGTTCTAAAACACCAGTGCTAAATATAAGATGCTTATCTCAGAAATATAATAAACTATAAAGGTGGATAAATAGTTCAAATCGTTCAAGTCTCCATTTAAATTATTTATGTTGATTTGAAATAATATTGGTTGACTCCAATAGTAGGTCTTATCGTTTGCATTGATAATCTTGGCCAATATCTTTTATATAGATATTGAATTACAACATTGGATCTGCTTGGTTTACATACTTCAGAAACTATATATTTGTACAGATTTTTTATTAACGAGTAAGGGATTATCATTTTAAGACTTCTTTTCTAATGCTGATAAACTTTTTTAATAACCTTAGCTTATTGATTTGATTTTAACGCCAGTTATAACGGCAGTGACTATTTTACTTAATAGAATTGAGAAATAGAACAGAATAATAGAGAAACTTCGAATAGTAGTGAATTACAACAACAAAATTTAATTATTTTTAATTAATTGAGCGGTTTCGAATATTGCGAAATACCCATTAGACCAAATTAGCTTTTAATCAATGTCATAATAAAATCAATATCATAAGAATGGTTACAGGCTCCTCGGAGAGGTATGTAGATCGGAGGTCAATTATTGCTTAGTCTGATGAAGTGATAAGCAATAATCCAGTCAAGGCGTAGAGAGGGGTTTTGAAGAAAGAGAGTAAAGAGAGAAGAGAGTAAAAGTGCTCAAGTGCACTGACTCAACTAGCTTCAACATAATAATAAGAAATACTATGATATAATAGAGCACTTTGCAGATCCAATACTTTATAGTATTTTGGTGATGGGATCTAACTGCTGATTAGAAGTATTTTTAGAAGTACTTGTACACCAATTTAAAAAACTGTTAAGTGATGTTTGCATAGAATTACTTAAATCTCATTCATTAAACAATAAATTGCATACTCATCGAAATTTTTTTTATTTAAATGTACCTTAATTACGAGTATCTTAATCAATCTAGTATTTTCGTGGCGTTAATCAGAAATAGCGCAATCGAAAAACTTGGACTACCACTTTTATTTGGTATTTTGCCACATAGGCTCACGCCATTCATTTGCATTGTTGCAATGTGGTACTCAAAATCCTTTCAACAGCAACACTATGAACATATTCCTGGCATTGAGTCCTGCAACAACAACAAACATAAAATAACCACCGATGCATGGTCGCAGTTAGTATGAGGACCCATTAAAGTTTTTCTGTTTGTTGATGCTTAAATGGAGTAAAAAAAAATGTTGAAAACAAAAATAAAACACGTATTGGACAAAGCCAAAAAGTGTCGACATCGACACTTCACTGCCATTGTACTCATGGTGGTAATGTAGCAAGGATACTGCAAGGATACTCCATCTGCATTCATACGCCATTCAACAATGAAGCCAACGGAGGCATTTATAAATTATGCTGGACATGTAAAGTGCTATTTTGAATATGAAATTTGATGCTTTTTTAAGCTTCTTGCCTCCTTTATTTTTGTTAGTTGCTTGTCGGTTTAGTTGGTTGCCTCTTTCTTCATAAAAATCCAATTTCTTTTTAATTTTTGTCCTTTTAGTAAATAAAACATGGGCTTGTGAGCAAAATTTAAAATTACTATTCCCATAACTTTTAGAGATAGTGTTTGGCATATTGTTTAAAATGAATTTATTAAATGTTCATAGTGGAACCACATCATGTCACATCCTTTCCTTACTTCATTGGACGTAAGTAATTACAAACTATAAACAAACATTATTCTCAGCCATTATTTTATATTTGAGCAACATTCATCGTCCTTTTATTTATTTTTCAACATTAATTTTCATGTTAATTTTTTAGTTTCCCTACAGAAATACTAATGATAATTATTTTAGTTGAGGAAGTAATAGTAGTTTTCGGTTAAAGATAATTATAAGGAATAAAATCATATCAGTAATAATTTAATGGAACAATTTTTTAAGTCAAGAAATTGGTTTAATTCAAAATTAGTAAAGAAATTATTGAATGTTTTTAACACAAAACAATATTTTATTAAAAAAAAAGTTATTTTTGGGATTATTTGATTTAGCAAATTTGGCAGGGTCGCTTTGCAAATTCTTTATCACATAAGAAAGAATAAATCATGCAACAAATAATGCCTCTGCAAACAGAATAGTATTGAAATTTAACAATTAAAAAATAAAATATATAATTAATTAATTTAATTATTCTACAGCTGGTTTATGATTTTATTCTAATATAACATAACAGCAAGTGAATTTGTTAATAAAACTTTCACAGCAAATCAACAAAACTCCAAAGTGAGAACATACAAGTAAAGGACAGCTTTGCGTCAGGTAAGTTGGCTAATAAACGCTGACTCTGAGCTTCAAATGTGGCAGAGTACGAGTTCACTACTTGCAGACTCAAAAAATTATTAACGAATAATCAAATATAAGAAATAATTTCAAGACTACTGAAGATGGGTATTTGGCAATAATCGAAACAGCTGTATGATCTGCCAAAAATTTAATTAATTAAAATAATATAAAAATGAATTGTTGTTGTTGTAATTCACTACTGTTCGAAAAACCTCGTTTTTTTTCACCACTCAAATTCTGTGAATATCTGCAAGCACGGTTGCCATATGTAGTACTTTAGTACCAAAATTGGTACTTCCATATGATACTCTGGTACTTCTTTTTGGAAAATGGTACTTTTTTGAAGCGCAAACTTTATTGTACATACTATTATCTTATAGCAGAGCTGTCCAAAGCATGGCCCACATGTGGCCCTCCGATAATGGTTGTGCGGTCCGCGATATGCATTTTATTTACTACAATTACCATAGTATTTAATACTATTACAAATTTACAATTTTCTTTTGGTATGCCGGTAAAACTACGTTATTTTATTTTTTTGGTATACCAAATAAATGAATTTAAATTAATAAAACTAAATTTAACATTATATATGTACTTTTATTTTTGGTGAAAACAACTATGAACATATGTACTTGTTTCTGCGGCTCCACAATCTATATAGTGATTTCTATTGGCCCGCGATAGCATTTGATTTGAACTATAGTATTAAATTTATTTATAGATGCTACTGTGCATTACTAATATAATTTTTTAATATAATATTTTAAACTAATATAATATTATGTATTAATTTATTAAAAATATTGAGACTTCAACTAGTAAAAGAAAATATCGATCGGAGTGGGTTTTAAGGCCTTAAATAATATTTTGTTATGCAAAAATAGAACTATTTAATAAAAAAGATATGCACTATATACGGTCAGCAAAATTGGTATGTATAACAAAACTTTTATTGTTCTATATCTTTTGTACATTTTAAATAAACTATTATGTTTTTATGTTTTCTTATTAAAAGACTATAGAAACAAACTTTACATATTTTTACAGAAATGTCACCTTTTTGAGCCAATTTTGGTACTGAAAAACTTTTTCGAGTAAATTTTTTTACTCTTATGACTTCACACAATTTCCAAAGAACCAAAGTTTATTAAAATCTATAATTTGAACAATGTTTTCGAAAATTTATAGTGCTTTTAACTTTTAAGTGAACATAAATAATTTAAATCTAAATAAGAAAAATAAGTAATTTTGTCCATCTATTCAATAATATATTAAAATAAATTACAAGCTTTCTGTTATTGTGTTAACTTTTACTTATAATAATATTTATACTAATTGAGAATTATAGGTTTTTCACTTCTTCCCAAGTGCATTAAAAATCTCTTGGACTTCATGAACTAGATTCCAAAAGAACAAAGTATATTAAAATCTATAATTTGATCAATGTTTTCGAAAATTTATAGAGCTTTTAACTTTCATGGGAACATGAATAATTTAAATCTAAATAAGAAAAATCAAACCCACTTTATATTCGGAGTTGATAATTTTGTTCATCTATTCAACAATATATTAAAATAAATTACAAGCTTTCTGTTATTGTTTTAACTTTTACTTATAATAATATTTATACTAATTGAGAATTATAAATTTTTCTTTTTCACTTCTTTCCAAATGCATTAAAAATCTCTTGGACTTATGAAACAGATATATTATTATAATATGCACTATATAGCAATCGGAAAAATTACCCAATAATAACAAATTATTTACTCCTAATCATTATATTACAAATATCAGTTAAAAATATATATTCTAAAGTAATATGACAAGAAAATAATCTTTACCGATTATCAGCCTTTAATCTGTCATTGGTCCATAGGACGGCATGGAGCTAGACTTGGCCTTCCCTGTGGTACCTCATATAGTGCGTGTCTACCAATACTTGAAGAAATGACACCAGAACACCAGATGTGTTTTGTCCAGGTCTGGCCAGAACTAGGTTTAAGTTTCTAGGGGCCCCTTTCTTCAACTCACTTAGCGATATCTCCAGAATCAGCATTAGCCAGATTCTTGCCTTTGTTAATACTTCTGGTTGGTTCTAGTTTGACCCTCTATCTACTATCCACTATTACGAGGTTTTTTTGGATTCAAAACGGCTTTCATCCTTAGCTATTTGAGGAGGATTCGTCCTCCCTCCACCACAACTAACTATCAGCCTTTAGTGTTTCAATAAGATTAAATGAACAAAATCTGAGAATATAAACAAATTATGATAGTTTATATTTAAAAAAAATAATAACGATATTAGATCATGTTAACAAATATTCTTCGATTTTAATTCAAAAAATGTTTCTGTGGATTTTTTAGTCAATACTATATTACATATTCATCACAAGTATTGATATTCCAAGTACTCATCACTTTTATATTAACAAACAATTGCTTACAATATAGTATTACTTTCATACATATATATGTTTCAAGTATTCATATAAACTTTGATGCTGGGGCGTATATATTAATGCAGTATTCTAACACTTTTTTTTATGAATTTAGTTAATTTTAGCATAGCAATATTTTCAGTCAAGTGTATGGGTTTAGTACATCTGATACAAATATAGTTTTATCGATTCCCTTCACAGCACTGAACTAATTGTAATACATGAAATGTACCTACTGTAGCAACACTATTTTCGTAGTAAATTTTTATAATTTTACCACGTTCGGCGATTGTTGTAATATCCATATTGTGAAATAGTAAAATGGTAAAATGGTATACCTTAAAAAAAGTACGGTTTTAAACTTGCATATAGCATAGAATAGAAATAAATAGGGTACCGTTTTCTAACGTAGTGAAACACTGCGACCATAGAAGACATACCGCTCTTCGAATAAAAACTAAAATGTCAGCCGTTGAGGACCTTATAATGTCAGAAGAGGAAATTAATTCTAGACCCAGTGATATGTACCTAAACTTGTATAGTGTTTGATGAATGTCACTGTAATAGTGTTGCCATTAATTAATTTAATAGTTAATCGACTAGCTGACTAATTATTTTTATTAACGAATAAACTGCACTGTAACAGGATTGTGGCAAGGACTCGATATAATAGAAAGGAATGGATTTAGTAATGTTTTCTTTTCATTCAAATAATTTTTGTATTACTTATTATATTGTAAAAGACTGATCTATTCCCAAATTTCCACTGTTCATCTCTGAATACGATGTGCTATGTAAAATTTTAAATCTTAAAACGAATTGCATTAAATGTCTATTCCATTGACCATTTTAATGACCCTAATATACTATAGTCTATAAATACGTAAGATATGGATGGACTTAGTGATGTTTTTTATTTCACTGCATTACTGTCTCCCCTCTCTTGAAATTTTTAAAAATAATAGCCTTGGATGACTACTCTATTTGACAGAAGTAACTGAAACAGTGTCCACTACTATAAATGATTTATTCTTTATACTAGGGAATATCATACACTGTAGATGGATTACGCCAATGACTGAATATTCTAAAATTTATTTCAGTTAGTAATATTTTTTATTTCAATAAATTTTAATATTATGCAGTTTCTCCAAACTTCGACTTCCCATCCCTAAATACTCTATTGCTGTATAAACCATAAATCAGTATTTTAATCATTTATAAACATTTATAAATGTATAATTGCTTTTTATTTATGTTGAGGCTAGTTGAGTCAGTGTCTTTTACTCTCTATCAACTGCGAGATTTCTTCATAACCGCTCTCTACGCCTTGACTGGATTATTATTTATCACTCCAACAGACTAATTGAACTCAGATCTGCATACCTCCCTGAGGAGCCTGTAATTATTCTGAGATTTGATAACGTGGCGTTGCTAAGCCTCTCAGTTTTCGTAAATAATTTCAGGACTCAATTCTTTGTGTATTTTTTGATTGAATCAATTTTGAGGTCCTTGAGGATGTCATTCGTTCTTATGTACTATGGTATCTGGAAAAGTCTTTTCAGAGTTTTATGCAATTTCTAGCTGTCGAATGAATTTAACAATTTTACTATAACTATTTTATATATTATATTAATAGTTAATAGTTTTTAATAATTTAAATCATAAGTTCATAAGTAGTTTAATTTACAATGTCCTTATAACTTTTTAATCATATTTCCAATCATTTTTAACTATAAGTATGATTTAAAATCCTAAAAGAATTTACTTTTTGAATATTACTAAAAGTTACTAAAGAAAAAATGATGTACAAAGCTTTTAAGTAAATTAATTTAAATTTTTAATAATGGCAGTAAAAAAAAAAGTGAAGAAGACATGTATCGAATGATAGGATATATGAATGCTGCATGCACGCATATCATGCAAACGTGTTTCCGTACAGAATTGTGAATTCCTGAGCTCAGAACTCAATACAAAAAGATTCAATAGAATTATTGAACAAAAACAAAAAAAAAAATCAAACAAAATGTCAAAACTCTGAAATGTTGCTATTGAGTGAATTGTTCAAAAATTGTGTATTTCTGAATTGAAATATTAAAATTCAAAATGAAATTCACATATGCAAATGCCAGGCAAATATGAATTTCCAACGAGAGCCGAGCGCATTGCATCTGCATACCAACATGCCAAAAGGGATGCACTGCATTGAATGCAACGAGTAAGCGCATTCCATGCCTCACTGCTTGCTGCTTTTGCATCTGTCAAATCATATTTTAATCTGTTTTGATTGCTGACTTTTGTGCGCGGAATTTGCATACGAAATATTGAAATATCGAAATTGAATTTTATTTATTAAAAACGCAACATCAATGAAAATGGAAATGAAATGAAATTGTCTGAAATTGTCTGAAATTGTCTGAAATTGTATTGTTGAAGGCAATCGTAGTTGCCGTTGCAGAGTAGCAGTTACTCAAACAACATAAATTTCATAATTAAAAATTAAAACTCTTCTGTTCTTTGACAAGCGATTTGATAAGGACATTTTCGCTTACTCACACACACACACACACACATATATATATAACATTCGCAATGCATACTCCACAATATATAACTTCACAACAGAGTAGTCAGTAAAATGCACAAAAATAATGCGAAAGAAGTCACAAATTTGTTATTAAAAGCTTATATCCGGCAGCTCTGGATCAAATGTTACTTAATATTTAACCGTAGGTGCCCATATTGCCACCAAGATATTGTCAACATATTAGCTACAAAATGGCTAAAGTCCTTTGTTGTTGTTGGTGGCGTGGCAGTGCCATCTCATTTTCTTGCTAGCCTCGCCAACCAAATTTAAACACTCATATAGTAGAGGATAGTAGAGGATATACACCCAAAACACATATGAGGATATTCCACGCAAATCCCAAAGGCACACTACACACGCACATTAAATACTTCACATGTAGGAGCTCACTTATTCATACGCAAACGTAAATTTATATTGTACGTTGCTTTGTAGCATGCAGCCCGCATATCCTGGCATTGTTTAATATGGTGTTGCCAACTATTTTACCAAAGCATCGTCAACATAAGCTCTACTCACTCGGGTTGCGGGTTGACATTCGTAAAATCTCAAAATCCCGAAGGTCGTTGCCAGGGATTTTCTTAGATTTTGTTAGATTTAAATGAATTAGTTGCGTGGACGATTGATTTTTTGACCTTTTTCTACTTTATTTATGCTTTTTTTTTTTACTAATATGGCAGCTTGTTGGATTTAGTTTATTTCTAGAAATCTTTTATTGCTAATTTCTCAGTACAATTAGATTGACAAAATATTTATTAGTTCTATTAATTGTAATTATTTTATTTAAAACTATTTTTATATATTAAAAAAATTTACTTTAGATCACAATGAGCTCATTTTAAGTCGTTTTGGGAATTATTATTTTTCTTAACCTCCAGAAAAAAAAATTTAAAATCATTTGGGCTCCTTAAATAATATCATATCCTTTACAAAAATTGCTTTGTTGTAATAAATTAATGTGCATTAAAAAGAAAGATTAACTTTAAAGAATTAAGATTAACTTCAAAGAATGTAACAATATGAAGTGCACTTAGTACTTGCTTAATGAATCAGCCAGTATTCAAAATTCGCTATAATTTGTTATGTTGACCACATCAGTCATATGCTGCAACTAAGGCATAACATATTGAACACTACGATATCGGATACTGCATACTAAAAAGATATGCTATAAGACTAAGTGTACCCTATAATGATTTTGTCGGGGTTGTAGCTATGCGGATGAGTAAGAAACCTTATATATTAGTGAGCCATCTTATGTTTTAGTGTCTATTATTGACTAGGGGAAGTTTTAAAACATTTGGGGCTGTTTGTCTCAACAATCTGCCTGAGCTGTCATCCCGCAAAATTAGGGATTTCGTCAAGTTTATATACTTGCCAGGCTGGTTCAATTTCACTTGAATGACGTATGATCAATGTTAATTCGTGGTATCATAACAGGCCATTATTTGAGCTCAAATGAGCTTTGGGTACAAGGCTACCATTCCAACCAAACCTAACCTATATTGACATATTATACTTATGATATTACAGTTAAGTTATTCTCGCATATAAGAATTATTGCTACATTACAGCTTATTTGAAAAGAGAAATATTGAAAAAAAATATACATCTACTATCCTGCTGTCAACTTGCTTTAAACTGCTTGAGTTGAGTTCAATTTTCCTGCAGGTTGATATTTTCGACAATTACTGCTGGGCAGGCGGGATTTACAGGTATTTATGGGAGCATGTATATGACTTGGGCATAGCGCTGTTGTCTTGCAAATAGTTGTTAAAATCTTTCTGTATTAAGCAATTTAATACAAGATGGGAAGACTTCATAATGTGCTAGCAACTGTATGCAAGTATATCACGTTCTACTAACAAATACCTCTAGCAATCTCATTGAGATATCTGGTTAAACTATCAGTGATGTAGTAGGTTTGTTAGCAACTCACAGACGTTAAGGGATTCATGCTAGAAAATTGAATCTCCCGTTTCATTATTTTTGTCACAGCTATGGGAACGACGATGAAGGTGCCTCACATCTGTTTTGTTACTGTCCAGCAGTAACTGAGTGAAGTGCTGTACTTCCAAGTTTTTCCCGGAACAATTATTTTCTGGAGCACATATTAGAATTATAATGTTTTAACCTTCATCACAAGCATAGATTTGTAAGTGTTTTAAATTTACTATAGAAAGTCGTTTACAACTTTACTCATAATTATGTACTAAATTCATGGATAGCTTTAGATTCTTCTTATAAAATACTTCAACATTCCAGTAGTCAAAAGCAAGACATGAAATAAATAGTTTTCGTGAATGTTGGATCCAATATCAATTAATTAGTTTTGAGTACAGGTATCAGGTTGTCACCATTCCACAATTTTTATTCTATAATTCCTCGTAACAATGGGTAGCAGAAGGTCAAGTTAGAACCAGCCGAAAACATTTTTAAATGCGAGTGGCTGAACAATGCTAATGCTGGAAATATCACTATGTATTAAAAGCTTAAGCCTGGTTCTGGGATAGCCTGAATATTTTTACAGCAGGTATCCTGGCATCTTTTTCTCAAACACTGGCAGACATGTGGTACGACACTACAGAGCTTAGCCTACGATCCAGTGCCACCATCATATTTTTGTATATTTTATATACATATAAATTATATATATTTTTATATATTTTTTATTTACCATATAATATATAAGTATATTATTATTATTATTGTTATGAGATATGGCACTGCCACCGTCGGGTCTATTGTGCACCCTTCTGGGCTTAGAGTAGGTCTTTAAGTCCTGTTGCGTCTATAAAAAGTAGTATAGGACTTACTTTACAGAGTTTTATTGTCTCTTCCGTAAGAATATACATTCCCAGGAGCATATGCCGCAGTGCATTCTAATAGAACATGTGTGGCCGACACCTCATTCTCTTCACAGAAACTACAGTTTGTATTCGTAAGTATATACAGTCTTGTAAGATGGTGTTTTACTTTACAGTGAACGGTAACGATTCCTGTGATGAATCTTAGTTTTTCTTTTGATAAGTTCATACAATCCTGGTATCTCTTATTGTTGTAGGTACCAATAAGTAATTTGACGTGTTTTAATCCTAGTATATTGTCCCAATAATCCCTTTTATTCTGGTTCTCCTTTATTTTTATGAGAAAAGGGAGCATACTATGTCCTAGCCCATAATTGTGAAGTATAAAGTGAATATAATATAAATATAAATTTAATTAATCACTGGTAGTTGCATGCTTAGACTCTTGAGCTCATTAGTTATCTATTGTGATCCATGTCTCCATATTCGAGTATGCAGAACTATCAGAACTTCTAATGTGTAAAAATGTTTCTTATCACTATTTCTAATCAAATTTTCTATTAATTTATTGCATCAAATATAGATTAGCGGATGAAATTATACGCTTGAATGTATGAAACTGCAGTTTATTAATTTGTGGTAATTGCGAACAATTATCAATATTATCTCGCATTGAACAACTAACCAAAAGTAGATTTAGTCGAACGATCAAAACTAATCTTAAATTGTAAATAATAATTAAATTAGCATTAGTGGAGCAATCATGCGTGCATAAATGCAAGCCATGTATGCTTAGTCCACACACACACACAGACACACACACTCACAGGTGGTAATGTGAGTGCTAACAAAATAAATCAGTGTTTACAGCACAACGTATTTGAATAGACTCCAACGCCATAAATACAAACACAGCGCAACATTAAAAATACAATAATATAAAGAACTAACACCACTACACACAACCGCTTAACAGAGCGAGTACAGTGCAGTAGCAGCGCAACACATTTATTATTAGCATTGTTATGAT
The DNA here is from genome assembly GCF_002237135.1 of Teleopsis dalmanni. Taxonomy (NCBI): domain Eukaryota; kingdom Metazoa; phylum Arthropoda; class Insecta; order Diptera; family Diopsidae; genus Teleopsis; species Teleopsis dalmanni. Next base: position 192,602,903 of record NC_051847.1, on the reverse strand, counting down.
TTTTTTCCCATTTCTTGGGCGCGGTGGCGTATGAGTAACGTTTTTCAGTAGTTCAATGAAAATATTCGAAATATAGTAGAACACACGCCCATATGGTTTGTGTTTAGATAAGCTTAATAATTACGTCGGTTGCGTCCTTGAGTCCAGTTAATGCATTTTAAATCCTCGTTATAACTGAATTTGCTTAATTGCCTTTCGATCTGTTCATAGCGCCCCATTTGCCTATATTTGTAGTGCGCTGTGCTAGGCCTAATCGCCAAAAGCAGCACATATGGTGTAAATAGTAACGCATCAACGCTGCTAAGATTTATACTAATTATTTTATATGGTAACACTTAGCAATTGCATGACATCACTGCGTTTGCCTGATTATGATTGTATAATTATTATTATACCATATATGTATGTACGCACTGTGTACATTTGTGTTTATGAATTTGTGCTAAACTCTGCTTACGTATGCCTAAATTCTCATTAGTTGATGTAGAACGGTGCACAGCACAGATTGTATCTTGCCCTACCTCAACTCATCTCACCTATTCGCCTCACCACTTCGCATTTGTGCAAGAACTTCTAGTTTAAGTCGCATTTGGCACAAAACCGCAACTAAATTCAATAATAATAATTGATTGCTTAGCAGAGCTTAAGGACTCATACCACGTGACACCCATAAGCGCCCGCACGCATTCATGCAGCTGGTCGTATTTGCATTTGTAATTATTTGCATATCATTATTAATATTATTGCCGCTATTATTGTTGCCATTGGCAGTCTCATTACAATATCATTACTTTAATGTCATTAATTGTTGTGTGAGTGCTTTGCATTTTATTTATATATCATGTTTTCGGGGGCTTTGGACTGGAGCACAAATTTGTGGTGCGCTTAGTTTTAATATGTCAAAATTTTGTCTACTAATTTATTTATGCAACTAAATTATTTACAGTTCCATTTTGCGTTTTGAAATATTAATATTAACTTCCCAAATATGCGAAATCATGAATTACATTTTGTTAATAACGCTTTGCTGACCACATTAATACAGATTAAAATTACAATTCAGCTTTGTTGTGCATTTAATTAATAAGCAAAGTAAATAGTTTTCTTATAATTATTTTAAATGCATTATTAATCACTTTAATGCATTATAAATTAATTAAAAACAATTCATTTGATATTGCCAACTAAAGCCTTAATATCAAGTAGCTTTTCGCTTCATTTAATTTAATATGATCCGTATGTTCTGCATTTATTGGTAGGATGGTCTACCTGTAAATTTGTTTAAGGTCGGCAGCGATGTGCTGATACGGAACACGAATGAATCTCAGTACCCTTTATCTTAACTTGAAAATAGGCGACCCGACGATTCGGGAGAACTATTGTGGGATCAGACTAATACTCGTCGCATAGAAGGTCCTTTCAGCTACACTGTGTGATAGGTTGAAGTCACATACTATGGTTATAACACCATTTACCAGATTTTAACACTTCAATCAGATTTATATACTCAAAATAGCTTTCTTTTATAAGTCAATAAAAGTTTTAATTAAAATATATTCATTAAAATTTAATGTATGCTAAGCCTATTTTTCTGGTCTTAGATTTAATAAACAATTATTTTTTTTTGTTTTACTCCACCCGATATATTAATTAATATTGTCCAAAATTTTTCCTGCTTTATTATATTCAAGTTTGAAAGGATTATATAAATTGGTTTAAGCATTTATATGATTATTTATTATTAAAGTGGTCCAAAAAAATTTTTTTTTTTAAAACCAATAGCGCACAAAAGTTGCCTCTAGGATAAAAAATTAAAATATTAAAAACATATCCTTTAATAACTTTCGAACCCACATGGTCTAGTGTTAGTTAGTTAGTAAGAACTGACTGAATCAAATTTATTGGGTAATTTTTGGAGCTATTTAAATTTAGAAAAATTTATTTAAAAACTTTATATACTTTGTTTTATTTAGTTTTAAATACCACATATGTAAATATTGTAAGTATTCAATGAAATGAAATTATACTAAGATTTAAAAAAAAATATCTTCTTCGGAAGAAGTTTCCAATGAGGTTTTTGTAAGCTGTATTATTTGCACATTCAAACTTTCGTTATGCATTATAGTGTTTTATTATATTGAAAAAAAAAAATATTTTCAAATTAGATTTTATTAAACGACATATCCTATTATCAGTTTTTTAGAAGAAACGAAATTGTATATCTAAGCACTTTTTATATGCGCCAACAAATGGAAGTAAAGTCCTCACACACATGCCCACATACACGAAAACGTCAGTGACTTTAGGCAGTATAAAAATAAGGATTTAACATAATCTACAATACATTAGCGGTAGCTTTGCTGTGGATTTCAATTCAATTCTTTAGGTATCGAACTGAAATCCATGTAAATTACGATTTGGCACCTTTTTCAGTGGCAGTCAAGCATGCAAAAGGATAAGAATACGGGTTGCCAAGCCAAGTGTTGGAAAGTGTGTGCGAAAATCGCAGAAAACTTTGAACATAAATGGCCATATATGGGAAAATACGAAATAGAAACATATAAAAAGAACTACTAGTTTATGAAAAAATACATAAACTAATTAGTAAATAAACTATATAATATATAAAAATAAATCTCTTATGCCGTTTGCTAAGCTTATTGAACAATTTTCATACAAAACCAAAATCTACTTCAACCCGAAACATTCTACGATTTTGTTGCCATGCACTCATGCTGCTCTCATAAGCTTCGGTGCACACCAAAGTCAAAAGGACAACAATATTTTCGTCCTCACCTCCTTGTAACTGTAGTGAACATGTACAGTACAAATGCTTAAGTCTATATACCTTCGCATATGAGGTATTCTTTATGTTTATTAAATGTGCCACATACCTTTTGAAAATTTTTCTCGTTCATGTATTATTTTATTCCTTTTATTTCTGTGATATTTTCGATATGGAATTCAAGGATAGTAGAAGTTTCTCTACTAGAGTAACATGTGTGCGGAGTGAAGAAAAAAGGAAAACCTAAAATGAAATGTTTAAAAAGCAAATAAAAATTACCTGCTACGAAACCCATTACCAGCATCAGCACCCAATTTCACTAGAGAAAAGCTGATGCAGTACAAAGAAGAGATTTAGAGGTTACTTATGTGTGATTTAAAAGGAGCACGCGCGAATATGGCGGTGATAATTCTTTAAAAATTGAAAATTGTTTTCCAATCGATTTCGCATTTTAGTCAAAATCTCTTTGTGATATTTTTTATTGTTTTACTTGTTGTTGTTATTGCCGCTGCTGGTACTTTGAAGCCATTCACGTGTGTAGCGAAAATATACAAATTTTTATTTTACGGATATTCTAATATTTTAACGTGTTTTGATGTTGTGTTGATGTGGGGCAGCTTCAAAAGGATTTCAATCAAATCGTGGAATTTGTTAGTTTCAAAACACGATAAAAGTTTTGGATTTAGTTGTAGAAAAAAGGAGCAAAACACTCCAAAAAATTCAAATGATAATAAAATTGTCGAAAGGGCACAAATGGAATTGTGCACACTAAAGTGAATCTGAATCTATCTGGATAATTTATGGATTTTCTAAAGTCGTTAGTTGTATGTGAGTGAGTGCTTCAAAAAAAAGTGTTTCTAAACAAAAATTGCTTTATAATTAAGTTGAAAAATGTAATTTATTTATGAAAATACCTAACAGTATGAATATATTCAATCACTTCTAGTCTTAATGCTACTCGTTGTTGTTAATATGTTTTTATGGAGTCTCAATATAATGTATTGCGGTTGATTAACAGCTATACAATCTCTTATTTCTCTTCTATAGACATATAAACTTTGCTTTATCCTATGTTTTAGGTTTTAGGTAATAAATATACAACCTTTATTTTTAGATCATGATCAAGTTTCTCTACTAGATCAAACGTCATAAGCGTCCCATGACGCTTATAGCGCAAACCGCTATTTCAAGTTCCGTAAACATGGCGTTCCCTCCCAATAAGAACAACTGCAGCAATGCCATATGAAAAGATCTAAGTGTATAGGCAATAGACTAAATGACTATATAAAAAGATGTTTGAACTTCGTGCTCTAGATGGCTTATTCACGAAACATCAAATCGGTAATCTCGAGAAGACTAACCTTTTGATATCTCGGTGATTTTAGTAGGTTTCAAATCTTACACTACTTTAGGCTTTCGATTGTTTTACACCTCGTTAAAAGAGCTATGTATGAAAGACACAGAAACATCCTTCAACACCATTGGAAAATTCATTTTTCTTTAACAATATAGAAGAAGAATTTTTCACAAAGAGTTGATTCACGAATCAAAATGTTCCAATATCGATTTAGAAAAGATGAAGATTTTGCAGCTGAAAAGAAATCTTTCGATAATTATGGTTAAGACAGAATACAATGGTTCATGTAGCAGTTTTAAAAATAATTTTTCTTTTTAGATTAAAAATGTTAAAATACACTAAAATGTATACTTAATATGTTACTCATTCTTACATTAATAAATTAAAAGGTCTGTTCTGGAAAAATTCTTGAAAAATCTCTTTTTTGGACATTTTTAGTACACCATTAAGGTCCATGGCAATACCAGATCAGAGTGTTATTTTTAGCAATAATATGCATCACTCAGGATGCGCGAGTTATTAGCGAATTATATTAGGAATTCAACTCTAACCTCATGCATGTACTCCAGTCCTGTAAAACTGACAGCCCATAAGTATTTTCGTCGAGTTCTCGAGAGAGCCAGGAAGTTAAGTAGATATACTCTCCTAAATTATAATATGTAAAAAGGACTTATCATTAGTAACAAATATAGATTTTATTTTTTGATGTTGCTGTATATGTGTGAATAACAGTTTGTGTCTTTTGACTGATTTCCGTGTTCACTGCTGGTTTAGATCTAACTATATGCACTTCTCAGTTATATACCGAATATGTACCTACTTAAAATGAATACAATAATTTCTTTATATATCAATAAAAAAACAATAAGCATTGTGTACGATAAAAAATTCATTTAATGTTAGTTATGTCAAGTTATAAAATAAATTTTCATACAATCTATTAAATGAAAAAGTACACCCAAACGAAATGTAAAATAAAATAAAAGTTAATATCATCAAGTATTACACATTATTAGTTTTATTTTTTTTTTTTTTTTGGAAGGGCTAAATTTCGGATCTAATTCTGTATGCACACTTAAACTCATCTAATCTTGATCAAGTAATAAAAGAACATTAAAGAAAATAAATTTCGCTTGAAGCAAATAATTTCGCCATTAAAGTAAAATAAAATTAAACTAAAATTTCTGGCAATAAAAGAAAAGTTAATAAAATTGACATAAAACCAAAATGAAACCCATGGAGCGCCCTCTAGTGACATTTCCACTATTTATGCGCAGTACTTGCACATCTAAAAGCAAATAAACATTTTCCTTCATTTCAGGCACAAACTCTTCAACATACACATATACAAACACACCTACACACTTACACGCTTACACACACTTATACAAACATTAGATTAACAGCATGTGAGTATATAAATGTGAATTTCATTTCGTAAACCCTGAACAAAACCTAAAGTGCACAATAATTCGTGCGAGTACAATGAGCATCCAGTCAACAATAGCAGAAAAGGTTAGCTAAACACTGAAATGGGAGTAAATCAGTGTTGCCAAAGGAGGCTGGGTAGGATACGGGGGCGGCAAACGATATTTGTACAAAAGGCAACAGTGTCGTGACATATTTTATTTGCACAATACCAGAAGCAAGCAAACCTAAAAAATGTTTAAGAAATACACTTACTGCCACATACGTTACTGCACCCTCCTCGCCTGCTCGCCTGCTTCCCGCCAGCAGCCCTCAGTACTACACACCATCGACGATGGGTAGGACGAATAAAAATTATAAAAATAAAAAAAAAACAAACATAACATCAAATAAAATAAGTGCAAAGGATAATGCGAATTGAAATGACAAAACCCAAAATAATCATTGGAAAACTGGTGTGTTAGTATTATGAATATAATAAAAATGTGATGGAGGAGGGGGATGAGAGTGTGACAGTAGTAATAGAAGTGTTTGAAAAAGAAATTTGGGGGCGTATATAATTATTTATATGAGATTTCAGTACATATTTTAACACAGAATTAGCTATTTTGCATAGACATTCCATTTAATTTCGTTAAAGAATTTAATTTGGTTTTATTACAATAAAGGGACTGTGAGAAAAACTTTGTAGGCCCGCAATAGATAATAGGTTTCTCTACTATAAAATTTTTTGTCTAGAATATTACAATTAGAATATTTAAAGAAAACAAACTTTAATAGTTTTGTGCTAGAAAAATTTTTTGTTACTTATTATATATATAGTTATCAGTTATCTAATTCTTTAAAATGAATGGAAAACTAGAAACCTTCAAGCAAACCACGATGCATCAATATTCAAGGAGGGCTCTATAATAAATTATGGTGTATGAAACGTATTTTCACGCCACTTGCAGATATTAATCACTCGTTTATTGCAACTAATAAGATAACAGTTTTTCAGGCTAAAGTTTTCTCGATCGCGGAGGCATGTCGGTTAATAACAAGTTACATTAAGGACAGATGTAGTATTGCCTCTTTTATTGATAGTCAAACAACAATTGAATATTTAATAAAGGCTAGATAAAAAGTGTAGAAAAGCAACTACGAGCTAAACTTAATAGTTAAGATCACTCACTGAGTTCCTGGACATAAGAACATTGAAAGGAATGAACAAGCAGACGCTTTAACTTGCTTTAGTGCTTATCAAGATGTATCGCTGGAGGTAAAGCTTTATGTTCTTCTGAAGATCGTTAAGAAAAGTACTTATCTCTACTTTCTTCAGCTGACTAGTAATAAATAAAAACTACATAGATCGTGAGCAACTTTCCAGTTAACATAGTCTTCATATGACAAAACCAGAGCTTAGGAATTTAATGAAATATACCACTTGAATACTGTAAGGCTTACTGCAGTGCAGTTATTGTTTACACTAGACTAGAAGAGTTCAGTTAAGATTTGTAGATCTAATCTGTATATTATACATTTCTTGATTATTGTAAATAGTGTTACACATTGATTGATAAGTCTATATGTTGACATATTGCAGTGCTATTAACGAAAAATCGATATAGTTGTAAAAAGTGTCAACCTTCAAATGATATCAGACATGACTTTTGAACGATTACTCATTATACTGATTGCAATTATAGAATTTTCAGAGCCTCTCTAATTTTATATTTTTAGAGCAATGGACTTAAAGCAATTTCATGTCTTAATTTATTATTGCTTTTCGAATAAATATCGTGATAGCGGAAGTTTGACTTGATAAGTGCTACCCGGATTCTACTCCAAAGAGACAAATGGTAAAAAAATGGTTTGCTGGCTGTGTTAATTCCAAACGCGTTAATCGCTCAAAAGAGGTTGTGACATTAGAACACATCAAAAATGTACCAAAGTTAGTTTGTAGAAAATGTCGAATAGGGATGATGACACCGGAAAACATCAAGCAAGCTCACAAGTCAGCTAATATAAAGTTGTCGAGTTGCCAAATACCGCTGATATCGACAGTGATGGTCGTCCGAAGGAGATGGTGACACCGGAAACATCAAAAAAGCCCACAAATTAGCTAGTAGGAAACAGTCGATATGCCGAATATTTTTCTCAGTCTTTTGCTATTGATAGAGCATAGTGATGTCAAATAGCAAAAATCTTCTAAAATTGTATAAATAATACAATTTATGTTTACCAAATTCAGTGATGTAAATCTATAATGTTCAGATTTGACTTGACTGATTTGTTATTTCAACTTAGTTTTTTTTAATCAAATAAAAAAAAATATGTAACATTGATGCTGTTATATATCGTCAATAACTTCCCTTTCTTAATATAAATCTTATCTGTTTTCTTATACTTATGACGAATTTATGTATTTTATTCTTTACAAAAATTTATTATCTGGTCTAAGCTCATAAAATACATTTATATTGTTTTTAATAGTGTAGCCTAAATATTACATTCAATGTTAAGTTGCCTTTGCATATACTTTTATATATCCTTACAATATTATGCACTATATTCACATATAAAACACACATATATATATAAAATATATATATATATATATATATTGTCTGTCATACTAAAGAAATTCTTAGTTGCACTGCTCCATTGGCATCCTTGCTTATTATTCTTCTTTTAGTAACAGAAGCTCCAATTTACGCTTTTAATGTCCTTCATTTTATGACCAATGACGATCCATACATTATATGAAAAACGTTAAGAATTTTGTGTCAGGTCGCACCTTCCACATTAGAAATCTATTCCATGCGAAAGCTATAAACTTTTGCGTTTTGATTACAATTTTTATGATTTTTAGGTCAAAATTGCTCTTAAATGGACCTTCCATGTGCCAATAAAAATTCTACAAAGAAACATGCAAACATGAAAAAGAAAGACAAATAAAAATAAAAATAAAAGTAAAACAAAAAACAATAAAATTTTTTTTCTATTGTATTTGTTTGTAAATATAAAATAAACAAAATGGTGTCAAGTTTTATATACATTCTGGTCATAAAAAGGACATGAGGCTGTTTTATTAGTTTGAACGCAATTTTGTTCCATTTTCCTGCTCTTCCTTTTGTTAACCTTAATTTTATGATTTTTTGTACCTTTTATTATTAAAATTTGTTCATAAGATTTTCTTCTATATATTTTTTTTTTAATATTACTACGAAATTTTTTTTTTATTTATTTTTTTTTTTGTTACATTTCAATGACTTTGTACCTTTTTATGGAGAATAATCATTTATTATTTCTTTTATGATTTATGTATTGTTTAAGATAAGCAATAAATATGCATTCTTATTAAATTTCATGTAGTACAAATTATTAAATATTTTTAAAGCTTCTTCTTGAATTTTGATCATTAAATATTTAAAGTCCTTCTCTTTATTTTTATTCAAGAAAATTAAGAGTCAGTATCGATTTGACATTAACTTAACATTAATAGAAATCAATTTACAAGATCTTAAGTGATCTTAAGAACCCAGTATCGAATAGTTAAGTGTGCATTGTAGAACTGCCACTAAGGATTATATTTTTATATAACTGAATATAGTAGCTTATTAAAAAGATATAGTAGAAAGTCATAATTTACAATTTACAACTTGAGCCATTCGATTTGTTATGCTTCTTCAAAAGATCTGGAGTCAAATGAGCTAATCAAACTGTATACAATAATATGACAATAATATGTCAGGGGAGATTATTGAATTGTGGCTAAATCAACAACACTGTATTCAAACAGAATTGGAGCGTCACCTCCGTTTTTTTAGATTGCGCCACTATGTCCATTTATCTCAAGTGTGCTTTGCAATTTTTACAGTAGAAAGAAACTCAACAATTTTACCATAACGCACAATCTTAAAAGCCTCTCATTATAACATAAACAAATTTCTGACCTCAATAATTCAACAAATCTTATCGAACAGCCAGCGTAATAAATCTATCACTTCGAGGCAAGTCGAAGAAAGTAATTGCAAGTACACCCAACTCTTTTTTTACACGGTTTCTTTTTACACGGATTTGCAGTTACACGGTTGAAAAAAAAAAGCTTTTTGTAAAAAATCTAGTACGGTCTCAAAATCACTGTCTTGTTTGACACTTGGCATTTTTTTACACGGATTTCTGAGGAACATATCTACCGTGTAAAAAAAGAGTTGGGTGTACTTCTTTCAATGATCTCCAGCGAAACAAGATACAAAAGACAACTCTTGAGATACAGCCAGGAAAGCCAAGCTGACTATTTATTCATTCCTTTTATTTTCTTGTATACAGGAACCCTGAAGAGTATGGTATCAGCTAGTTGGTTTCATCCACTAACTAATATGTACACTCTTTGAAAGTACCTTTAACTTTATAGTGGAAGATTGAAGGGTTGTAATGGTCGTTTGACTATCAATAAAAAGGGCAATACTGTATCTGTCATTAATGTGACTTGTAATGAGACAGCATGTCTGTCTAATTGCTAAAAGTCTAGCCTCAAAAGTTGTGACTTTCTTAAGCAGTAAAAAGGAGTCTGTGAATGTTGCGTAAACACCGGCATCTGATCTATTTGTAAACCATTCGTGTAATTTGATTCATCGTGCTTGAAAATACGAAAGTCTTTTCCACTCATTTCTTGACGATAAGTTTAACCCAGACAAAATTTCAGTTTCAGTTTGATTTTTTACACATTCATGTTATTTTCGGAATTCCGCTGAATTTGTGTAGATATACTATCCAGAGCTTGTCTGGAGCCCTATAACAAACTAAAGCATTGTTAGTGAGTCTTCGACGCACAATAGCTGTGTACATCCAATGTTCAATATCGGGACAAGTTACCCATATTTCCACAAATAATTTTTTGCAAGAATAGACAGGTTACAGTTCTATTTCTTCGACAGCATACAGTACCAAAAACTAAAGTAAAATTTGATTAAAAAATTAAATTAAATTAAATATTGGTCCCATTAACCCCAGTATATTCCAATTATATTCCAGTATATTCCAATTATAATTAATCCATACATACATTCTTTAAAGATGTTATATTTCATAAGAAACATAAATATCTTGAATAACTTGAAAATTTTAACAAAAATTCCAAAACCAGTCCTTTACTCAACAAAAATCCTACCCCATAACGTTTATAGATAGGTTTGAACTCTAAAGTTTCGGGATCATCATGTTAGTTATGGTTCAAATCAAAATATTTTCATAGAAAGAAAATATGTGAACTCAAATCCTAGTCTTTTTAACTATTAGAGATCAAATTTTTTTAGCAAATGCGTTTGTGTTTTATGTTTGTGGATGGGTCGGAACTATAAAGTTTAGGGATCTTGATTATTTAGAAAATTATAGTGTTTTGAACTAAATTTAAATATTTTCATAGAAAGAAAATATGTGAATTCAAATCCCAGTCTTCTTATATTAGAGACCAAATTTTCTTAGCAAAAGCGTTTATATTTTATTTTTATGGATGGGTCGGAACTATAAAGTTTCGGGATATTGATAATTTTGAAAATTAGAGTGTCTTGAACTAAATTAAAATATTTTCATTGAAAGAAAATATGTGAACTCAAATTCCGGTCTTTGTAATTATTAGACACTAAATTTTCATAGCGAAAGCGTAAATGTTTTACGTTTATGGATGGGTTTTGAAGTATAAAGTTTCAGGGTCTTGATTAATATGAAAATTATAGTGTCTTGAACTAAATTAAAATATTTTCATTAAAAGAAAATATGTTATGGTCTTTATTTTAAAGCAAAAAAAAGTTTTAAATACTCGTATGATTTATTTAAAATTCAAAACTTTGGTTCAAACACATTTTCAAACATCCTGTGAAACTGGTAAGTGCTTGTAGTAATAATACTCTTACTTCTAGAGTCTAGTAGTCAAAAGAATTGGAAAATGAATCAAAATTTGAGTTTATGTTTAAATAAATTTTACTTTCAGAATATTTATAGATGTTTGTTCACTTGATATGTATGAATATAATAGTATATATTGTATTATAAACAGCAATAATAACTAATAAATATAAGCATAGTAGATAGGTATATAAATATATATATGTATATGTATATATTTGGATATGTACAATTCCTCTGCTAAAACAAACTTATTTAACAGAACAAATAAATAAATGTTTGTAGAGTTTATATATGTATGTATAAGAATATTACAACAACAAAAACACAATACCAAATTTTACTCAATGGTAAAAGGGTAAAGCGCAATAACTCCCAAACTGGCAAAATTATATGAATATGCATGAGGGGAGCTCCTCTCCTAAATAAATAATGATAAGTGAGTTGGAGTAGTGAATAAAATAAAATGAAACATATTTTGAGAAGTAAAAGACGGAGACATATGTAACGAAAGGAAATGTGTTGTATAAAAGATAAGAGCAAGAAAGATTTATTACCAACGCAATGAGTTAAGAAAGACAAGTACCTCAGAGAAATAATAATAACAATAACAAAGGCACACAACAACAGTAATGATGATGAAGATGTAGAAATTGACGATGTATTTTGCTATAGGGTAAAGAACAACAAGAACAATAATGATGATAATGATGAAGATGTTGTTTGATATTGGTACTGATGGCAACGATTTTAGTGTAATGGGTTATTCTTTTGGAGTAGGAGTTGTTGGATTGGGTGGTGTAACCAAGAATATTCAACATGGCGGCAAGTATATTGCGTGATTGCTTGTATATTCTCTAATACTGTAAGGCACTTCGTTCACTGACAGACATAAATGAAAAAATTATTTTATATGGGTGGAATATAAGGCATGAATACGTAAATGCTACTTGCTAACCATGCTTTACATTGCCTTGACTTGTCTCCATGAACATTGCTCTGTCATTTTTCTGATTTTAATGGAAGCTCATATATTTTTCTTACTTTCAGAGCATGATCAACAACAATTAGGCTTGGCATTAATTACGCCAAAAAGTTAATTACACGAATTCGTTAGTATCGAATCAGTATGGGTTGTAGGACTCTTCCTTGTCAAAATTTCCTTTTGGAATATTTTTATTGCAAAATGTTTCTGTGTGAAATAAGTTTATTCTTTTTTTTTTTTTGTTAATTTTCTTCCATTTATATTGTATTACTCAAATTTATACGGAATTTAATAAGAATTTAAAACAATTTCACATAAAATAATTAATGTTGCAAAACAAGTATATGTGATGCATAAAAAAAGTACAAATAAAATAACAAAGGTTCTATTTACACCATAATCAAAAATATATTCTACTTCCTTTTAATCTTTAAAGCATTTTACATTAATACACAAATAGTATTTGGCCAAAAGGGTAGTAGCCAAATTTAAAATATTCTTGTTTTTATTCAATAAATTAAATTTTAAAGAATCAGAAGAAAAAATTGTCAAAACCCATTACATTTTTCACATGTATCTCCAATTTTTGATGTGGCCTAGTTTGCAAGCATTGTGGCTATAAGTCGGCCGATAAACGTCTTCATATGGCCTTCATCATACGGGGTTTTCTTGAGCATATCAACACTCTGGTATAGTGTTTTTTAGTACTAATCTTCTCCTTCAATTTCAGCGAGCAATAACCACATTTAATGTACGAGACTGCAGAAGGAAGGTACGCAGCAGAGGTCCTTTCGTGGAGAGCTAGGCTGCGTTAAGCCAAAATTCAGTAACGGGTTGTTGTAGTTATTTAAGTAAGTGAGTAAGATTTCCTGTAAAGTTCGTATAGCTTTTTGTCAGAATGTTAAACAGACTTGTAACTATTAACTATGGAAGCAACTGTGGAATCGAAAGAAAAAGTCAAAATTTATCCTGAATAATGTTGAAGTCAATGCTTTCATTCAATGCAATATTTCTTTCAATAGTAATACAATAATTTATCACTTCTCTCACATTTTGATATCTTTTTTGTAGAACCAAATCTCATTCTCAAGAGCAGTTCTTTATGTCTTTCTATAAACGATTACAATTATCTTTAGCGGCAAATCTGGCGAATACAATTGGTGCGCAAGCAATTCCAAGTGTAAGTTGTACAATTTAGCCATAGTGCATTATCTTAATGAAAAATAATTTTTCCTCATACATGGTCATCGCTTGGCCTGCTCTAAATGCACCAGTTGTACTATATAGATCTCATTACTGATGAGTTAGTGGATAACAAAATTCTACGTGTATCCTAAAATACGAATGCCATAATTTTCTCATCTGTCTATTGCGTTTCTAGTTGCTTTAGACGAGGTTAGCCGACTACTGTTTACTCAGTTGACTGCCGATTGGACTTTGAAGTGAAATGATCAAACCAAGTTTCGTCCATTGTTACAAGCGATTAAAAAGATCCTTTTCAATCGATTTCGCAGTTCCAAACAGTTCTCAGAATCATCGACATGTTTTTGTTTTGGATGAATTGTCAACAAACCTGGCATTCACTTCGAGAAGAGTTTTCTCTTAGTCAAATGTTTAAGAAAAATGAAGCCGTCAGGTTACTTTGAAATCTTTGAGATATCATGAATTTTCATTTTACGGATTATTAAAACGATTTGTGAACTTTTATAATATTTTTCGGGGTAACTATCTCTTTTGAGTTGTGCGGCCTTGTTTGAAGTCAGTTAACTACTTCTCTACCATATCTTTGGATGGAGCAGAGCCTGAATAGCTGAAGGAATAGATTTTTAAGGAAGTATTTTTTGTTAGCTTGTAAGACTGTTCATCAGTAAGGACGAAATACTTGTGAAATGATCTAAATTCGGCCCTATAAATTTAGTCCGTCTTTTTCTATCTTTAGGTTTTGTGCAAAGAATGTCGTGGCAAAACGGCGAAAAATTGAGATCAGTTAGAAACTATCTTCTGACTTGCTACTGTACTCAACAATCAAAGTAGCTGTATTTTAATGAATTTTCGTTCAAAAGTAATGTAATTTTGACATATATCATTTGAAAATTGTCACTTTTTAAAATTTAAATGATTTTTTTCATTGCTAGCATTGCCAGCGTGTTATCATAAAGACTTATCAGCCAATGTGTTATATTTCAGATAAAGAAATGGTTTCCTTTAATTCTCACTTGTATGAACTTTTGTAGGTATCACCTTATGACCAAATGGCAATAACAATTTAATTGCTAATTTCATTTAACTTCTTTAACAATAGAAATGAGAACGCACCAACTCAAAAGGAAACAAAAGTAAATTACACGGAAATAAACATTTACCCAGTTGGAATGCATAATATAACAGAATATAATGAAGTCCTAAAACAGCAGGAAAACAACTTATTAACCCTTTTGGAACACACACATACAATTGGCACACCAAGCCACATCTACTGAAGCAACCCCTTCAACCACGCAGTGGCAATAAAATCAATCTTATTAAAACATTTACAACAGCTTAGAGTTGCTCCAAGCAAAATAAAAAAAGTTATAATAATAATAAATAAATAAATAAGATAAATCAAAATCTCTTTCCTGGAAGAAATGAAAAGAGCAACGGTAAGAAGGAGAAGTGTCAAAAAAGTTAATGTACGGCAAGTCAATGCCTCTAACGCTCGGAAAGAAATAAGAAAAAAATATTCAAATAGTTTTTTTTTGGCAATCGCGACAGCGACGCACCCTATTCGCAAATTTAATTTCACCAAATTATTGTTGTATGCCTTCTTAGCTCTGTATGCAACACAGCAGGATACAGAGAATGTCCGTTTTTGTTGTGCCACGACGATTCGAACCACAACATTGGGCTATTAGTTGTTCCTACCACAAAATCAGTAGCGGATAAGTGAACAAGTTTTTTTTAATAGCAAAAGAAAGAAGTACAAAAACCATCCCTGAATTTGGTATAGGTTTTACCTATACTTAGACCAGAGGCAGTGCAACTCTATGCGTAGTTATTTTGCATAGGCAAACAATGGTATAGACGGTGCAAACAGTAGTAGAAACGGTAAGACAGGAAGACAAAGTGGCACTACGCCTTGTCCTCTTTTATATTTATTATTATTTTTATTGTGCGGTGATTTTCTACTCAGCGAACCGAGGGCGATCATATAAAGTGAAATGAGCCAAGAAACATGTGGCCCATTCTATGTCGGTCGTACACTTTGTGCTCGGGTAGCTGCAGCGGTGGGGTGCATATAAATTCGACATAATTTCATTCTAATGAATAAATTGATGGATGGATTCTGCACCAGTTTCGTGCAAAACGCTTTGAATAGGAATGACTTTGATGGTGGTGGTGGTGGTAAGAAGAAAAATGAAAAAAAAAAAAAATAATTTGAAGCAGACTGAACCATTTAAGGTAATTAAGTGCGCTACACAAATGTAATTTGTTTGCGGCTTCCGACAGCTTCTTTCTCTAGAAATGACTTTAAGTCCCAGTGATGCCGTTCTTTAGTTTTTTGAAACTGAAATGCAGATTGTAGTGGTGTTATCAATTTTTCTATTAAATTTATATTGGCTCGTCTATCAGGAGTTTTGTTGTTGTTTCTCTTCTTTGGCGTTTATGCAAGTTAACTCTGTGGTAAATAAATTACAATTTGATTTTGATTTTAATTTCTTTTGGTCTGAAAAATCATTCATTATTCTTCACCTCATGCAGTCAATGGTCCAAGGGAGGTTCGGCTAAATTTGAATAGTGTCATGTGCGGTTTGACAGTGGATTTTTTTCATCATATATGTTGAGGAAAATTAATCACTCGCTTTGTGATAATTGAAAATATGTTTATTAGTGAAGATTAGAAATTATTTTGGGAAAAATTCAAACTTACTCCATATATAACGAAGTTTTGGTGATATATTAAAAGAGGAATAGGAAAAATATGAAACATCTCTTTATACAATATTACATACACATATATTCCTTGTCAATGGTCAGAAAAATAATAACCGTATTACTAGCTTGATTTCAAGGGGTTCACTTAAATCTTCCTTGAATCGAGGTCTTATAGTTGACGAAAATTCTCTTAAAGTTAATCCCAAGATAATAACGAAGTTAATGTGAAGCGTTTTCTTTATCTTTTTCACTGCTGTTATAGTAATTGTAGAGTATATTCATTATCTTAGAATCGTTTTCAAAGCGGCAGTGAATCGTCAACAAACTCACTATGAGGTTAATATCAGTGTGGGCATTATCATACCATCACTGCTTACTTACTTCATTAGTTGGTCATTAAAGATCAGCCAGTCCGATCAATAGCTAGCCATCGCCTATCCGAGGCTTTCACCTTATTTTTATTGGAGCTGTGGAACCCACCATGTTACAGGCCCAAAAGTTTGACTGTACGCATCAGTTTACTATACATGGATAACCCAAATCAATAACATATGACTTTATTTAATTTAAATAGGGCAATGCACATTAGTATTTAATGAAGACTTGTGCTGATTGCAAAGACCTAAAACAATTTGAGTTGGGAAATAAAAATATTGACAGTTCTCGGAGTCTAAATAGATCTAAGAATAATCAAATTAAGCAAAGCTTGCATTAGTTGCAGTCTTTATGCTTGATGCGACTTAATTAATATAAACACTATTGATTATATGTATGACATATATCATAATAATGAAGTTCGAAATTTTGTGCTATCGCGGTAGAAGTATTCATAACGTAACTTGGAAAAGGTAATGATTATTTATAAACTTTACAATGTTCGGAGGTTTCAGTACCAAAATTCATTAGTTTAATTAGATTGGTCATATTAAAATATTGGTTTCGTTTTTAGATCCATGCTGGTTGTTAAATACCAGATTAGTAGTATCTGTATCTTTCAAGCCTATATCTATATATTCAAATAAGTTTTTAATGCTTGCTTGATGGCAATCAGTTTTGATTTTTATTGGACAAAACTAGAATTTCATAACTTATTCCGTCTAAATCCTCTTAACTCCAAAAACTATTCGACTGTAGAACTATTTATAAAATAAAAATCTCTTTTCGGTATTTTACAAAGATATCAGTAACTGAAATTCTTGATCAAAAACTGTTAATCCGCTATTTTTCTTTAATAATCTTTCTAGCTAGCTATAATAAAGCGCTAATCCGTAATATCACAACTAGGCAATATTTGAGCTCAAATGGATTTCGACACACAGTAGCCACTTTATCTTTCTTAACACAGATATGATACTAGTATAATGTCTAATAAAAATAACATGGTTAAAAATATACCCTCAAAACAAGATTATTTATGTACTCGAATAATTATCATAATATTAATGAATAGATATTGCTGTTATAGTCACGTTTATAGTTTGATTTTATTCCATTCTTCCCAAATTTTTAAATTCAATATTTTATAAAATTATTTGATTATTAAACATTTTTTCTTATTAAAATTTTAATGTATTTTGTGTGTACAGTATATGTAATACTATATAATATATAGTATTATAATACTATAATATAATAATATTATGATATGATATATTATGATAAAATAATATTATGTTATATCTCGCCATGTCTTAAACCGCATAGATCAAATGAAACTCTGGATTTTAATTGTAATGAACCTAGTACTTAGTAACTGCTAAGACTGTAATGATAATCTCATTACTTTTCTCATACTTTAAGTCTTCTATACTATTAGTATTATTATTTGAAGAAATCGTCTATATCGAATTAAATGTGTTCTCAAACATCAAGACCTTGAAGAGATCGACTATATATTCCACTTCTCGATAAATTCTATATCCACAGTTGAAGAAAATCTAAACGAAATATTTTTTAATTGAAGGTTTTTATGAATTTTTATTGTTCTCAATTGTTTTTCTTTTTTTTTAAATTTAATATTACCTTAAACTATGAATATATTATAATAATTTGATTTTAATATTTTTATATAGATTTTTTAATTAAGTTTTTTTTGCAATTTTCGCGTTTTTAATTCTATTTTTCATACGACTAGACAACTGTTTAAAAACTGTCATTGATAAAATACTTTGGTTAAAGGTTTTTATTTATATATACTTTTATATTTTGTTTTTATTTGGAAAGATATATATATTTATTTGTTTACATTTCATTTTCATTTTTAGTTACAAGGGTTTTTAAAAATTTGTGTTCAATCAAAGTGCATACATAAATACATGAAAATAATAGTTAAAAATTATTAATGGTGAATGACTTTAATAATTTATTTTGTAAAAAAATTAAAAAAAATTGTAAAAAATAATTTGAATAATGTCGTTTTTGTAGATATTTCAAGTTTCTATTTTTTATTTTTTTAATTAATTTTAGTTGCAACAGAGTTATTTTTATATTAAACTGCAATTTTTATTTATATTTATTATATTAAATATTAATATTTACTTTTATTTTAATTATTATTTATCTATATACAACAGAGCTTATAGTTCTTAGTTAATAAAAATTTAGAAAGATAATAAAAAAATAATTATTGAAGTTGAGAAATATTTAAAAAAAAAAACAAATAAAACAAACTAAAATGTAAAAATTTTTGTAAATAAGCAAAATTATTAAATATTTATATAAATTTTTAAGTTAAGTTATTAACTAGCATAGAATTTTACAAACTTCTTTTAAGAGTAGTTATTGTTCTTTGGGATTCCTAACAATTTTACATACAAATATTTTTGGCTTAGTTACATAGGCTTTAGCTACATTTATGTAAATTTCTTATTCATTAATATATTTAATTATTTTTTGTTTTTACAATTAACAATTAAATTTTAATTTAATTTCCATACATTCATTTTTATTTTTAAATTATTTCATTTTATATTATTTATTGCATCAAGTCTAAGACACCCATTGCATGTGTAAGCAATCTTAGTCAATGACTTCTTCTACATCTTCGCCATTGTCATTGGTACCATTTGGGCCCATTAAACCATTAGCACTACCATTACCACCACTTAAATCATTCTGTTGATGATGAAGTGGTGATTTATCATTACTGCCGCCACCATTGTGATCCAGTAACAAATGGTTGTTATTTAATAGATTATTGTTGTTGTTATTGTTGTGTAGATGATGCAAATTATGTCCAACTGATGCATTACCGCCGCTAGAAAAATGTTGTAAATGGTGCTGATGCTGATTGAGCAGAGCCCCGAGGGCGTTTTCTCAAACAACATCAGTAACGCCAGTATATTGACATGCTGACAGACCTGCTGAATTGGATCTCGAAACCGGTGAAGGCGCTGAATAGGGACTTGCGAAACCGGTTGTATGTTGTTTCGCTTTTAAGCGTAACGTAGCTATGCTGGAAGACATGCTAGATGTCATGCAAGGTTCAGCTGCGGCACGATACATATAAGGATTAGCGGGATTTGTATAAGGGCAGGGTGCAGCCCCAACATTTGAATTGGTTAATGTGGAGCCCATCGTACCTGGTAACATTGAGTTATTCATGCTAACAGCAACACCGCTGGCACCAGTATTAAAGCAATTCACTGAATTTTGATGGTGATTTGTGGTAACCATTGAACCAAGTGGATTGACTGGCCATGGGAAGGGTTTTGTACCAAGTGGTGAAGGTACTTTTGTCCAATTATTGTATGGATATGAGGAATATAGTGAATCATCAGCAAATGGTTGCATAAATTGAGATCCAAAACCGGATTTAAAATCAGCTGCAGCAACAGCTGCATTCATAGCATTACGTTCACGTTTACGCCACTTGGCACGACGATTTTTAAACCACACCTGGAAGAGAAAAAAGAAATTTTTTCTTTAATAAATGATATATTAATAAAGTTTATAATTTTTTAAGAAAAAATAGCTTTTAGAAAGGTACTCTCAAATATGGATTCTATAAACAATAAACAATTTGACTGAGTTGAAATTAAAAATGGCTTAAATAATAAAAAGAAAACGATAATATCTGCCAGAAGGAATATATTTAACAAAAAAGTGCCTGCGTAAGATGAGAAAAAAATTTCAATTGTGACCGAGAATATAGTATCGTATTACTGACCCCAAACTCATACCTTTAATTGAGCTTATATGGTAACTTCGATTTGAACAGTTGATCTTTATAGTAGAGTTAGAAAGCGAGACTTTAATATTTTTGCTGTTAAATTTTAAAACGAATTTCATCTTAATTATTACATCGCTATATATTTGGGCTGAACAGTAAAGTTAGAAAAGCTGTTTTTATCTCAATCACTAATAAAATTGTTTTAGAAAGTAGCGGAGTTTTCTTTTTGTAGATTATAGTATCTTTTCTGTACAGTATTTAAAAAATTTAAAACATTTTTAAATGAGCTTTTAGTAAATTGAAATTAATTAAATAGAACCTAGATTTCTTTGTGTTCCTATGCAGTGTATCCTAGTATCTATTTTAAAATTATAGTATTTTTTTCTGGATAGTATTTCAGAACAATTTCAGATGATTTTTTAGTAGATTGAAAATACCATTAAAGATTTTAAAGCATGGTTTTTTTTTGTTTTCTTAAGCAATCTAAGCCGGCATCTATTTTAAGAATATAGTATATTTTCTGGATAGTATTTAAAAAAATTTAAAATAATTTTAAATGAACTTTTAGTAAATTGAAAATACTATTAATAAAGATTTTAGAGTCTGGATTTTTTTGTTTTCCTATGCAGTTTATCCTGGTATCTATTTGAAAATTATTATATATTTTCTAGATAGTATTTAAAAAAATGTAAGTTATTTTCAGATCAACTTTGAGTAAATCGAAAATGCTATTAAAGATTTCAGAGCTGATTAAGTGTTTAGAAAAATACGTATGCCGATGCACGAAGCTCCTCTAACGAAATATTTTCTGATATATAGCTTAACAGAATGGACCTAGCAGTAGGTTTAATCTAATTCAACAGTATTTTTTAAGCTCAATCGAAAAATTCTACCTTATTACTTTTTTTTATAATGGAATTTAAGACTTTATTTAATTTGAGAATTTTAATCCTTTTTTGACAGTATTCAAACAAAATAACTGAAGCAGCAGCAGCAATAGGTGGACTTAGCGAACGACTATATACAAGTCGATAGAGTGCGCTACGTTCATTTTGTCTTGTTAGGACATTTCCTTCTTTCGGAATAATATGATCCATGGAAAAGAAAGTGAAAAAAGCAATAAATTAACATAATATCTTAATAATTTATTTTATTTATTTTAGAAATATTGATTTTTTTTTAAATTCAAACATTTTCTAATTCAATTAAGAACAAACTGGATTACATATTCTTTTACAAAAATTAACATAAATTTCAACTTTCAAATGCTGTTGAACCTCTTAAACTTTTTCGTTTACTTAGAAAAAATATACATATTTTTTTCCTCATTGAAGTTATAAAATTTTATGTGATTAACCAAAAACAAAAAAGAAATGAAATATAAACGAAAATAAGTAAAAAATAAATTTATTACTATTTTACTGACTGAAATTTATGTATTCCGTCTGCCACCATATTTTATTTTATAAAATGGCTATAGTATATGCCTTCAGCGCCCCTCTGTACATTCATTGACATGACATTGCTCCAGCGCTAAAGACCTTCACTATTAAATACGCATGTGCAGTAATTATAAATACGAATATACGTAAATACTGTTGCCACTGATGCTTGTTCTTTTTACTGCTTTAGCTGCTGCTGCTGCCGTTATTGTTGTTGTTGTTTTTTTTTACATTTCGTATTTAAAAGAGCATTACATAAATAAACTCCACCGACTGTTAAAGAAGTCACCCCCAAACTCATGAAATATAATTTCAAAGTTACTACAAAAAATTAAAGAAAAATGTTTTAGCAAAGAAGAAAGAGGGCAGGCAACACTTGTGCAATTCACAAAAATAACAAAAAAAATAATACGAAAAAAAATAAGTACAGCAAAAATAAATCAAAATTTTATTTTCAAATGTATGCAGTAGGCAAAAAAAAAAAAAAAAAATTAATAAAATATACAAATAAAAATAATAAAAGTAAATAAAAATATCAAAAAGAGAAAACAAAATGGCAACTTGCCGTAATTTATTACTTAAGTTGCAAAGCACAAGCAGAGGGCGCTGTCAAGTTGGTCATACAAAAAACAAAAAAAAAATAAAAAAAATTAAATAAAATATAAAATGGGGTTTGCTAAAGTATTTCTCTTGTGTTGTCGTTGTTCTTGTTACTGTTGTTGTTTTTAACTATTGGAATTTTGATGAGCATGAAGTGATTTATTTCTGCATCTTCACATTTATAAGTATTGCAGAGTACTTAGAAATATATAAATAAAATAAAATAATAATTTATGAAATGAATTTAATTCAAAGACAATTAAGCTTAAAATGTCTAAAGTAAGTTTTGTACACTTTTTTAAAAATCATACTTTTCTTGAGTACATAAACTTAATAAATATCGAGATAAATATATGTAGGGACTACAAATATAATGATTTGTAATGTATATTTTCAGTTAAAAATATTAATTAAAAAAACAAAATCAAATTTTTCAGCTGAACAGATTTAGAGTATTCCTAATAGTTTTTTTAAAGTGAAGTCCGTTGCTACCAAAACTTTTTTCCAATATTTGTCAACACATACCTTTAAATTTTTTATATGATGCGCGTTCGCTCCAAAATGAGGCAAAATGTAATAAGTCTCTTGCTAAAGTCTCTAATTTTTACCCAAAGCAACAACACTACTCTCTAGCTCTAAGACACTAGTTATCATGTAAAAGGCACAAAGCATAAAGCATAACACTCCTCCTGTTTAACTTTTTCACAGTCATAGTCAGCTATATTCACTGTCCACACGACACTTCGTCGCAGAGTAAACTCATAGTTGAGAACTAAGGAAGATTACAGAATCAATAGTTTTTTAATGTGATTAACTCTCGTTTAGCCGCAACACTACAGTGTTCTTAACACATTTACAATGATAATGCCAAGTCCAATGAAATGCTCCGATACCAATTGAAGCTATATGTTTGGTTAGAGTTTTCTCTTTGGGTAGAAAGCGCGGTAGAAAACCCATATAATAACTCTGTTGTTCGTTGGAATACAGCACCCGGTTATAAAATGCACTCCACATCGAATGAAAGTAATGAAAACTATCGTTCCACTCTCACAATTTTCGATTTCAATTACAGCCACCACAATATTTTCATTAAAGGAGCCAATCTCAGTTGAAAGGAGTGTGCGCCCCGACATCCGTGATACCAAATTTCACCTTTGGTGTGTTATCATAGTTGAAAACTCACATGCTACCAGTTAAACTCCAAAAATATATAGGGTGGTGCCAAATGGATTGTAGTCGCCATTTCCGATAAGCATGCTTTACACGAAAAATTCTAACCGCTATTCCGTAAAGAGCATTTTATAGCTTCCAGATAGTTTCAAGTTTAACGAGTAGTACAGCATTGTACCAACAATACACTTATACTAAGTGTATCCTTCAGATCTCCGGTATAACTTCTAACATAACAGTATAACTTCAATTTTATTTATTTTCTATTGTACAAAAACTGAAACCGAAAAACAAAGAAAAAGTAAAATGATTTTTCCCACATTAAGTCCGCATTTAAATCTATTTATTTTCTATTTAAGAATTTCCTTTTCAAAACATTACAAAATCAAGCTTTGTTACTTCCACAAAAATCAAATCAAATAAAAATTAATTGATGCCAAACGCGTGCAGGTAATTAAACTCAAACGTACCTTAAAAATTTAGTGTAAAATTACGATTTTACACTAAGAAGCGTGTAAATCGAGGCTTACAACTAGAAACATAAAATATTTCCCTAAATCCTGACAACGAGTACGCAAGGATATACGATTGCAACACCGTTGTAAGCCAATGTTTGGCATTTCATTGAGTTGTGTCCTTAAATCAACGCACATTTGTGGGGATGAAATTTATTGTTTGTCGACTATAGTTTCGTGTTAGCGTAACCAAATGAGCCTACAATGCATTAACCATGACATTCTGCATACGAGGACTATAATCTGCAATCCGCAGTCCGCAGTCCGCATTCCGCATTCACCAACACAAACAATTCAGAATCCTCCATATGCAGCAATGCAATGCAATTGCTTTGCAGGCTATGGAGTGGAATGTGTGCACATTAATTGATCAAAGGGTAAAGCATGGTGAGACAACGCAGGTCCTTTGTCAATTTTATTGGTTCAAGTAATGAGCGTGCATAAATGGAAACACACGCATTAAATTCCATTTCTCTACGGAAATTTGTTGGAAATCGGTGAAAATTTTGGAAAAGTGATAGTCAGTAGTGGGTGTTTTATTTGTATCTCATTTAATGAAATATTAAATATTTGTTTATGGGAAAATATTTCGTTAAGAATTATTAGGGTATTATATAGACCTGCTTATTAGGTTAGGCAAGGTAATGTTATACCGCCGATTCCAAGGGGATCCACTTAGGCTTATTGGACCATTATGCTGCGGTATAATGGAAAACTGATTATTAAGGTGCAACAAAACTTTCTAAATTTTATATAAATTAGAGAGTAGATGTGAAGTTGCAGATATAATTCATTTTAATTTCTAGTTTATATATGTGCTCTTTATTTATTTGATTGTAGTTATTGTTATGATGTGAATGAAGTTATAAGAACAAACGAAAATAGATTATTAGAACTCTTTCCATTTAAATTCCAACAGTCTTTGCCGTATAATACTGAAAAGTTCTACAAATAGATTCATGGAGAAAGTATTTCATGTTTTTAGGTAGGTAAATACGTAAAACTAGTTGACTGTGATCACAAATAGGCACAATAGATATCAGAGAAGTATCTTTAAAGACGGTTAATAGGGATAAAAATAACAAATACTTTATGTAGGTAATATTAACGAAAATTAAGACATAGCATAACCCACTATTAGGTATGCAATTCAGCTCCTCAAACAGGAAGCAGATTTGTTGTACGAATTCATTATTAATTGATTACTGCATAATAACAGAGTACTAATAACTTCAACTAAAAGTCAATTTTATCTAATTAATCTTTGTACTATGAAATAACATAATCAATTTCCAACTTTTTTAAAAGCGGTTCTGGCTCTATATGGCTGTCTCTTCTAATAATTATAAAAATGCTATACAATGAAAATGATATGCAGTTCGTAGTAATAGTAGTGCCATTAGTAGTGGGGACGTTGAAGCCATGGTCTAAGGCAAAAGAAATCAATGTGGCGTCAGTTCTAAATCAAAAAATAGTTTTGCAGTACATCTTTTGTACTATCAATCGCATTAAAACTATAGAGCCTTTTTAAGTAACGATGCTATAAGTACCTAAGTTAAGGGATACATTCGATTATATTTACTAATACACAATAATGAGCAGGAACACTAGGAGCAGTTTGATAAATTTTTCAGCTTTTAATCGACAAATTGATAGTCCGACTTTTTTTGCATATGGGTCTAAAAAATAGATAAGAGCGCTGGTAATGTTAAAATCGACACTGTTTAGTAATTCTGTTAGTAATTCTACGATAAATATTTCGTAGACTATATATGTATAGTCTCGATAGTATATAGAGGCATCGGTACTACGTAGTGGTATAATCTTTATATAAAGTTTCATAACTTTTGCCAAAAACGTTAAAGAAATTGAAACAAGCATGGAAGGAAGTATCAATTACTGGTATATATCAGAATGAAGCTACTTAGTTGTAGAGATGAATTGCTCTATTGCATAACATAAAAAAGGAAATTATGTAGAGTCAGTATCATACTATCCACTTATAGTTCATGAGTATAGAGTTTTCAGATTCAGTATTAAATTCTTCTTTAACTTCATTGACAATCTTCACTGACATGAAAGAGAAGTTTTTATAAAATATATGCAATAGATTATAAACTCTTGAATTGCATATTCAGTAATTCTAATAAATATAATTCAATTAAAATCAGTTAAATAAGAGTGATATGAGACAATGGACGACAAATTTCATGTTTTATAATTCCTTCAATTAATCAAGTCAATTATAGAATTAAAACCAATTTATTAAGTGATCTTTTAAAGTGGATTTAAAAATGAAAAGAATAAATAAAAAAATGGAAAAGTGATAGGTTGTACCAACATTTCACGCCTTTATAATGGACATAAAAAAATTAAACAATTCAAATCAGCTTAAAATCTTTATTAGTCAATAATTGACAAGAGTATCTATAAATCCACAAAAAAAAAAAAATAAAACAAAAAAAAACGTTTTCACTGCAGTAATCAATCAAAAATATACCAACACTCTTACAATTTCCCTCAAAAAACGTAGTACTCTCAAGCAAATTTAAAGTTGAAAACTGTTCGGCATTGTCTCATACAGGGGACATTAGGAAAAAATCTCCATTTTTTCAACTACCCGCATTATTACCTGCAGAAGCTTAACTGAAGCCGTATCCTTCGTACGTGGCCGGCCATTGGAAAATAGAGAGTGCAAAAAAGTGTTCATCAAAAAAAAGTTGTCATCCTTGCTTTCATCAAAACCAATTAGAGTTTTTTTGCATGACATCCTTCCTAAGGAAACTTCATGTTGGTACCTTTTTGCCGTTTTACAAACTGAGATACTTTTTTATTTTATTTTCCTCCTGGCCACATCAATTTCCAATTACGAAATTTTTTAATGCCAAAGTGCTTTCAATGTTTCAATATTTGTTAAATGATACGTGAAAATGACAGTTGATGAGATCGATGATGTAATTTCAGCACAGATTGTTGATGACTATGCCAACATAAGTGTCTTTTTAGTTTTCTGTTACAATAATGAATCGTTTAACTTTTGTTCAAATGTTGGTTTAGTAAGTAAAAGGCAGGACCCTTAAGACTTAAGGTTTAAGGAGTTTGTTATAGGAAATTTTGTATGCAATTTCATAGAATTGTAATGTGTAATGAAATACTTTATAATGAAGAGAATAGACACAACCTTTGATCATATCTTAACACTGAACAGGAGAACAATAAACTAGCTTCACTACTAAGAGTTATATGTCTCACTTCTGTTTTAGACACAGAATTACAAAATATCTAAATATCAGTTGACGTTCACTGATGGAAAAGCATTATATATTCAAATTTTATTTAGGTTGGATTAGCAGCCTTGTACATCAAAGCCCCTATGCGCTCAAATAATGAGCCGTTATAGTACGACGGATAATCGTTGTTCATAAATTAGACCGAAAGTATGACCAAAGGTCTATAAAGATCGAAGTAGTAAAAGCACAGATAAAATTGAAGAGGTACAATTTCCTCATTCAAGTGAACGAACCCGATAAGACTACAAACTTAACTATGTTTCTAGTTTTAAAAATAACGGTTCTGTCTGGTTGGTAAAAACTGAGGCCTCAAAGATTTATATCTTTTACTAGAAGGGAACTAACACATAATTTGGCCTTCGAATTTTCTGAAGTTTTCGGACTACCATAAACTGTATTTCTAAAATGTGGTTGAGGAAATATTTCGACAACTACATCAGTATAAACTATAGAACAGTACTAGTAGAGAAATAGTATATTTTAGCTATTAAAGTTTTAGTCGCAAAATTTTAGTTAGAAGGGTGGTATTCCTCTATTATTTATACAAAATACAGTAGATACGAAACGAGTAAAGCTCGTGAACTTTAGCAATATGCTCGAGTTTTCTACTTTAAGTCACTTGCAATACATCTACGCTTACATACGAGTACTTATAATAATAATTTAGACCCGAAAATACTTATAGAGTCTATTTAAGTGATTGAGTAGATGAAATGTTAGTTAATAATTTTTTTGATTTATTTTTTTTTTTCTTCACCTAGTTTAAAATTCGAAAGTGGTGATGATCTTTCTTCACCTTTCGTATTTCATAAAAATCATCAATAATTTTTTTTTTGTGTCACATATTTTTTTTCCAGCATAAAATTTTTAAAACAAATAGTGTTAAATGTTTTAATGTATTTTTTTAACTATTGTTTTTTTTTTTTTGTTACTCCCTTTTATATTTCCCTGCTCAATATCTACACTTTTAAGCCCACTACACTAGACTCACATTGTTTTGTGCATATTTAATCCTTTTGTATATTTGTTAAATTTTATTGCCGTTATTATTGCAGTCAAATATTTCATAGTACCTTGGATTTCCCCCTTTATATCTGTACCGTTTTCCCGCTGATGTAACTTTATAAAAGTCATTAATTTCAATGCGGTTTCTAATTCATTAAATCGTTAGTCACCCAACAAGGACTGTTGTGAGATGAAATTCCTTTTCTTGCACCCTTCTGTTGAATATATACATATATGTATATACATTTATAAGTCTGCAGTGTTGACAAATTACCCTATATTGTTTAGCATTTATATTAGTCACATTATTATTTCATTTTGCATCCCATCACAATCATTATGGAATCATCTAACTCTGATACATTCATTGGTAATAAAATGGTTCATAAAGCAATTCTTTAGCACTACTCTAGAGATAGCGATTCTGGGTTATGTTCAACTGACACTGTGTGTAGTGCATGTTGCGTTTGTGCTCTGATCGCAATCATGGAAAATATGCTTTCACTTTATGCATCTACAATAGGTTTAGATACATTCTGGTAACATAGAACCCATTATTCGGCACACATGTTATAATTGACATAATTTCGCATCGTGATGATCCACTTTTGTGGTTTAAGGGTGCATTAAAGCTTTTAATTTTTGATTTCCTCCCCTCACCAGATACACTTGCTTCCTCTACATCCTCCTCTCCTTCTGTTGGTTATGTATTTTTATTATCATTTTTATGAAATTAACTGACATTAAATATGGTTTCATTTGTTTGCTTGTCCGTCGGTTTGTTTCACTTTTGTTTGGTGTCAAGTGCAACACTTTGTGTGCATAAAATTTTGGCATATGTGCTGAGATACAATTTTTTGACTAATTTACATAAAGAAACCATGAAGCAAATTTTTTTTTATACAACTTCATACTGCTTTCCGAAGTCAAATTTGTCAACACAAAAAAAATTGTTTCTTTTTTTTGAAAATCATAAATTTTCCTTTTAACTACAGTAGAAAATGTATCTGCAGTCCAGTCTGTCAGTGTTGCATGGAAATCGCAGATGTTTTTTATTATCACTAATTGCATTTTTATGATTATCAATATGAGTATTTATCAATTTAAAGTTGACAGTTATTTTCCTTTGTATCTACATCGCTGCTTTTCGCTGGATTTCTTATATTTATAAAAAATTAAATAAATATTAAATAAATATAAAAGATTGCGAGTACTCGTATATATGACATGCAGACACCGCTGTTTCCTGTGCTCAGTTTATTTTTAGCTGAAAATTGTTCTCATAGTTTTATTTATTATTTATTTGTTTGTCAATTAGTTGCAATTTGTCTGATAAAAAATACGTTGTCATTTTTAAAATTTTCTAAATGATCAATGATTATCGATCATTTTGTTTTCCAACCTATTGTTGTTGCTATTATTGTTGTTGTTGTAGTTGAATTGTTTTCCCCTTTTTTATTTAATAGTTTACGATTCTTATATTGATGATTTTAAATGTCAAAATCCTATACGTGCCTACCTACCTACCATTAAATAGAAATTAAGAGTTCTTAACGCCTGGCGCCAGCACTTTCACTCGAGCTCATTTGAAACGGCTTACTTTCTCATTTGTATATAATGTATATTATTAAAATTCAAATATGAGATAGGATTACTAAATATATGCAAACATATTCATAAATTAAAATATTATTAAAGTGGGCAACTTCATTGGAAAACAAAAATCCTTAATATTCTTTATTGAACTAATCAAATCAGACATTGAAAATGACTTCAAGTTCAAATGAGTGAAACCCAATTTATCAAAAGCTAAGCTGAATTAAAAACAATTAAATAATTCGAACAAAAATTGACACAATTAAATATTTTTTTTTTAATTCTTAATTATTAAAATTATATTAAAAATGATAGATTTACCATTAAACGCAAAAATATCATTCATACGGCATAAATTTAATTAATATCAGAATTAATTATTAATTTTTTATATCAGTGAGTACTAGAATATATCAACCAGCAGCGCCCATATTCTGCAAGGCTTTGCTTACCACTGTCCGAACCATAACCTATGAATATTCTAACAAAACTCTACCACACACCGAGTTGGGGTTCAGAACTACCAATTATAAAGAATAAAATAAACCAGAAATATAGTTGGTAATAAAAACTAAACAAAATTAAACACTGTGTTCTAGTGTTAAACAACTAATAAACAAGAATATAGTAACCCAAAAATGTAAGTACCTTAGTCATATCTTATGAAAGTCAGCTAAAGACATCCATAAACTACAAATATTGTGGCCAAACACTGAGTTCTCGTTCAGATAAACCAATTATCAAGGAGCTAGTCATATTTTACATAGGCTTACAAAAGCGGCAGCTGTAGTCCCCAAAGCATTAGCAAAAACGAGTATCCACGCAAGAAATGAGTTATAAAGGCATATTTTCAAATTTATAGAAAGGACTAATATTAAGTTAAGTAAATAAAACCCAGCAGAATATAATGGAAATGATTGGTTTATTGGTTGAAAATATTGGTTTGTGATTCCCTCTATAAATAATGAGTGGGAGTAGGTAAATAAACCGCAATTAATAAAAGCAATTATAATAGTGACAAAAAGAGAAGCTAAGTAAAGAAAAAAGATATAGTGGGACTAGAATGACAGCTATATACCACATAGATAAAAGTTTTAGATAATATTTTGCATATAGAATTTTAGAAAACATATTTTAAGCACTAAAACCCTGGAAATTATTTTTTCTTATTGTTAGAAAAGGAATATACCGTAAATATGTAATACATAGTTTGTGAATTTCCATTAGATTGTCTTAACAGTTTCCATAAAAACTTCTGATTCAGAAAAAACTTTAATAAAAAAAACCTTTTAAATTATTTATATTTTCACAAAACTCATATTATCTATCAAGTTTTCTAAATTTATTTAATTTTCTTTAATATTTCTACATTTACTCCACATGTCTTTATATACATAATTTGAAATGATTTCATTAAGTCATACTATCTAATGATCTATGTCAAAAACTGAACCATGACTGGTTCGAATAACTTGAAAATGATTGATTTGTCGCCTATCTGAATTTTAAAAAAAATTTTATGATAATTATTAATAAGTGCATAGATGACTCAAAGGAATACCAAGCAATATTAGACTAATAACGGTGAGCAAAATCATTTTTTATATGTAGTTTTTGAAGAATTAGTTAATATATTAATACACTTTTATACAGGCGGTGACTTCATCAATACTAACATTATAAAACAGTATCTAAGTTCACCAGTTCAAGTTATAGTAATGTAGATATTAGGTCAGTCAAAATAAAAATGTTAACCCACATTTCTGTAATATATTAATTATCTGGCGTCATAATTTTTTTCAAATTACTATAATTCTGTATTATTTAAATTAAGTGAGATCCACAAAAAATCAGTCTAGACGAGCAATATTATATAACAAATAAAATAAATCCTGTTCTTTCCAAAATTTATAAGCGAACATATAGTAACGAGCATTAATCAAACAAATGTTCATACTGAGTATATGTTATGGGTTATCGACCTGGTGGAACAAAATAAAATATATTTTAAGTGAATGTATGGATAGTGCAAATAATAGGTTCAAATAATATGTTTTAAACTTTATTTATTTGTTTACTTTTCTTTAGCCAGTCTGTTAGCACTTCAAACTCTACAGTAAAGTTTTAGTAAACTTAAAAACAGTTTTGGTTTCTAAGATCAAAGAGCAGATATATTGCAAAAGATATTAAGTAGTTTTTAAATCACACATTTCAAACAAGTCGAACAGTTATTGTCTCAGATATTCCTTTAAAAAAATATCATAATAAAATGTTGAAAAATTTTTTAATAAAATTACTGGAGATTTCTTAAATAATTATGAAAAAGTTCATAAAAGTGTTGATTACTGTTTTTATAATCTAATTTAATTGTATTTGTTGATAACAAATGAATTACTTTTTTATTTATATGAATTTTTACAAAACTCTGCAAAAACTAAATAATGATTAAATTTAAAATAAATGTCCTAGTATGTTCTATATGCAGTTATATTATTAATATAATATTTATTTATATTTTTTCCATATAGACATATTTGTATATATCATAACACAATTTCACTACTTGTTTGTTATACGCTTATATTGTACTGATATGATCGTTTATTCAGTGGTAGCGCTTAAGTTGTCATTGTAAAAATAGAAGTATTGGCGCTATAAAATGTCAAAAGTAAATTCAAACTTAAGTGGTTTCGGTTTACTGAAATCATAATAAAGTGTTTCAATTTGTGCTGCTTATTACTGCATACCTATATGGACAACATTTATCATATATTTGCTATCGCCAATACATAACAAAACGTGTGTATGGAGTAATCACAATAGAATTTCTGTTTTTCATAGCAGTTGCACTTAAAATGGTCTTAATTAAAACATTTTTTTATAACTGCAGTGTTCTTGAAATGTCAGAATAATATAAATTTCATCGCAGTAATTAGAAACTGATTGGTTGGTAATAAAAACTATGTTTAATGAATTAAAATTACTCATGCAACCTAAATACCAAAAAGCTATAAATTTATTAAACCTTATGTATCGAAACACACACAAAAACGTAAGAAAAATAAAAATGTGCCAGTTAACAGCACTTATAGTGTGAATAAAAATAAAAATAAAAAAATAAGAATTTTATTTGAAATAGTTTTACAATAAATTTTCGTACGAAACATCTTTATGAGTATTTTTAAGTTAAAATATCCTCTTCAAATAAACTAAAAAATTATTCTTAGGACATAAAATAGAATTTTATTCAATTCCACCTTTAATGCGAATACTCGACTTAAATGAAATACACTTAAATCGCACGCCTAAAGCGTCATAAAATGGCGGCGCACAACTACCACAGCCAATTTGGCATAACTCAATAGGACTTACAGAAATGCACACATAATTTTCCAACACCGGCAAAGAAGTGAAAATTGCACAAATGCCCGGGGAATTTTGAAATTTATGACAACTTTCCTAAAAGCCAAATGCAACCCAAAGTGGAAATCTTGCTGCAATGCGCGAATTTCGTTTAGCTTTTTATT
>NC_051847.1:192562111-192569128 GCF_002237135.1 Teleopsis dalmanni | reverse complement strand
TATATAGTGCATATCTTTTTTATTAAATAGTTCTATTTTTGCATAACAAAATATTATTTAAGGCCTTAAAACCCACTCCGATCGATATTTTCTTTTACTAGTTGAAGTCTCAATATTTTTAATAAATTAATACATAATATTATATTAGTTTAAAATATTATATTAAAAAATTATATTAGTAATGCACAGTAGCATCTATAAATAAATTTAATACTATAGTTCAAATCAAATGCTATC
The DNA here is from genome assembly GCF_002237135.1 of Teleopsis dalmanni. Taxonomy (NCBI): domain Eukaryota; kingdom Metazoa; phylum Arthropoda; class Insecta; order Diptera; family Diopsidae; genus Teleopsis; species Teleopsis dalmanni. Next base: position 192,568,891 of record NC_051847.1, on the reverse strand, counting down.
GCGGGCCAATAGAAATCACTATATAGATTGTGGAGCCGCAGAAACAAGTACATATGTTCATAGTTGTTTTCACCAAAAATAAAAGTACATATATAATGTTAAATTTAGTTTTATTAATTTAAATTCATTTATTTGGTATACCAAAAAAATAAAATAACGTAGTTTTACCGGCATACCAAAAGAAAATTGTAAATTTGTAATAGTATTAAATACTATGGTAATTGTAGTAAATAAAATGCATATCGCGGACCGCACAACCATTATCGGAGGGCCACATGTGGGCCATGCTTTGGACAGCTCTGCTATAAGATAATAGTATGTACAATAAAGTTTGCGCTTCAAAAAAGTACCATTTTCCAAAAAGAAGTACCAGAGTATCATATGGAAGTACCAATTTTGGTACTAAAGTACTACATATGGCAACCGTGCTTGCAGATATTCACAGAATTTGAGTGGTGAAAAAAAACGAGGTTTTTCGAACAGTAGTGAATTACAACAACAACAATTCATTTTTATATTATTTTAATTAATTAAATTTTTGGCAGATCATACAGCTGTTTCGATTATTGCCAAATACCCATCTTCAGTAGTCTTGAAATTATTTCTTATATTTGATTATTCGTTAATAATTTTTTGAGTCTGCAAGTAGTGAACTCGTACTCTGCCACATTTGAAGCTCAGAGTCAGCGTTTATTAGCCAACTTACCTGACGCAAAGCTGTCCTTTACTTGTATGTTCTCACTTTGGAGTTTTGTTGATTTGCTGTGAAAGTTTTATTAACAAATTCACTTGCTGTTATGTTATATTAGAATAAAATCATAAACCAGCTGTAGAATAATTAAATTAATTAATTATATATTTTATTTTTTAATTGTTAAATTTCAATACTATTCTGTTTGCAGAGGCATTATTTGTTGCATGATTTATTCTTTCTTATGTGATAAAGAATTTGCAAAGCGACCCTGCCAAATTTGCTAAATCAAATAATCCCAAAAATAACTTTTTTTTTAATAAAATATTGTTTTGTGTTAAAAACATTCAATAATTTCTTTACTAATTTTGAATTAAACCAATTTCTTGACTTAAAAAATTGTTCCATTAAATTATTACTGATATGATTTTATTCCTTATAATTATCTTTAACCGAAAACTACTATTACTTCCTCAACTAAAATAATTATCATTAGTATTTCTGTAGGGAAACTAAAAAATTAACATGAAAATTAATGTTGAAAAATAAATAAAAGGACGATGAATGTTGCTCAAATATAAAATAATGGCTGAGAATAATGTTTGTTTATAGTTTGTAATTACTTACGTCCAATGAAGTAAGGAAAGGATGTGACATGATGTGGTTCCACTATGAACATTTAATAAATTCATTTTAAACAATATGCCAAACACTATCTCTAAAAGTTATGGGAATAGTAATTTTAAATTTTGCTCACAAGCCCATGTTTTATTTACTAAAAGGACAAAAATTAAAAAGAAATTGGATTTTTATGAAGAAAGAGGCAACCAACTAAACCGACAAGCAACTAACAAAAATAAAGGAGGCAAGAAGCTTAAAAAAGCATCAAATTTCATATTCAAAATAGCACTTTACATGTCCAGCATAATTTATAAATGCCTCCGTTGGCTTCATTGTTGAATGGCGTATGAATGCAGATGGAGTATCCTTGCAGTATCCTTGCTACATTACCACCATGAGTACAATGGCAGTGAAGTGTCGATGTCGACACTTTTTGGCTTTGTCCAATACGTGTTTTATTTTTGTTTTCAACATTTTTTTTTACTCCATTTAAGCATCAACAAACAGAAAAACTTTAATGGGTCCTCATACTAACTGCGACCATGCATCGGTGGTTATTTTATGTTTGTTGTTGTTGCAGGACTCAATGCCAGGAATATGTTCATAGTGTTGCTGTTGAAAGGATTTTGAGTACCACATTGCAACAATGCAAATGAATGGCGTGAGCCTATGTGGCAAAATACCAAATAAAAGTGGTAGTCCAAGTTTTTCGATTGCGCTATTTCTGATTAACGCCACGAAAATACTAGATTGATTAAGATACTCGTAATTAAGGTACATTTAAATAAAAAAAATTTCGATGAGTATGCAATTTATTGTTTAATGAATGAGATTTAAGTAATTCTATGCAAACATCACTTAACAGTTTTTTAAATTGGTGTACAAGTACTTCTAAAAATACTTCTAATCAGCAGTTAGATCCCATCACCAAAATACTATAAAGTATTGGATCTGCAAAGTGCTCTATTATATCATAGTATTTCTTATTATTATGTTGAAGCTAGTTGAGTCAGTGCACTTGAGCACTTTTACTCTCTTCTCTCTTTACTCTCTTTCTTCAAAACCCCTCTCTACGCCTTGACTGGATTATTGCTTATCACTTCATCAGACTAAGCAATAATTGACCTCCGATCTACATACCTCTCCGAGGAGCCTGTAACCATTCTTATGATATTGATTTTATTATGACATTGATTAAAAGCTAATTTGGTCTAATGGGTATTTCGCAATATTCGAAACCGCTCAATTAATTAAAAATAATTAAATTTTGTTGTTGTAATTCACTACTATTCGAAGTTTCTCTATTATTCTGTTCTATTTCTCAATTCTATTAAGTAAAATAGTCACTGCCGTTATAACTGGCGTTAAAATCAAATCAATAAGCTAAGGTTATTAAAAAAGTTTATCAGCATTAGAAAAGAAGTCTTAAAATGATAATCCCTTACTCGTTAATAAAAAATCTGTACAAATATATAGTTTCTGAAGTATGTAAACCAAGCAGATCCAATGTTGTAATTCAATATCTATATAAAAGATATTGGCCAAGATTATCAATGCAAACGATAAGACCTACTATTGGAGTCAACCAATATTATTTCAAATCAACATAAATAATTTAAATGGAGACTTGAACGATTTGAACTATTTATCCACCTTTATAGTTTATTATATTTCTGAGATAAGCATCTTATATTTAGCACTGGTGTTTTAGAACGGAACCTGAGATTTTAGGTAAGGTGTTCATTATAACCATACATATTTGACTTCGTAATTTTCTTTATTTATCAATGACAGTGCTGTGATCGGATTTTTTTCACTATATAATCGTTCCAATCGTAAACGAATGAAACCAGAATAGCTTAATTAGTCCTTGCTAAGAATACTGTCGGGATAAATGTGGAATAATATATCTCATTTGTTGCATTAGATACTCTAGTACAATCTACCTAAACTCTATAAGAAGACTTTCGGGGTAAATGAGGAAACATGAATTAATATATATTTCTTTTTCTACATTAGCCTTACTCCACAATAGCCTTACTAAGAACACTTTTGAATTAAACGTGGAAATATGAATAAAAATGGATTGTTAAGAATGATTTAACATACTAGATGTGATCTTACTAAGGATATTCTCGGAAACGTATAAATATATATTAGCAAAAAATTATTATTAATAATTATAGAGCAAATGCCATGCTAATCGCTGTAGCGGTTACCATCCTATGTAATGCAATTTTTTTCAATCATTGATACTTTCTTTTAGCTTTCAGCGATGATGTTTCGCAAACACGTGAATATAGATCCACCTGGTACTGTCTATGTTGTGGGTTTTACAGAATTGTCATTTTTGCAATATTATCATTCTCTATATTCAAATTTTTCCTTGATTTATGTTTTGATAAAGGTGCTATTAATCAAATCCAATCGATAATCCAATAGATAATTTTTAAGCAATTTCTAGTAGATATAATCAGTAACTGCCTGCTTTCAGTTCCATTGTGTAGTATTTATTTAAGGGTGATTTTATACTTTTTGCAGTCTGTCGTAAGCTTGATCTGTTTTAATACACGGGCATGGGATTGTACTATACATCTATCATTATACAAAATTCAATTCAACTTTTACCAATATCATCCTACATTAAAATATTATCCTCATATCTAACAAACCTTTTATATATATATTTAGTATCGATACTCACTATGAAGTCCATGTATACTTCTGGAACTGTAGGTCTACTTATGTATATTGAAATGAGCACATAAAAATGCCTTTTAGCATCAGGACACAGTCGATTGGTTGTTATTGTTTGGTTTTTTGGGTGATGACAATGCGTTGTTGGCCATGTTTGTTGAAATTTGCATTTAAAAAAATACATGCAACACACATACACACACACACACACATAAACCAAACATACACACATATGCAGAATGCTAAAATATATCGAATATGGTACGGTGGTACGGTACATCGGTCGAATTTTGCGATGTGAAGTGTCCTTTTCGCAAGGCATACGTATGCAGTTGTCTCCAGTAAACGTGTTCTCTATGAATTTATGAACATAATATAAATTTATTTTGCAGCTCATGTTGGTTTCGGGTGAATTGTGAAAATGTTCTGTGTTTGTTTTCTGGCCATTTTATGTTTTTTCTACCATTTTTGCATAAACTCGTATTTTTGGGCAATAAACTTGTGTGATATTTTAAATACCCTCACGTTGAACTTTATTTATGCGAATGCAGAATACTTAATGAAAATTTAAATGTGAAAGTTACACTGAGTTGGAGCGGTTGCATCTTTACTTTTTGGTAAATTATGGCTTCGAAGAAACTGTTGAGATTTCTCAATTATAGAAAGTCGTATTTAAATTTAAATTGGTAGGATTACTTCTGAATTGATATTTGGGAAAAAATGAAAGGATTTTACATTCGATGTGATCTAGTAATCATTAATTTTTATGTAATAAATTTATGAAGTCATTAGTTTGATGTGGAACTGGTCGCTCATAACGTATATAAAACCAAAATAAATGTCATAAATAGACATTTAATAAATAGACATAAATAAACAGTTCAATTCGATATACAATTTCTAAAAGCTGCTTATTAAGTGACGAATACCGATAGAAACATCAACTGTCAAATTAGTGAATAGGCATGTGAACATTAAAACTATGTAAAGTTTATTAGTTGTGCAGACGATACGTGCTTGATCTACTCTGACCGGGACGCCAGAAATGTAAGCAACACCTTACAGAGAAATAGAGACCTCATTGTGGAATACTTCCAGAAATTGAAGATTAAAATAAACAACAACAAAACCAAGGCTATATTCATAACACGAAAGAGGAGGCAGCATCCTTCAGAAGTGAACGTCGGTGGCACGGAGATACGGTGAGAGGAAAGCATAAAATATCTGTGAGTACCTTTTAATTGGCTTAATTGGTATAAACATATGAACTGCAAATGGAATAGTTGTTCTGTGCTGTTTAATAATAATCGATTCATTTTTAAAAATAGAAAGTTATTATATACTCAAATAATTAGGCCAGCATTAGTATACGGATGTTGAACATACAAAGCCTCAAATACTGCCATAATACAATTACAGGTAGCACAAAATCTGGCTTTAAGAAGACTAATTAAGATTCCTTGGTATATTAAGACAACAGATATGCACAGTGATCTAAGGATCGACTCAGTGAAAAAATATATCAAGGACAGAGCCCTAAAATTATTCACAAAAGTGGATACGTTGCCCAACCTCACCCTAACAAACCTTAAGTCCACATCAGGACGCACAGGAAGATATGCTGATTTACGGTACGTCATCAAACCACAAAATTTATCGAATTTTTCTATTTAATAGATTTACCTTTTCTTCTCAAACAATTTAATGACGTACATCTTCAGCTTATTTAATCCAATCCATAATTATATAATTTTATTATCTATTTTATCTTTCTTTTATTATCTATTATTTACTTTTACAACAACCAATATGACTATATGTGATTTCACTTGATGTCTTATAAGATATATGAGAAAGTTGTTATTTGGATCAATAATGTATGTTATATTCTGTTTAGATTATTGCACTTAAATTAATGTATATATACATGTGCTGTATATATACAGCAATAAGTGTCATGCCATTTATCTTACAAAATCTATATAAAAACATACTAAAGAGGTTTGATAATTGTAAGTGTAAACAATAGTAAAAAAGTTCATTATAAAAGGTAATTTTGAAATAGTCAAGAAATTATTTTAATAATATATTATAAATATATTATTACCTTATTGAATTTGCACTATTTACGGTATTTACGGTATAGCATAACAAGGTGTATAACTACATTATAATTTTAGACCAATACACTATATATAGATTTTATAAATACATACACTTATATTCAAGCAATAAAGCCTTTGTTGAATATTTTAAGTTTGAGATTCTTATTACATTTTTTTCTCTTCGTGTACATATTCCTACAAAAAAATTGTTATTCTTTATGAAATGAAAGCGTTTAGGTTTGGTATAAAGTTCGATTCTATTTCTTTATAAACCATTAAAAAATTTTCTGCTCCAATATGAAAAGCTTATTTTTAGTTGTTATCTTAATAGTCCCGGTCAGTGGCAACATACTATAAGGTTTTTGTCTTTAAATTACTAAAATCAAAGATTTGAAGGTAACCTCATTTACTAAAACGGAGTGTGTTACTGATCTTATATATTTTACACAAATTAGGTATATGTACCTATTATGTTACGTCCAACAAGTGGCCCTACTGAAGTGAAGGATTAGCCGAAGTAGACCACGAGACTACTTGGGTCCTCTTTCGTCCTTCTATTCTCGGATGCCTTTATTGAGTTAAAGCAGGAGTTGCTTGCATTTAGTTTGAGGTTGTCTGCCAAGTCATCACCAACCCAACGGTGTCCCAAGACAGTCTTCCTCCTAC
>NC_051847.1:192548823-192562011 GCF_002237135.1 Teleopsis dalmanni | reverse complement strand
AAGGCGAGTTATTCCATAAATTGCATATAAATTGGCTCTGTGCAGTGCTTTTTTCTGCGTGGCTTCTGTTTCCGGCTTTCGCTTATGGGAGTAGTTGTGTTTCGATTTGTGTAGATTTGGGCCCATTTATCTTTGGGGCTTATAAAGTTATGAAATATGTGCACAGAACATTGGATTCGTAAGCTGTGTGCCACATATTTCCACAATACGTTTCTGAAATGAGTGAAACATGATGCCACTGATGATGATGTGAAGCCATAAATACGAGTACATGATGCATGTAAGAACAGATACAACGGCATATCCTGATGCTCGATAACAAATCACTTCAAATAACGTATTTATGACTGTGCATACGATGTGAGAATTGCTGAAAAAAACTTTTTAATCTACTCTCTGCATTTTTGGCTCTTTTTTTTATATAATATTGCACTCAGTTGTCGCTTAAATTGACAAAAATAAAATATTACTATATAATTTACAGAAACCATAAAGTACTATATATAAACAGTATGTAAAATTATTTGCGAATAATCAAATACAAGAATTACTTCCAAGACCACTGATGATGGGTATTTGGCAATACCCGAAACAACTATATGCTCAGGGCTAAAATTCAATTACTATATAATTTACAGAAATCATAAAGTACTATATACCTATTAACACTATGTAAAATTATTTAAGAATAATACAAGAATTGTTCCCAAGACCACTGATGATGGGTATTTGGCAATACTCGAAACAGCTGTATGGTCAGTCAAAAATTCAATTAATTAAAATAATATAAAATAAGTTTTTGTTGTTGTAGTTCACTACTGTTCAAAAAACCTCTTTATAAACACTATGTAGTTGAAGTTAATTTATATTATAATAATTATAATAATATATAGTACAAAATATTCGAAACGAAAAAATGAAAATGTTCCGTAGATGTGATAAATGATTTCTTGGTCCAAGAATTAAAACTATAGTCTTAGACTGTGATTAATCTAAACTTACATGACTAAAAAAAATTAAACACTTATGCTGAAAAATCAGAATTATGGGCTACGAGAAAGCCAATCCAACATGCGTTAAAAAAAAGTTGAGTTAAATAAACCCTTTCAACCAGAAATGCAGAATCTGCAAGGAAAAATATAAAAAATAGACACTTTTTTCGTAAATTCCCAGACCTTGCAAAATATTGACATTTCACTACGGAAGTACATAAATCTAGAAACCAGACGGACATCTTAAACGTAAAGCTTCGAAAAATAGTTTACTTTATCAAACGCGTAGTTTACTTTTAGAACCAAGATTTTCATGACCGGGTTTGTTAGAGAGAAGGGTTAACCGAAACCCTCCAACAAAACTTATGGTAAGGGTTACCTGATAAAAACTTTCTCCCCTAATATGATATTGCTGCAATTTGATATAACATAATTGTTATAGTAATATAAGACTTAAATTCGGCGATAAGACTTAAATTATGGCAATGGTCGAGTCTACAAAAGCTTGAGCTCTAGAAAAAAAGAAATTTTTTAATTTCTCTTATTTATGTGCTTCATTTTAGTTTAAATTTTAAAATTCTAGTACAAGTTTTAACACTAAAAATTATTACAAGAAAGGGACTGACAAATTAAACGATATGACCACAGTCGTTGTAGGTCACATTAACTGCTAACCGATTTAGGTAATATAAGTGCTTACCTGTTTCAGTAAACACTACATAATTATCTTAGGCTACAGCTTTAAATTGTGCATCGGATGTGGAGGTGCTGGATACACGTTTGAGTATCCAGTTGACTGAATCCGAGAGACCCTATGCTCCACTAGGAAAGCAGGACAGTAGAAAGTAAGTAAATAATTTGGGTTTTTCTTGAAAATTCACTCAACATATGTTGCCATAAATTTTTTTTTGTGAAGTTACCACTTGGGGAATGCCCGGCACTGACGCATAAGCGGAAGAAACGCCTAGGAGGGTATTTTATAGATCATAAGGATCCAAGACTAGCAAAGATAGGCTCTATACTGTCTTTCATTGAAGAAATCGGATTTGGAGAAACACTCTAATCCGACTAAAGGGCACAATAGATATTTTAGTTCGCAGTGTACTATGCCCTTTTTTTCAATAATAATAATAATAATTTATAATTATAATTATTATTATAATAACAATTATAATTATAACAAAATATCATCAATAAAGCTAAAAAAAAACAGTTTGTAATGAGGATTTAGGTTGAAGTTAATTTAATATTCAATTGCATCTCAATTCCTGATACTTTTTGTGTGGCGTCATTTTAATGTCATTTCTACTTTCGTGTACTCGGGACATGTTTTTATAAAAAGCTTCTTTTGTGTCTTCTTAAAGGGGGTATATATATAGGTATTATATTTTGTATATACTATCAAAAATTTTTTATAAGTGTATATATATAGTATAGCAATTAAGTAGACAATAAATTCAATGCATGTATATAAATCATTCTAGTATTGAGATTAAAGGAGGGAAAGGAATAAAACTCATAAAAATAAAAAGTAATTACCTAACGTATTAGATATTTTAATTAAAGAAATATAAAAATAAAATTTATTTAATAAAACAAAGCACAAATTTAATGACAAAAAAGGAACTCCGTCGAGTGACTGAAACGAAGAAAAGCATCCAGAACGAGGTAAAGCCATAAAGTTTATTTTTATCTACTAGGAAAACTGCTGCAAACAAATTAAAATTCCAAATGAACTCAATTTAATGTTACAGAAAATTATAAATAAAATTCAAATATGCATAAAATTCGAACAGAAGATTTTCCTTAAAAAAGCAGCAACACTGCAGGAATTATTTTCTTCAAGTTAATCCTGCTTAATCCCAACGTTTCAGGTTTGTTTTAATTTTTGATATGTTCACATGTAGAAGCCCCGAACAGTTGCGACTGGAGTGAGTAGTGTGGATGTTGGATATGTTAGAGATGTTGAGAATGGTGAGGATGTGAAGATGTTGTAGATGTTGAAGAAAAGCAGCGCACGTTCCTCAACTTGAATTGATATAAAACGGGAAAGTGTGCTGCGGCAATTTGTATAAATAAAGACAGCGAAGATTCCAACAGAAAACAAAAAACGAAAAACAAAAATGCTGAGCAGAAATTATGAAGTCGAAAACTAGCACTGGCCCTACTCCTCAGAACTATGTGTATGGACCCGCATATCACATGCCACAATTGTTTCATTTATTTTTCTTAATTTTTCATTTTTTTTTTCATCTCATTTTCAGTTGCTTAATCCCACTAAAAACTGAAAGTGACTCCACTAAAAAAATTGGAAAAAATATTAAATGAAACTAACATTGTGTTTCTTCTCCTCGCCTCTCGTCTTTTTTTCTTGGATTTGACTTATGTGCACATTATTTGTGGCGTTGGTGTGCAGTTGCCTTTGTCTCCTTGTATTGTGTATCTGTGTGTCTTCTGTATAGTTATGTGAGAGGGATTAGTGTGCACTTGGGCTCAACGAAAATGCGTGTGCGCCTCCAACAAGACACACACTAAATCCATCGAAAATAGCTCACAATTGATGCTTAAACTGCAGTTATATTTTTTGCAGGAGGCAGAAGGCACAAGCCACACGGTTGAATTGGTGCTAAAACCACTTCAGACAAGATGACGAGACACTTTAATTGACACATTATTTATTCAAGCTAAGATATAAAAAATTATTAATCTCTTAGTTGGTTTATATGATATTTTCACTCTTTACTTTAATGCAATAAATTATAAAATATTAAAAAAAAAAACTGATTTAAATTTTGCCAAAAGGATAATACATTCCGAGAAGTGAATTCTGAATAATATACAACTTTATGTCATTTTTGGTTGGATTTTTAAAAATCAATTTGAAATACATATGAAATTATGTAATTGAAAAAACTGCATTATATCTAAACAAGATCCAATCATACAATTCCATTACAAAACCCATATGGTTCTATGAAATTAAATTATGTGACTCGACGCTCCCTTTTAATATCAAGAAAACTCCCTTCAAAAAAAATTGCCTATACAAATAACCGCTGCTCCATAGTATTTTTAATAGGTGTTGGGATTTAGAGCTCTCCCAACGACAAACGAAACTTACTTACTTAGTCTATAGCTCGCTCATCCTTCGTATGCTATTCCTATATGACGGAGAAGCATGTACATTATCACAGAATGATAAAGCAGCACAGGGAGTGCTGGAGAGAAAAGTTCTTCATAAAACCTTTGCTCCTCTACGAGTGGACGACGACTACTGCATACGAACAAACCATGAGCTGTACGAGCTTTTCACGACATTGATATAATTCATCGAATTAACACCCAGAATGCTCCAGCGAAAAAGGTAGTATGAAGCAGTTGTTACAGGAAGAAGGTGTAGTGGTAGACCGCGTCTCCGGTGAAGCAGAGAAGCAGAGACGCTTTTAGAGGTATGCTGCGTCAAACCAAATATCGGTAACCAGTTTTTAAGGCCATATAAGTAAGTAAGTTGAGTATTAACTGTTTGCTTGAGTGAAGTGAAGGTTTAAACCTGCACCTTTATGGATTCAATTTAATAGTAAGATTTCTGTGTAATATGACATTTACAATTTAACTACTCTAGTAATGAAATTAAGAAATTCATTTTATAATTAATAATTTCATTAATTAAAAGTTATCGCACATAAATATAAATAATATGTCCATCTTCATACATATTTATTTTAATTTTTCTAAATTTTTTAATTCATGTATTCTCTATTTAAATTTTATTTTTCAATATTTTGAATAGTCTTTGTTGTAAAAATAAATATTTTATTAAATATCTCTTGCCCTTGAAAGGAGTTTTCACTTTAATCCCAATGACTTTTCTAGTTGTTGGCAAGAAATAAGAAAACACTTCCGTTTTGGCTTAGAAGTTCGTGACTTTTATAAGATTTCTATTTTTCTCAAACCTATCTAGATTTGGAAAGATGCTCAAGATACAGAAGAAAGAAGCGCACGAACAATTCTAATTACAATACTTAGATATTTTATATTATTTTTATTTACTCTATATTTACTGAAAATGTTTAAAAAAAAATTATATATATAACATAAAAATAAAAAAATAAAAAGAAAATTGAATAAAAGAAAAATAAAAATTAAAATAATTTGCTAAAAATCGAAAAGAAATTGTGATATTTAATTAGAAAGAAATACGATGATGTCTGAAAGAGGATACGACCTCTTCCCAGAATATTTTAAGTAATTTTAGCTAAAAGTCATATACAAATTTTGATTTGATTTGCTTAAAAATAATACATACTAAATAATAAATGTTTGTTTATTTTTTTAATTTATTTTTTTAATATTTTTTTATAAATATTTTTTTTTTATTTTATTTTTCTCAATTGGTTCGGGTATTTGTTTTTACTTGACAACACTCTGTGACACAATTTTCCATCTTTCCAATTTACTTATTTAATTCCGTTTTCTATTTCCTCTAATAGAAACGAAAATATTGGACCGCGTGACTAGGATAATTGAGTTGAGTTCCTTATGCATTCCCTTGCTCTTCCATGCTTCGATTGACACATCATTCGGTAAACAAATCAGAAAAGTAATGAAGCAGGAGCAATGCTATTTGCTTCTCTTCACGCTTCATTTTTATTTGAATTGAAATTTAAATTTGAAAAAAAAACAAAAAAAAAAAGAATATAGATATTCCAATGAAGGCAACGAACTGGTGTCCTGCAGGAAGGAAACCATTTCGGTGTTCTGTCATATTTCATATAAAACAATTGAGCGTGTCAATTTCGTTGTTTGCTGGGCTTAGGAGGAACGCGTGTGGCGTAAAATTAGTGCAATTAATGTTTAGAGAAAAAATTATTAAAAAAATATTTATTAAAATGAAATGAAATTTAAATAAATTGGGGAATAACAGAAATGTAAATAGTGAATACATTATTCGTTATAGAAATGAATAAAAAAATTGATATAAAAAATTTAGAAAAATTATTTTAAAATATTTATTTTGGAATTAATAAAAACTAGAAAAATCTAAAGAATCTGTCTTAATTTTGAAATATAAAAATTATAAATTTTATATACAATAGTTTCCGATTACATATTATTAAGTTATCCTTCCTTTTGTCCTAACTGCTATTATTTATTAATTATAATAATAAAATACATAAAAAGTCAAGTACGGCTTTAAGTGAGTTGATTAAGGTCTGACTCTTAGCTTTAAATTTGGCAGGACACGAGTTCGATTCCTGGTACCCCTGCAGTCTCAAAAAATGTTTTACGAATAATTAAATACAAATATTGTTTTTAAGACCAAATACCCATTTTGGCAATATTCGAAACAGCGTTCTGCCCAAAAAGTTCTTGGATTTTGTTAATAAAACACACAAATTTAAATTTTATTCCAAATTTATTTTATCTCCTTCAAAATATGCTCCTTCTGAAACAATACACATATGCCAACGCTTAACCCAATCTTCCATACACTTTTCGTAGCCCGTGAAGGTATGGCTTCTAGTTCCTTGAGCGAATTCTCTTTTACCGATTTAATCGACTCAAAACTCTTACCACGAAAGGGCAATTTGAGTTTCGGGAACAGGAAAAAGTCGCACGGATCCAGATCTGGCGAATATGTTGCCTGAGCGATGACAGTGGTGCCGTGTTTGGTTAAAAAATTGCGTACAACAAGAATTTTCCATAGAAAAAATCTTTAAATGCACTTGATGTAGTCTCACATTAACAGCTGCTGTAAACAAACTAATTGATAGATGGCGCTCAAATTTGTACCATATGTCAAGAAAGAGTGTACCAACATAACAAAAAAAAGATCTAAGGTTTATTTTGAAAAAGGTCTATTACTTAAGGAGTAATTAACAAACAACAAAATCCGGATACTTTTTGAGCAGAAGATATGGTCAGCCAAAAATTCAATTAATTAAAATAATATAAAATGAATTTACGTTGTTGTAGTTCACTACTGTTCGAAAAAACCTCTTTATTACATAATTACTGTAAACCTAAAAGGTTATGTCGACTTTGCTACCACCTCTCTATTTTATTATAAGATTTTGCATTTAGTACATTATATTTCTTTAATGGATGTATTTAGCAAGTAAATACATTCTAAATAAGATATCTTAATCAAGTGGAAAATATTTCCACTCCAATTTAAAGAATTATAGCAGTTCTCTCTTTTATCGATATGTTTTCAATGAAAGATTTTTTGGATATATCGCATACTCTCTTCAAAAGAGGCACAACTCGAAAGTTCTATGAAGAACTGGACGAATTAAAGCGCTTGTTTGAAAAAAATGGATTGCTCAAATACGATGCATTTTTAGAAGAACAATTTGTTGATTTTAGGTAACAGTAACATGTTTCTGCAGAGAGTGATATATGTATTGTATATAAAGCCAATCTGCATCCATGTCAGTTTCTGGTTTTTAATCGAATCTTAAATTTCGGGGCTGTTTTATTCAATTAAAGTAGTGAAATCTATTATAAGAACTGTTTTCAGACTGATAAAATATTGGATAAATTTCGTCAATTTTCAGAAAACGCGAAAAATGTTTTGAAGTGTAGTGTCATTCTTAACAACAATAGAGAGACAACTGTTCTTCCGGCAATATGCAATAATACATTAAGACTGAAAAGTTTTCGGAAATTCTCATTTAAAATTCGCGCGCTGTATATTTTTCGATATTTTAAGTTTATGTAGTTTGGCAGCACTGTCCTTAATTACTATGCCAAAAATGAGCGCGATCTGTCAGAAAGTTCGTTTACGGCAGATGTTGAAACCAGTTCACCTCAGTAGTGCGTTGCGAAATGTCTTCGACGGTCGTACGACCGTCCTGAAAGGCTTTGTACCACTCATAACTTGAGTTTTCGATAAAACTGATTCCCCATAAGCCTTTTGTAGCATTCGCAACGATTCTGCACACGAAATTTCGTTCGAAACACAAAATTTGATGCAAACTCTTTGTTCAATATTTTTTTCCATTGTTTTTTTCGCAACGCACTACTGAGGTGAACTGGTTTCAACAGCTGCCGTAAACGAACTGTCTGACAAATCGCGCTCATTTTTGGCATAGTAATTGTCCTTAATTGCTGCCAAACTACATAAACTTAAAATATCGAAAAATATACAGCGCGCGAATTTTAAATGAGAATTTCCGAAAACTTTTCGGTCTTAATGTAAAAAGAGTGGAATTTTGCATGTTGGTAGATAGGCAAACTATAAGCAAGTTCCATACATCAACTCAAACGAATTTCGAGTTGTGCCTCTTTTGAGGAAGACGTGCGATATAATTATATATCTATCTATATCTATCTACGATATGTCTATGGTTATGTTTAAATAAAAAATTCTGATACATTTATATGAATACTCTTCCTATAGTCATAGTTGTCAATTTTAATACCTTTCAAAAGTATAGATATTGTATCTGTATTAAAGTACTCTTTTTGACTTTTCCATTTTATATTATAGAATTCACTTTCAATGCACATCTTTGCCATATTCCATAACAATAATATTATGAATCCCACCAAATACCTTTTTCTACTCATAAATTTGGGAACATCGAAATTTTGTTTGCTCCTCAAATTTATTTCCATATTTTCTTGAATTGTGTTTTTTCGCGACTTCCCTTCCCCTCCCTCTCCACAAAAAATATCTTTTTTGTAAACTTTCAATATTTAATCATTCCGCACACATCGCATTGCGTGCCATTCTTTATTCCTCCAACACAATTTCTTCTCCATCCATCCATGGGACTTCAGTCCCAGTTAAAAACTTTTCAATTCCTAATTATAATTAGTGAATCGGTTGTGTTCATAAATATTAAAAAGGTCCTTATTGTCAGCAAGCACAGCGACATCGCATGCATAATTAACTGAGCTCTTTCAAAATGTTTGCCATCATCTCCTCTTCTTCTTCTTCTTCTAGTTCTAACTGTTGATAATGCTGTTATTGTTGTTGTTGTTGTCACTGTTATAACAAATATTTGCACACGGCAACACTGTTCCACCCACAACGCCATTTTGTTTTTGGAATATTACAACAATGTTGCTTTTGTTGTTGTTGTTGTTGTTTTCCTTGTAAGGACACAAAGTATTGAGACGCGAAGTGAAACAAAAATTTATGAATTTTGCATATTTAATGTAATTTGTTTGTTCTACGCAAAACGCGTACGCGTTCATATTTAAGCAGAAAATGTGAAACCATCCGCAAATGATGACAATTAACCCAAGGATATGCACAAAGTGCAATCAACACATTTCAAACAATGCACATCCTTGCATATACCATATAGAGAATAATTATACAAATGCACCCTCGTAACTCATAAAATCATAAAATTTTAATTAACGGATATAGTAGTAGATTTTAAAGCTGCTTTTGGGCTTAAGAAATCGGTTAAAGGTAACGGGTTGCAAGGAATAATTCATCTTTCATCCTATCTATCAATTTATTTATCTCTGCTTAGAAATAATGTCCGTGTTATGATTTTTAGGGCGTGTGCGAGTTCGAGTAAATTGAGGTAAAGGTAAATTGGGCCATAACGAACTTTTTCCAACTGTCACCCTAGCAAAAATAGGGTTTTAATTTCTCCAAAGGCTTTTTCGCTTGCTTGAAGCATTTCTTTCTCTAGTGTTCGCTTCCACGTTTGCTTGGGCCTACCAGGTCTTCTGCTTCCTTGAGGATTCCATGTTAATGTTTGTTTGCAGACTTCATTTGCTTCCTTCCTGTAAGGTACCTTCCTGAGGAATGTTAGGCCTCAACGAACTTTTTCCAACTGTCACGATTTTTTGCCAGGATCTTAATTTCGTCAAAGGTTTTTCCGCTTGCTTGGAGCATTTCTTTCTCTAGTGTTCGCTTCCACGTTTGCTTGGGCCTACCAGGTCTTCTGCTTCCTTGAGGATTCCATGTTAATGCTTGTTTGCAGATTTCATTTGGCGCCTTCCTCAAAGAGTACCTGATCCATTGCCATTTATGGTTTTTGATTTCGTTTGCTATAGAAAGTGGGCAGTATCTTGACCATATTTCGGAATTTCTAATATTGTGCGGCTAGCAAATTTTCAGAATTCTCCTAAAGCATTTGTTTATAAAATTTTGCAGTTTATGGATCAGATTGTTGGTGGTAAGCCAGGTTTCGCAGTCGTAAAGCCGAACGCTCTTAACATTACTGTTAAATAACCGCAGCTTGGTGTGCTGGGAAAGTATTGAAGAGCTCCAACCTCTACTCAGTAACGAAAAGGCGGAGCATGCCTTGTTAATTTAGCTTTGGATGTCGACTGCAGCACCACCGTCCGGCGATATTTTTGCACTGCACTTATGTAAATAATTATTTATTTATTTATTGCATTTATTTATTACTTTTGGTTTAAAGTTTTCAAATTTATTTATTTATTTATTAAACATCTTATAAAATTTTTACTTAATTTACTAATTTTTATCTTGTAGTTCTGGTATGTACCAACATTTGCTGCATTACCGACATAATTTACAATTTCCCTCAATTTACCATCAATTTACTTTAATTCGCACACGTCCTTAAGCTCAGTAACCACTTAAATATCAAGCTTTTTAGTATAACTCAGAGAAGCAAGCAATAGCCCCACTCTATGAGTAATGTGTTTATTTAGTTCAAATTATATCTTATCTCAATGAAAACAGAAATGATAGAAAATAAATCATCTTAAGCTCAGAAATTATTATATAATTAGAATTTATATATACTATACATCAAGTGATGATATATCATGATCTTTACAATTTGTTATGACACCCCTTAAGAAAATTTTCATATAAAACTCACATCAAAGTAATAAAATATATTTTACATTACACTTATTATAGCCATCACTGTAGTAAGTAACGTACTGTATGCAGTAAGTACAGTATTCCATTGGAAAATGTTTTCATATTTTTCAAAAAAAATTTACACACCAATCTCTTTTCATGTTTGTACTGTACAACACTATATTTTTCCGTACTGTATTATATTTTTTTTAAATTTCTGTTTGTTCTGTCCTTATTACTTTTTATTTGTACTTTACTTCTATACTGAATACAAGAGAAATTTTTATTTTTTTAAGGCCAATTTTAAAATGTTCATTTAAGTATTGATTTGGTAATAAAAAGTGGTAGATATTTTTTTTAATTTCTATTTGTTCTGTCCTTATTACTTTTTATTTGTACTTTACCACTATAGTGAATGCAAAGGAAATTTATTTTTTTTTAGGGCCAATTTTAAAATGTTCATTTAAGTGTCGATTTGGAAATAAAAAGTGGTAGATATTTTTTTTAAATTTCTATTTGTTCTGTAAATTTCTATTTGTTCTGTCCTTATTACTTCTTATTTGTACTTTACTTCTATACGAATACAAGGGAAATTTATTTTTTTTTCAGGGCCAATTTTAAAATGTACACTTAAGTGTCGATTTGGCAATAAAAAGAGGTACATATGAATGTTATGTATTACTTACTTGAGTGGGCATTATCGTACACTTAATGGTTACTTAATCTTAGTGTGCATTGTTGAACTGGTCCTTAATGTTAATACATTAAGTATACATCAAATTATTCAAGCAGCAACGTACCAAAATGATATATTACGAAACCATATTTTCGAAGCTTTCCAATATATTATTAAAACGATTAGACCTGAGAACTTAAAACTTTCACTTTTGAACAAATTTGCCTTCATACATTAATTTGATCAATACAAAAAATTCAATATTAGTGTTTAGATAAAACTCTATGCTAAATTCTCTCAGAACTAAAGAATTTCGTTGGGTGTATCGAAAATATTGCATTGTGATATGGAATCATTGTATTGTTGAAAAAATGCACCAAATATTCAGACATCGCGCTTATATCTGAAATCTTGCAGTTATAGCTATTGTACTTATAGTGAGATCCTAGTGCGACTGGGATTAATAGATATGACTAATCGCTGCTTAACACACATTCTACGTCAACTGTGCCAAGAAAAGTAGTGGACAACCGCCATTTTATCGATTGCCGTTCATGTACAATTTAATTTATGATATCTATACCTCTTTCTGAATACTACCTCCCAACAGATCGGAAAACTGCGATAATGATTGATCTTTTGCGCTGCAACAGACCCTCAATTAGGAAGACAGAAAACATTCCGCCTTCCAAATGAAAGCCAGAATGCCGGCCGTTGACAACCTCCTGTTGTTAATAGGGGAGAGTAGTTCTCAACCCAGTGACTCCTCTTGGCCCAGCTCAAGGCTTGGCAGTCACAGAGAATGCGACTTGAAGTCTCGTCTGCTTTTAAGCAGAGTCGCCAATCTATCTCTTCGGGCAGACCCATTTTGTTAAGGTGATAATGCAGTCCATGGTGACCCGTTTAATATTCCACCAGCAAACTCAACTCTGTTCTGCTGCAGAAGGATACCTTACCATAACTATAAGGATGAACCAGCTCTTTCGCCTGACGGATAACTGAAATGTCGCGATTTCTCTCGGCTTAAAACCGTTTATCAATCAGAAACCTAGTTGTAGACCAACTTTAATTATAATTTTGTATATCACACATAATTGTAATAATTTGTACTTTTGTATGGAATTAAACTATCTTGTAAAAATTTAATAAAATTGTGGTTAAATAATATTTAAAATTCTAAAATAATATTTTGTTAGATTCTCAAAATAAACTGCAAGTGTAAAAGTGTGTTTAATATTTGATTTATATATTATTACCTTCAAATTTATTTAAAAGAGTACTTATTAAACTTAATTAATAAATTATTTATTAAACCAAAAAACAAAATAAAAGCAGGTATTTTGTCTATTCCATAACATTCAAATCAATATCACAAATAAGGAAACAAAATTATTCAGATTTTTTATACTAATTATAGGTAAGAATAAGTTGCTAAAATATGTAAAAATAGTTTTCAATAATTCGCTTTATTAACTAAATAATATTCAACAAATAATAATTCAGCTAAATTCCATCTTATAAACTAAATAAAATTATCATAACACTCGAGTCATGTGCACGACTCAGAATATCACTAAAAATAACTTAAATAAGAAGACACATTAAAATAATGTGTATATGTCATTCTAGAAGTGTACATTGTGACCGAAAAGTTTCCGGAAAATTTTAAATAAAACGCAAAATTCTTAATCTTCATCAATATTTATTTT
>NC_051847.1:192538715-192548723 GCF_002237135.1 Teleopsis dalmanni | reverse complement strand
AGATGTTGCCTAATGTTGATAAGTACCGAAGTTTGAGTGTAGCGAGTCTATCACAGTGACACAGAATCTATTTTGGTGCTTCCTCTTCTTCTAAGCTATTAAAAACTTGTTTAGAAAATATCTGTGTGAACATTTTCAAAGTTTAAAATTTAATATAGTATAGTGTAGTTTAAAATATTGAGAATTTGTAGTCTTTAAAAATATGTAGTTAGAGTAAAAATTATTACGCGTTATGAACTCTTTTGCATAAGATTTTATTAAAATTTTTCAAATATAATCTATTAAATCTCTTTTTATAATCTGACATTCGTTTTTATTTAAAGTTATGTAGGTTTTCTTTTTTTTTTAAATTATTTAATTATTTATTTGAAATTTTTCATTGCAATGGAACTCTTTTAATAGAATCACAATAACTAATATATTTTGTATTGAACCTCAGGCAAATTACCTCAATAGCAAAAATAGATCCTATTAATCGAATAAACCCAAGTCGCGTATGGGCTGAGTCGCTTGATTAAGATATTTAGCCTGTTAGACGAAATATAAACTGGCTAATCTTTTTGTGTTGAAGATGTACATATATGGAGTAAGGCACTTCTAATTAATATATTTTTATGAGACACATTACTGACATATTGGTTTAAATATCACTTCACCAATTTTATTTATATCTAATGATACAATGATCCATATCGACGCCGTTCTGACAGCTGTCATTATCTACGTTGTAGTGTTGTACAATGTCCGTTTACTACAGATTTAATATATTAAAAGGACTTCAAAATACAAGTACAATTTTATATTATTTTATTAAATAAATTTGCAATGGAATTAAAAATGTTATTGTTCTTTACACAAAATTTGGAGAAAATTTATTTTCTGGAACTCCCATCTCAGCAAATTTCTGTAATTAGTGACAATTGTTTTTGCATGAATTATACATGGTCCAATTTCTTTTTATTTTTGTAAGGATTAAGTGATATTAAATATACTTGTAATATTTAACAAAAAATTATTTAAATTTGTTTACAACTTTTTACAACTTTTTTTACTATGAATTTCATATATACACCAGTTGTAAAATATAATTTTTACAAACGAAAACTGATGTAACCTGCACATGTTTTATTTTCTCAATTTCCAGAAACATAAAAATTCTTCATTAAAAAATTTTAAAATTCAGATATTCACATTCAAAGCCTACCCACCTTTTCAGAAACGACTCTGTATTATTTAAGAATTTTATCTATATCCGTCGGTGCTTAAAGTTTGTTTACTTGTCTTATTTTTTTTTTTTGTGTTATGTACTCGTCGTACTACGTAGTACACCACGAACATATTCAGCGTTTGCATTATTTATAAGTACAATTTAATTAAAGCACATATTGAACTTTCCAATAAATGCACTTAATATCCTTGATATACTTACGTATCAAAATATACAATACTCAAATCGAGCATATAGCCGCAAACATAGAGAAAAAGGACTCTTTAAAAATTCAAACAAAAACAGGAAACGAAAAATGATGGAAAATATTTACAATAGGAGTCGTTGAAGGCTCATATATCGAAAGACCAAAATTAATAGTTTAACTTGAATACTTAAAATGTGCACTTTTGTTCTGATTTATATTTATAAATATGTATATATTGGTACTCAACTTTAATAGTTGAATCCGGGTTTTGACTCTCAATTTTTGTTGTTTTACGGAAGCAAATTGAATATGTGTGCAACCACAAGGGACTTACATGGGTGAATATAAATCACAGCACGTTTAAAATGAGCACGTAAAATGGAATTTACCTTTAATATGTTACAAACATATTAAATATATATACATATATATATATGAGTTTATATAAATGTAAACTCGTATACACTTATATACTTAACTGCGTAAGAGTCAGTCAGCAAATTGGTATATGTGTAATAGGTTACATTTACAGACGTAAGGGAAAATGCTATATTCGTGACCATAGATGCGTGTCATTTTAAAACATATGTGCATTATATAGTATAAAAATACTGGAAATTTAAAGGAAATTATTTGGTATTGCCGGTAATGCTATTACAGTCCTATTAATGGCGTATATGCCATGATGTATGATGTTGGGTGAAAGAAAATAAAGGACAATTGCACCATAAAATTAATGGTAAATGTTAAGTGACTAATATAAGTACATATGTTGATTATTTGCATTATATTTCGATTTTATTTATAATTCCGCTATTGCTTAATACTATATATTTACATATATATATATATACATATAGTATTGAAATAACAGTCATATGGTCTACTTGCTTTAAATGTTTAAATATTAATAAAAATAAATGTTATGGCATAGAGTGGATTATAATATGCAAATAAGTATGAAGTATATTTAAAAAGAAAATGTAATAACTGTCAACGAGGGTTGTTTGATAAATACGCCATACTTGGAAAATGTTAAACTCTTAAAGAGTTTTCTGTTCATTTATATTGTCATAGAACAATGTATAACAATGTAGAAAAATAATAAAGTTACAGTATCTTAAGTTAATCTGAACACATCAAGAATATTAACAAACAATTACAGATGGATATACTAGATGTGTTTCTCCACAACTATAGAATACGAATATTTATACTTCATAGAATCTACAGGTGTTAGAGTTCCTTTATTTTATAATTGAAAGTCGATAGTTAACAGTAGTACGGTCAATTATGATCTATTTAAACTGCAAAACTTAACATCATGATATGAATAACCTTTTTAGATTGTCTCTAATTTAGGGCCCTAATCTCTGAACAATTTACATACAAACTTTTTAAATGCTGGCTTAGTAAACATGCCGTAGAAAGGTACGAGTTCTATTAAAACTTAATTTAATACACTCAATTTCGTAAGTTTTTACCTATTTTATTATCATCGGGTTCAGATATACAAAGCTGTTTTACTTCATTCATGCAATCCAACCTGGATGGAACTAGAAGAGAGGACTAGAAAAGGACAGCAGTAAATAAGTAAATAACCTGGATAAGAGATTTTTGTAGCTGTCACCAACTAGGTTTTAGTAATTCATTGCCGAAAAGATTTTAGAGTTTTATGACTATTCCAAATGCGGTCCTATGCATGAAAAGGGGAAACCGACACTAAGAAGAAGATGAATATCCCAACATATAACGGTAAAGAAAATTTAAGGAAATATTAGTTTCTTAATAATGTATATATTTTGTATATCAGAAGTATTAGATTCGTAATGTATCATTTAGATATTAGACATAAGTTACATCATAATCATACTTTTTTATAAAACTTTTTAAACTTTAATAAAAATAAATTCATATTACAGAAGATAACTATATTTTTCAATCCTTATAATTACAACAATGAAGTGAGGAATAATAAGTATAAAAAATATCGATTTTTTTAAGGGACATGCTGTTTATGAAGTATTGGAGTAATAAATGAGCTACAGTTCACAGCAAACAGAGGCCAATTGGAGTGACTATGATAAATATCCGATCGGGAAGACTGGATACATTGTTCCAAGTAGCGGTATCGATTGGAATTCTTAGTAAAGTAGACAAAGGAAGGAAGAAAACAGTAAATGCATGACAAAGTCAAGTGGTAAATGAACTGGGAACCGCTGAATTGATGTGGTACAAATGCAATCAGTGATTGCAGAATTTTATTGTGGTTTTAGTTAAGATTTAATATAAATACAACAATAAGAACGTAAATAATATGACAAGGATCTTAGGTTAGGTTAGGTTAGTTTATGCTGGCGAACCCAAGGGGATCCACTTAGGCCCATAGGCCCACCCATTGTGCTACCGTATTATTAAAAACCCAAGGGCTAAAACCAACTAGAACCTTTGACAAAGCAAGTGCCGGTCAGAAACAAAGCAGGTGGGACGCACTTTGATCATCCTCACCACAACTGCGGCAAAAATGGTTGAAGGGAAGATTTGGTCTCCTAGCATGATTACCTAGATTACAATGATCTGTTAGTAAACCTACTACAAGACTGATATCTCTGCGGGGCAAACAAGGATCTTATTCTTATATTTAAAATTTTTAAAATAATAAAATTACTATATAATTACAAAATTTTATTTGATTAAATTAAATAGATCGTCTTAATTTGAATTCCAAAATTTCTTTTAATTTTTAGTTAAATTAAAGTCTGCTTTTTAAAAAAAATATCTCATTAAAAATGCATGGGTAAGGAAGTGCCAACTTTTCAAAAGAAAAGTTAAATTGCTTTACGAAAAAATTTAAAAGTAATAAATCTTTTTTCACTTTTCCATTTAAAGAACTTTGAATACTTTTCGTACATTTTGCTTTGTAACATATTTGACAGTACAGAATTGCAGTTTCACTTTGATACTTAAATTTCAACTTTCATCATTTAAAAGTGTGATTTTGTTTTTACACCGTCATCACATACATAATTGCATTTACCGGTAATGCGATTAAGTTACATATGCGCTTCGCACTGACAACCAACCGTCGCGACATAGGAAAAAAGTATCTAAAATTGTGTTGCACTTTGAACGCGTCGCGTAACAGACACCTGCATTTGTGAAAAGATAAATTTAAAAAAAAAAAAAACAAAAAACAAATAAAATTTAAAATGAAAATTATTTTTACATCAAAAATACGTTAGGAAAAGTTGAAGCCACAAACAGATACAATAATTCACACATTACGCAGCGTGTAATTGTCAGATTGTCAGATTGTCAACCAAAAATGCAGCAAATGCGTCAATCAGAGTTGCACAAAATCGTTAACCAAGTGAATGTAAAAATTCATTTCATATGAAAACATTAAAGCCACAACATTTTCTGAAAAATATTGTAATTGTCAATATAATTGTTGTTGGGAATTTATGCACACATTCACTATATTTGTCCATTACACTAATCGATAATTATAAAATCAACAATCTACAGATTGTTAAATAAATATTAATAAAAAGTCAGATTAAACAGAAAATGCAATTAATTTATTATAGATTATGTTTTTACAGGGTAAAATGGATTTGTGTTGAGTATGGAAATATTTTACAAAAACAAGGACAGTATATTTTCAGTTAAAGAGTTATGGTAACAGTGATGAAAACCAATCAATCAATCAATCTATTATTCGATTCGTTTATTTAAAACACTGACGAAATTCTGAATAAATAGCTTATCACAGTTTAGGTTCTGCACTAAATTCCAATTTAGAATTCACGTCGAACACTTACAGACATAGCAATATTGAAAGGAATGAACTAGCAGATGAGATGCAGAAGAACTGCATATAAGAGAGGCCGACCTCTCAATACATATACCGATATGTGAACTGTTTAAAATAATAGAGGAAATCACCAAGACGGTGACCAACAATATATGGGCTAACCGCGAAGACTGTGAGGTCGCTAGAACCTTATGGCCTAGGTTAAACAAAAATAAAACGAAAAGCCTTTTTAGACTTCAGCAAACCTAAAGTTCGTGTGCTTACTGGAGTACTAATGAGGCACTGTGGCATTGCGCCTATGCTCCAACGGTGGCGAGTTCCAACAAATGAATTATGCAGAAGTTGCCAAGATGAAAAGGAGGTAGAATCTATTATCCACTTCCAGTATCTCTGTCCAGGATTTCAGACAAGGTGATTTCAATGTCTTGGGGATCGCTTTTTCACTGGCTTGGAAAAGACAACGAAAGTAAACTTATCGGATCTCCACAACTTCATCTGGAAAACCAAATGGTTTAACAAGGATTACAAAGGTTTGGAACTCGTCTCTCCCGGCAAAATTTTTGGGGGCATCACAATGGGCAATATATGCCTCCGCGTGGAAGTGCTGACAACTGTCAACACGCGTCTTTCGAACCTAACCTAACCTAACCTTATAACTCTTTAAATAAATTTGTAGATAGTTTTACAAATTTAATAATTAGGTATTTAGTGCGTCCACAACAATTTCCCATGGAATGGATAAGGTCTGTTGTATTATCTAAAGTTTCTTGTTACTAATATTTATTATATGATATATAAAAAAATTATCTTAAATGAAAATAATAGCTTTATAGATAATTTTATATTTTATTTAATTTATTTTCAATATTATGAATATTTTCACTATTACTTTAAACACCCTGTTGAATAACCAAATAGTGATTGTTTGCAATAATTAATACTATAATTTATTTAAGTGTTTCTTTAAACAAAACTTAGCAACAACTACAGCAACAACAGCAACAACAATATAATATATAAGTAAAGCCGACTAAACTAACAAGAAAATAATAACAATAATAACTTAAACCTAAAAGAGTGAAAAGTAGAAAGGCCGTAAAATTGTTTATTTATGCGAAAAAGTAATAATAGTAACTGCTATGAAAGAAAGCACATGCTAAATGTTGGTCAAGGAAAAATTTATGAAATATTCATACCAAAAAAAAAATTTGTCTTATAATCCCAAAGAGCAAACACTCGCCTGTCAGAAAAGTAAAAAGTTGGCAGTTAAACACCAACTCCGTGGGGTTGAGTACGAGTAGCACTTAAACCCACGAAACAAAGTTTAATATCCACTTTGCTACTTTGTGGCACTTGTGGTCAGCTAATAAAAAGCAGTTAAAAATACCAGCAATAAGCTGGTGACAACAATGTAACCACGAATTGAACATGCTAATCTCATATACCTAAAACCCGCAACTTGAGCTGTAAAATGAAGTAAAAGGTGCTACATTGTATCTACCCACCTACAATGGAAAATAATTGCTAAAACAACAAAAAAAAATGCAGCATAAAATCTCTTTGGTGCAATAAACCCATCAACGTATAAGTATCACAATATCAATATTTTGTGGAGCTATACAAATGATATTCACAAAGGTATGTACTATACATAAAATAAACTTTGTAAAATATTTGTATATATATTATCGCATCTATCTATAGCGTTTGGCAGAAGTTGATAGTTTGCACAAACAACAAATAATATTGGCAGTACGTGTTTTGAATTGTTGCCTCGAAGCTTTCAGTTTGTGGAAATATACGCAGATAAATTAATTCAAAACTAATTTTGACCAAAATTCTAACACTTATTCATTTGTGGACAACCAACCGCACAAACTTTCCCTCATCATACCAAACTTTCAATCAAATACGTTGGCAGCATTTGCCTTTCATTCATGCAATCATTCAATCATTTATTAAACTATTGATTTAATCAATGCTGGTTCATTTGGTTTGTAATGTATTTTTCTACCTAAGCGGAAAAATAAATCAAAATATTCCTAAGGCTTCCAAAATGTTTTTATTAAATGATATGTCCAAAGACAATGATAAAGCACTACAAAGCTTAAACGTGCTACAATATAAGCCCGGAGGCTAACATATCCAACACATCGAACACAAAATTTAAAGAAGCAAAGAAGAAACGGACAATTTCTTAATCCAATTTTTAGGAAAATTAAATTACAATAATTGTATCTAATTTTAGATTCAATATCAGTCACGGTAAATCAAAAATTATATTCACAATGCAGACAATGAGATGATAGGGATTACATGAACTTTGTGATTCCACAGTAGTAACATGAAATGTATTATTTACTTCTATATTAAATATTTATCTGTATGCCTAAACTCCTAGTTGAAAACAAAATAGTATATCAGCTAGTTAAAAAATCAATGGAAACTTTTTATGAAGATACAATATATATATATATATCGTGGCTGAAACTCATGTAATAATTAAACTCTATGAGGAATTAGAACAAATTAACCATTCAATACAAACTTATTTCATTAAAAAATGAAAGATCTTTCAACGAAAGTGAGCTTAAAACATACATTATATTACTCCAGGTAACGTTAAATATATTATTAAGTTGAGGCTAGTTAAGTCAGTGTACTTGAGCACTTTTACTCTCTATTAACAGCTAGGTTTCTTCACAACCCTTCTCTACGCTTTGACTGGATAATTGTTTATCATGTTTGTTTATTAGACTAAGCAATAACTGATCTCTGATCTGCATACCTCCCCGAGAAGCCTGTAACCATTCTAAGAATCGATAACACGATGTTGGTAAGTCTGTTAGTTATTGTAAATAATTTCAGGGCTCTATGTTTTTTATATTTTTTGATCGGATCAATCTTGAGGTCCCTGAAAATGTTATTCGTCCTAATGTACCATGCTACCTTCAAAAGACTTCTTAGAGCCTGGTTTTTTGCAATTTCTAGCTGGAGAATAGTAGTCTTTGAGGCCTTGCTGAACGCTACACATACATATATATATTCAAAGTTATTTACATATGTTGTCTTGACTGACTGTAAAACATTTCAAGTATATTTTGCTACGCAAAGTATCGCAAGATATGTTTAGAAAATCGTAAGATACTTTTACTTTTATCCAAAAAGAGCTAGTATGCATCAATAATGGTACCTAACCTTTTTTCATTGTTTACTGCCTATTAGTATATATATATATATATAATATATACAATTTCTAATTATTGCTGCAAACAATTTGTATCAGAAAATGAAACTGAGTAGGTTAACTTAGTTTAAATAAATTGGCTTCAATGTTAAATTAAAAGTTTTAAAATTTGAAGAAGAAGAAGAAATACAATTTATGTAATGTAAAATTAATGAACATACATTGCCAAATTTCTAAAACTCATTTATTTACATAATTCCAACCTCATTAGTAGGAAAACATTTTCAAGAAAATCAATTAAATTAATTTCAATGAAATGTTGATGCAACTTTAATTTAATTGCCCTTAAACCAAAGTTATATTCCAATGTAGTCAGAATTCCATTAACATTTAAATCAATTAAATTAGTTCAAAGATATAGAAAAATGAAAAAACTATAAATAAATAAATTTGTGAAAATAATTATTTTAAATACAAAATAAAATTTTAATTAATTATTATTCATAAAATGTAAACTTGCTAAAATATTATCAATTAAATCGTTAACTAAAAATAGACAACTATGAGAAGTCTATTGACTACGACTAAAATCGAAGACAAATATTATATCATACAATATAGACGATAGAACAAAGAGGATGACGTGTCGTAATTCTGATGATGACTCTCAAGGACCTACAAAACATATTTTGATATTCGAAAATATTTTGTGAAATTATAGCATCATTTCAAATCTATGAAGAATTGATTGGATTTAGAACAACCAATTAATTAGTTGATTAAAATTAAAAGTTTATTAGATATACAATACAGTATTAAAAAAAAATTGACTTTACTAAACTGTTCATGAAGTAAAGATTATACATAAAACAAGCCCTATAAATATTTTTAATATGAAGAAATTATTGAACAGACACCGCGGTAACCTACGTGATGCTTCAAAGGCCCTAACATAGTAAGATGGAAAGCTGCTTCTACAAACTTAACCAAGTAAAAATGAACTATAAAGAAAACTGTCGTTTATATTATATTATTTAAGAAGAGCGAAAAGAAATTACATATTTTTAAATGGTTTATATTGAATTTAACATCAAACATAATAAAACATAGAATAATATATTATAACAAAACATAACACAATATAACAAAAGATAACTAACATGACAAAGCATAACATAACATACTCGTAACATAACAGCATAACATAACATAATATAACAAAAAAGAATATACCATAACAATATATAATTAAACATAAGTGACCTGATTATAATCTTGTGTGAGGTCGCTTTGCTTATATCTCTTTACAATATAAAATTTTATTTTATTAAATACAAATATATTAAAGCTTAAATATCATTAAATTTTAAAATATTCGTAATTAATAACTAATAATATTCTTAATGTATACTTTTTATGAGTTTTTAAATATTGAAGTTTTCATAAAATATATCACTGCAAAATTTTTTATATCAATCTTAATGTAATTTTCAACAATATGTTTGTAGATATATAAATATATGTTATATACCACCATACATATATACATATAATACATATTTATATATACATATTTATAATAAGATATA
>NC_051847.1:192529460-192538615 GCF_002237135.1 Teleopsis dalmanni | reverse complement strand
ATATTTATTCCTTTAACTCCTAGGAGAAGCATAGGGCCACAACAAATAACTTTCATTCGGTACGATTGGTGGTCAATAGCTTCAACTCTCCCAAGCCTTTCCGCATGTGTGAAATTTCCGTGTCGGTTTGTCTTCTCCAGGTGTGAGCAGGTCATAGGTCTATGCTTTTATCAAGAATGGTAATACCAACTAAGAAAATAACGTTAATAAATTATCATGTATTTTTTATAAATACTGATGGACTGAATGCCTAAGTTTACCCCATTTCACAGTGTCTATGTCACATAATATTACATTATAAACTCTTGCATAGCATCAAAATCTTTTGACAAAACAAGTAACATTAGGCAATCTTCACGATTTCATTATGACTTCTCGCAGATCAAAACACTTAATGGATCTTCTAATTTGAATATTATTCTAACTAAATAAAAAGTATTTAGAAGGATAGTACACAAAGATAACAAAGTTTAATAGTTTGTCTCTCCCGGCAAAATCTTTGAGGATATCACAATGGCCAATATATGTTTCCGAGTGGAAGTGCTTATAATTGTTAGAATGCGCCTTTTCAAACAAAACTTAAAATAAAGTATTTAACGCAGGAGAATCATTATATATTTTAATTAAATTGATCTACAGAAATCCTTAAGAGTTTCCGTATTTTATCTTTACTTTCAAAGGATAAGGTAAGATCAAAGCCAGGTAATCAAATATAAATGTAAATAAAATGATGAAATTCTGTCACATCGAACGTTATTATTCAGATAATAGTGTAAGCAAAGATGTATGGCAGATATCTTAGTTCTGTCGGGTTGAGACGTTCCAAAACGTTCCTTTGTAATGAAACGAAAAGGGACTAATAATCATCATATATATGGAAATTTTAAAGAACATCTAGTGAGAATTGTAATAATCAATTTTTTGCTGTGATATATTATAGTTGTTATAATTTCCATTCAGTTAATGAAATATATCCATTAAAATCATACACACTAAGTACCAGAACTGATATAACTTAATATATAAATTGCACTCATATAAGGAATCGAACAAATGAATTTGGGAAACATCGAGAATGTAAGATTAGCTGCTAAGTGATTTTGGAAAAAGTCTTTTATACTTGTCATATGTGTGTTATCTATAGAGCTATTAAGAACCGTCTATTAAGAACATATTCAGTTTATACAATATTTTGTATTTTATTAAATTGAATAGTTGAAATTTTCTGAAATTTTCATATTAATTATTTATTTTATTTTTTTGGGTAGATCCTACATAGAGAGAGACAGCGACGAAAAGTAGATTTATTTTATTTTCTTACTCTATTCAAAACAAGAGTTTATCAAGATGTATTAGTGATGTATTGGCGTCGAGAATTTTATCTTCACTTTCCGTCGTCTAATTTTTTTTAAATATAATCTTACATGTAATCAAAACTGTTTCAATATATTTCAAATACTATGTGTTTCATAACTGCTAACCATCATTAATTATAATTATAAAAGAAAGCAACTTAACATGTTTCAATAAAATAAATAAAGTAGGGAGAGCCCTTATATCCATAGATGAGGGTGAAATTTTATTATAGATTCCAATCTCAATAAGTTTTCAATTAATTCAGATAAAATACTGAAGAATAATAAGCATTCATAGAATTAATTGCAATTAATAAAAGTACAAATGTGGAATAATTTTTTCCATCTAAATTGATTAAAATCGAATCAATTACTGAGTGTTAGAATACATATTTAAAATTTATTTTATGTAAAATGAAAATCTGAATAATATTGTTTTTTGTTTTTAATAATTTATTTTTTTATTAAGCTTTAAATATTATATGTATTTAGCAAAAGAACTCATTTATGACCTAACCTACACAAAATATAAATTTTATGCCAGCAATCCTCAAACTCTCTACACTTTGAAAAACGAACCTCCGTAAGGCTATGGCCGAACTTTGAAAATTACCTTAAAACGATTTAATATTATATGATGTCTCAAGAGGTCAGGAACCTAATGCCGAGAAGGTTACATCAAGTTGAGAATACTCGTGTTGATGCCAACATTAACACCTATATTTCAAGACAACTAGTGCCCGAAGTGGTCCCTATAAACTTTCAGGAAGAAGCGCGTTTGGTTTTTTGATGAAGTTGAGAAGATTCGATAGATATGCTTTTGTATACTCTACCGTACCATTGAAAAATTGGTCACCTAGACATTGAGTATGCCTCGTCTATAGGTCCGGGTAGAGACACAGAAAGTAATTAATGTATTCCAATTCCTTATGTTTTCTGTTTTATCTTTGGCTTTAGCAAAATACAACACTTCATTTTGAAAATTCTTAAAATATGCTGGACAGATCGAATATGAAATGAACGCCTTCTGAACAAAATGACTCAAAAAGCACCACAAACTGAGTTAAAAATGAAAAAGTGGATAGACCATACGCAAGGCCGAGACAAAGCTGTGGCATAAAATCCACTAGGTAGCAGAAGAATGGGGCGCCAGCAAAAATGTATGGTAATGGAGAAGTATGGTCGAAAGTGAGCTAGCTGAAGCACGATACACATGGAACGACATCTATAGAGAAACACCAAACAGAATCAGATTTAGAAAAATTATTGAGACCATATACCCCGCCTCACTTTACTTCAAACCATTTATAAATTTCTTCTACAGTTATCTATCTATTTTGTCAATATTTTCTTAAAAATAGTTCTATCCGTTACCTTAAAATAGATAATAAGTAGTTCACATCGACTGCAAATTTCATTTATAAGAGACTGTTTGGAGATAAACAGTTATAACTGATTATGGTAGATTAAAATACATTTGAGTATATATATAGTTTTATTTTTCAATGATAAAATATATTCCAATTATGACAAAAGTAATGCACTGACCTTTTTCTCAAATACACAATTGTACGAGTATCTACTTTAAATTATTTCCTGTATGTGATAATGTACAACACAACGCACAAAAAAAAAAAAATATTAAAATAAAATATTGTAAAAACCATAAAAAGAATTATGAGAATTTTTCATACATTTTGTCGAAATGTCATTGTACTTTTTTATCGCTACACACCCCTACTCTACTCTGCGGAATGGAAAATGCGATAAATATTCAATTTATCACGTGCAGTGGTTGCAATCATAAATTGTATTGTAATAAACTGTTTGTATCTCAAAAATATGATACATACTCATAGTCGCAGTGTTCGTGTGTCATATTTAGTTTATTTACATTTACTGGGCAAGTATCTCGTTCTGCTTAATTGATATGTTTTCACTATAATGATTCACGGTGCTAATGATACCGATCGTATATGAATACGATCGGTATGTATGGAAATATGTCTTATCAGGGATGTTACTGTTGCTGCTCTTACTCTAATGACAGCTCCCTCAAGTGGCGGTGGTGGTGCTGCTACCGGTCATTATAGCCGTGCCATATGTTCCAGAGAAGTAAGCTAATTACTGAAAAATGCGTAAGTGCACGTCTCAGTTCGCATCAAATACGAGTATGCCCAGATGCATATTCTTCAATTCCATAATTCGAGTTCAATATGTTACGAATATTTCCAATGCCTGACATGCCTGAACGGTTCACACAAAAATATTTGTTTTTCTATGTAAATAAACGGTGAAATATTGCTCGGTAGCTAAAACATAAATATTTTATTCAGATACATACTCGTACATATAATCATATTTACTTAAGATTTATGTATATGAATTAGATAGTATAGATACACTAAATAGATAAAATAAATATCTATTGTTAGATTGTGTGATAATAGCCGTAATATTGTGTTAAGTTAATGTACGATAATGTGAAGAGGAAATCTAAAACAAGTACGGTTGAGAATTTTAAACAATCATCATCAGATTCTTTGCTCATAGTACTCACTCCAGTACCTCTACATTTTCCTTTCAACAGCACTTTTTTATTGCTAATAATTACAAAAATTTTTTCTTCTTAGAGGAAATAATGGTACGCAAGTGTTGATATGTGCTTTAATTGCTTCACTGTAGTATCTTGTATCTAGTATCTGTGGACAGGAAGTGCAGAAATTATGGCTTCACGTTGGAGAAGGCACTCGGCTAGGTGTAGTTTCATTTGCAGTGCAGAAACAGCTTAGTTGCATTAATTAAAACAGAGGAAGAGGTAGTCTCTGTAGTACGTGAAATACGAATTCAAATGGAATTACAAGTTTTGTTTGTAATCAGTGAATTAGAAATTGCACTCGATGGATGCCACAATTTACTAGCAATCTCAACGCAATAAATTTAAAGAAAATGCGATTAAATTGTATTTTTTTTAATTCCCATTTTGTACAAGAAAACGTGTTAAATCAGAATAAATTAATATGAAAACCAAACTTTTAAAAACAGTTTAATCGCATTATTTATGTGAAGTTAACTGCTATAAAAAAAAAATAGTAATAATCGTAAGTTAAGCGGAAGAACGGTTAGGTTAAAGAGCTGATTCGTACCTACAACTACTGTGCCATCTACTTAGTAACAAAATTGGGATTTTTTTCCGCTAGGTCTCTGTTCAAAAAATCGTACAGTTTTCACGACCCAACTTTATTGTGGATATTTCCAATTAATTTTTTTTATAAATACAACTTTGCACTATTTTATATTTTGTTAATTTATAACACTATGAAAAACACAGAACGAAAAAATAAAAAGGTCCAAAAAAATTTTGGACCTCTTTTTACAGAAATGGTACCTTTTTAAACCAATTTTGGTACAGAAAAAAATTTTCAAGTGGCAACCGTGGCCTTGGTCGTAGAGACCCGCTCCACACGCAATCAGAATCTCATTTATTTTATTATATACTATGCATAAAGTGCAAATCATTGAATACTATCTATTTAAATTTCATGATTTCTTTTAGTAGATATTAATATCTTGCAACGATATATATCGAGGTGCAATTTTAATGTATGATATGAATATATACAGAGCTGGTTTGAATGCATATAATGTGCTATGTAAAGTTTTTTTGATTGTACAATGATGTACTTATGTACTTATTAGAATTCTTATCTTTCAAGTAGAATTTTAAATAATTTTTTGAATAAAAATACCAACACAATACTAGAATATTATTTTAATGAAGTGTCTGAACTGAATAAAAATATATAATTAAACTAAATCAGAAAGCTCAATTACATCTTAATAATATGAATCAATTTCTTTCATATTGTAATAATAGGTACTTTCATATACACTGTTATTTTAGCCATTTCAAGTACTCATTCCAACATGTTCCGCAACATACTATATGAAATTCTAATAACATATCAATTATAATTATGACATATATGGAAACTTTAAAGAACATCTAGTGAGAATTATAATAATCAATTGTTATAATAAATTTCATTTAGTTTAATAGCATATAAACCCTGATTAAACCCTGATTAAACCCTGAGTTTTTCAAAAATGCCCTTTATACTTGTCATATGTGTGTTATCTATAGAGGTATATAAGAACCGTCTCGATGGAACGGTGTGTCAAAACTTTCATTGAAATATAAAACACATATTCAAATTATACAATATTTTGAATTTTATTAAAATGAATGGTTGAAGTATTCTAAAATATGTTTTTAAATGGAATTTTAAAATTTTTGTATTAATTAATTATTTTATTTTACTGACTTGATTGGCAAGCAGAATCCCATCTATTTTGTTTCAAGATATGCAGAAACTCCAAATCATTGAATACTGTCTTCAATTAAATGTATATTCCCTTGTCGACTAGAACAATCTTTCTACAATCTTTTTACAACAACCAATCTCAACATATTTGCTTTTTAGTAGTAAACTGAAAACAGATTAACTTTTGGAACTATAATATATATATATAGTATAGTATATATATAGTATAAAATATTAATTCAAGTTTTTAGTCTGACATAAAAGATTGCCTTTCCATTGGTGTAGCCAATGTGGGGCAAACGGGTCTGCCCCTAAAAGTGTGGTTTGACAGAAATAATATTTCATCACATTTCATAATGGAAAGACCACATAAAAAGTTTTGGCACCACACAACATATCTTATATCGGTGACTAAAGTATTTTGGTATTTTCATATGTAGAGGCAGTTATGTATAGCGTTTGAAAGCAGATTTTTTACTAAAGAGATCAATAACACTTATTTCAATACTGATTTGCTTTTCTTTTGCTCCCCAATTTTTACAAACGGGGATTTCTTCAAAACTGATCCTTTCCTTGTCTACTCATTGGGTACCTGCTTGGTTCTTTTACTACAGTTCTGAATCTCATTTTGATTCAGTCAATTCAGTTGGTAAACCAATAAAA
Source organism: Teleopsis dalmanni (assembly GCF_002237135.1). Classification (NCBI taxonomy): domain Eukaryota; kingdom Metazoa; phylum Arthropoda; class Insecta; order Diptera; family Diopsidae; genus Teleopsis; species Teleopsis dalmanni. The sequence goes on along the minus strand of NC_051847.1, from coordinate 192,532,272 downwards.
GCCAATCAAGATACCCATAAGTTTGTAAGGAACCAGACATTAGCATAATATAATATTTATCAGTTATCTTAAAAAGAAAAAATCAAAAATAGTAAACATTATTATATGTACGAATATGTTTGATGCATAAAATTGCAAGAAATAAACCATAGTAAGAAGAAAGATAATGCAGTACGTTAGACGTCGATGTAAACGATAAACTAATTCTATGAATTAAGCAAGAATTGCTCTGTTAAGTGTTGGGCAGCATAAAAACCAAAACCCTCAGTCAGTTGAGCATTCTCCCCTCATTTATCTTATACTCCAGAGCTGTCTTCTAGTAACTTTTAGTTTTGCAAATATCAAAACTATTCTTCAGGAAAATGATGGGCATTAATGGAAAGCTTTTCTAAAAGTTAGACCGATTCGAATAGCAAACTTTTCATTCTGACATAAACAATTCTTGTTATAATACAAATACTCCGCTATGATGTTAGTGATATATGTATGTGATTTGAAAATATTATATTTTAATTAACGATTTAAAAAATATTATATTTTAGTATTGTACCGAATTTACTCCGATAGAGTTTAGAATTAAAGGACTTAATGTATATTATATAAATTATTTTTAGTATTAAATAAATAAATGTTTTACATATTATTTTAAAATAAATGTAGATCGATGATACTTTATAGGGTGATTAAAATATGATATATATAATACATATATTTATAAAATTAAGAAATAAAACTTAAAATTGAAGAAAAAAATTACAGCATTAACTTACAGAAAAATCAATGACCCTTAAATACGGAGAATGCCCCTTCACACAATGTCAATTATTTCCGCTCTCACCTGTAATCAAAATAATTCCAACACTTCATTAACAGTAATTATGTAGCGAGGTTTTTCAGAACAGCTTATTTAGAATATCAGATAATATAATTAATTTTTTTATTCATTTTTTAACTTTTATGAAGAGGAAATCTCTATTCATTACGAAAGAAATCAAAGTCAACACTTTTGAAACTGGAGGCACATAGCAGTGTTGAAGTCCATATTATGTGTGCATTACAAAGTGCATCTGCATAATGCGCAACCTAAAGAGGAAGCTGTAAATCGGCTGACACCGGAAAAATGGAAGCAACAAGAAATATTACAGCCGTTCATTTGCTATTTTTAGTCAAACAGACAGACAGACAGACAGACAAACAACAGACAGATAAGAATATGAAACATGTTATTGACATAATGTTAGTTGGCAGCAACATCAAATACAGTAACTACGTGCTGGTAAAAATAGATTTCGCCTTTCTGGATAGACAAGTAAACTAATAGTATTGCATCTTGTCCCCCTTCTCGCGGGTATTACACTCGAGCATTCGAGTACAGTGCACAATATACGCCCTGGCAACAAAGCCAAAAATTAAAATAAATACACATTTAGAGTGGTCGAGGTGTGGTCATATTTTAGTGTAATTTAAGCCAGTATTTATCTTAGTCATCATAATATTGCACCACTGCCGACACCAATGATATCCGCACCGCCTGCAAGCGAAAAAAGCAACAGCAGCACTGGAGAGTGTTTATGAAAACAGCTGAAAAATCGCTTGAGAAACTATGATTTCTACACCAAATGTTTTTAATTTTAATTTAGGAAAAATTATGTGTACGGGGGTTGTATCAAAAGTTTAGAAAAATTAAACGATGAAGACAAAAATATTATATAATTTTGAATATTTAATAAATATTTTTAATTTTATAACATTAATTTATATTTTATTAAATATATTATGTAGGTATCTTAAAAGCAAGATTTTAATTTCATTTCAGTAAAATTTAATTATTTTTTATTATTTTTTTGATTTAACTTTAAATGAAATTTCGTATATTTTGATATTTAATAAAATAAATTTTTAAATTTTAATAAATAAATTTTTGTTGTTGTATTTCACTACTGTTCGAAAAAACCTCTTTATAAATATTTTTTTAATTTGTACTTTATTAAATATATAACTATGTTAAATGCATGAAAGCAAAATTTGAAATCTCATTAAAATCAAATTTTAAGTGCATTTAATTGCATTAAAATTGAATTTTTTCTCATTTTATGTTCAATTTCAAATTAGAAATTTTACAAATAAATATTTTATTTATTTATATTCGTATTTTATTAGATAAATATGTACCTCTAGCTCATTATATGATATTAAATTCACCATAAGTTTTAAATTTTAATAAAGTTTAAAGTTAGAGTAGTTTTCAGGTAAAATTTAAAATGCATCTAATCATTTTTTATAATTTATTTAATTTTAAATAAAATTTTATATATTTTGAAAGTTTTATAATGCATTTAACACAAAAACTCTTTATTAAAAAAAGAGTTTATAATTAGGAAATAGATTTCTTTCGTGCTAACTGACTTTAAAATTAGATTAAATAATTTATCTATATTTCATATTTTATTAGGTTCTTCGAAAAGTAATTTCGTTTTTTCCAAAGCCGATATTAACCAAAAAATGGTGATGCTGTCTGTTTGGTGGGATTTTAAAGGAATCGTTTTTTGAGCTTTTACCGGATAACACTACGATTAATTCAGAAGTCTACTGTTATCAGAAATAATCAACAAAAAAACGAAATTACTTTCTGAACAATTTAATATATAATAATTATATAATATTTATGCATTATATTTATAAAATATTTATATATTATATATTTATATTTATTTATATTTCATTAGCCTATATGTAGGCTGTGTGCGAGTTCGAGTAAATTGAGGTAAACTAAATTGAAATTTCCTAAGGATTTTTTGCACTGCGCTTATGT
>NC_051847.1:192527495-192529360 GCF_002237135.1 Teleopsis dalmanni | reverse complement strand
AGTGCAATTCTCATTTGCGATTGGTAAATCTCGGATGAAATGTAAAGCACTCTAGCCGAACCTGTTTTTGATGAAGAACAACTTTAATATTTTTGTTTTCAATACGGACCACAAAGTTTAAGGATAATAATTTGTATCATTTTTTTAATATATTTTATGCATCTCTGGTATAATGTTTAATGAATTGTATAAGTGCATAGGTACATTATACAGGCTATAAAATAGGTATATAATTACTTGAAAATTTTTTGTGCTTATTTTTTTAAATAAGTGACGTCTCAGTGGACAAACTACTAGCTATGTATTTACAATTGTTAAATTTAGTTCAAGGACGATTTTCAACCATCTCGCGGCCCACTGGTTGGGAACCGCTGCACTAGATATTTTGTCACAGTAGCAAGATTACTTCAAAATTACCAGTTGTTTTATATGACTCGACAAATAAAGTGTGATTTGAATCGATATATGTATTTATAACTATTACACAAATGTTGGATTCATCTTAAAATGTTCGAATGGGAAACAAAATTTGACAGATCGAGAGTAAATCTAGATGGAATCTGGATTTATCAATCGTACACGTCATAAAGTTCAGTGTCTGACAGTCTATCCAATGAATGGGAGAGATCCGTTTATTACTTTCCAATTTTATGAAATTTTAGCGTAATTGAGGGTTTGTAAAAATTGGGCCAATTTTAAACCCATATTACCTTTTTCCACTGTTCGGAAAAATTTTATTTTTTCTGTTTTTTAAACCTTAAGGTGTAGTTATTAATGGTTAAATAGCATATGTAGTTTTTTTGTATCATGTGTTAATTTAGAATAAGAATTATTATTTGAAAGTATTCAATTGTTGGTATTCATATGTATCAGATTGATAGTTCAAAATATTGACACCTATAAATCACAAGTCAGAGTAATATTTAAAATAAATTTGTTTAAAGTATATATCTGTGAGTGTTCTTCTTTTAAAATTTTGAAAGAAAACTAAAATATTTTATACATAACCCCAAACCATTTCTTCTATTTAATAAATAGAAAGCACTACGAAGTCTACATCTGTTTACTACTCCAGCTTTAGTTTGTACTAAGATTATAACATAATTGAGTTTAATTCATGCTTATACTCGTAATGTATCTTATTTGCTTAGAGGTTAATGCCTTTAAGGATAAAGATGTAAAATTAACTACCAGATGATTTTATGCTCTGCCTAATTTTTTTTATTTCATGGTTTATTTTTCTTATTTTCTTATTTTGGTTAAGGAAAGTAAATATCAACTTAAAAGATTTTAACGATTTAATCGTTCATGTTTCTGCATCATTGGTTTGACGTTCTGCTTTCTTGAATTTCAATACATTTCGGAAGTGCTAAGCCGTCGTACCATCGTACATACGTACAGCTAGCCAAATTGGTGTCCACTAGGAGGAGTAGGGACATAATTTAAATGTTGCTCACAACGGCGGCTTGACTCAATTGCGAGGCACTAATTTGATTGTGCGTAAAATTGTGATGCTACATTTCAAGTGACACATTTTACCGACAAGATCTCGGTACATATGCCGAGATCCAAAAACAGATCCAGTCTACTTTGTTGTTGCAGTTGTGCACTTCGCTCGCTGCTTGAACATATGTATGTGTATTGTGTATATGTGGAATCCCTGTCCAGTTGGTGCAGTTAAATCATTATCAATTGGTTACATTTAATTTGTAGTTCTTCAAATTGAGTTGAACACATGCGATTACCAGAATAATTTCGCAAGATAAATAGTTTGTAAGTTACAGATATGAGTAGATATGTGTATGTTCTTTCTGCAGTTACACTGAAGAGTTTATTTAGTAAGTTGGTGGTACAATGTTGATATA
>NC_051847.1:192518696-192527395 GCF_002237135.1 Teleopsis dalmanni | reverse complement strand
AATGTCAAATAAAATAGTTTCACATCCCAGTAAAGCGATTCGCTTACATGAGTATTTTAGATGCCCACAGTCTATGGTTATGTACAATACTTCATATAACATTCCATGCCTTGCCAATTTTTTATATCAGATAATCATCTAGAGACTCATATAATTTTTTTATAAAACTTTAAACTTTTCATTTCAAAATAAATTAAATATTGTTATAATCTGGGTCATTCCACAATCATTGCAAGTGGTGAATGATTCCTGGCTGTCGTATACAAGCGGATCCGAGTTAATTATTTTGCCACCCATTAAGCCATATTACACATATTTTTACGCATAATGTAAAGATTTCGTTATTATACTTTTAATTAATACGAAATTAATTAATGCGAAAGTCTTCTTCTGCTAAGTGACAGATAAAGGAGACACAAATCCTCCCGTGAAGCAAATCCTGATTTAATTAAAGTTTTCTTAAAGTTAATAAGTCTATTGTTTTCATAAACCTACAAATAATAGATATTTTAAAATACAACCAATGTTTATTATTTTATTTAATATTTAAATCGAAGAAGATTTAATGTTTTAAATAAAAATTCAAATTACAAATAAAAACACTAAGTAAACGTCAAATGAGTGGTACAGTACGTATAAAAAAAATCAAAACATCAACAGCACATAAAAAATCAGCTGTTATCTGCGGTGTGCGTTTTTAAAGGAAAATAAAATATGTAGTTATAAAAATAAATTTTGTATATAAAATTATAAATAGATATTGTTTACAAAAATTAAAACAAGAAAATAATAATAATGTAAAAGAAACAAAGTTCAAAGAAATTATAAAAGCAAACAAACAAGGGGTGAGCATTTTGGCGCAAACCAACTAACACCGCATAAATTGGTACAAATCATTAAAGTGCAATTATAAATTTTTTTTATTGCAACTCAAAAGCAGCATTCGTCAGAATGCATTTAATTAAAGTGCACATGCATAGCAGTTTTATATATGCATTGCATTAGGCAGAACTACTAACAAATTGGCCAGGAAGGCGCAAAGTGAATCTGTGCGTTTGGCACACGACTGCTTCGAGTATATAAAATAAAAGTGCACAAAAATGAACAGATTTTTTTATAAATATACATAAAAGTATAAAAATATAAAGTTTTATTAGGTTTAGGGCATTGGTAAATTATTCGATATGTAAAATATATTTAGCAGTAGCTAACCAAACATTAATGTGAACGTGTGAAATATTCGGTGTGTGAATTTAATTGATTTTTATTTAATAGAATTAAAATATAAAATAATAATAAGTATGTATAGTTCTGTATGGTGATGTATAGTGATATTGTTTAAAAATAAAATATTTTCATCAAAGCTTATTAATTAAGTTAACATACAATTTATGATATTACACTAAGAGGAACCGTAAAATAGTTTACCAAAATATATTTATTTTTAATCCAAATATTGTTATTACTACTATCATTTCGTATATTTCCACAGCTCATACATATATCAAAATTATATATGTGTGTAGTTCTCTTCTACATAAATGGGAGAGATCCTTTCTCAAAAGAATGTTGTTCAAAATATTGGAGCAATATGCTTTGTACTTCTTAGACGTTTAAGCTGATCCTACCGGTCTGATGTTCGACCAGTACCCTCCGTTTCGTGGTCTCACAATGATCCATTATTTGCGGTCAAATGGGTTGGGTGTTCTTTTAGTTTTAAGTCCATAAATAAGAAGTGTATTGTCAAAGTTCGAGATCGCCAAAGTTGATACATTTGTTGGGTTAGTTCCCTTCTATTTAAATGGGAGAAATGCGCCTTCCCAAAACGATGAAGTTCACTCAACATATATTTTGGACCTAAGCGTTTAATGTGATCATTCAGGTCTGACGTTTGGACAGTATCTCATCCGAGGTAATAATACGATTGTTTGCGCTAAAATAAGCATCGGTTAAAATAGGAACGCTTCCGCTCCAACTTAACCAAACCTTATATATAAATGACTTATACAGCAGTATCTTGGACTATTCTGCATCAGCTCCATTCCTGCATCAGTCAGCTCAGTCTGCATGCTCACGGTGAAACTTAAGGTCATTCATGACGAATGGCTCTAAACGTATATAGTACATGGAACCAGAACACTTCTATCGTATATATCTCTTTTTTAAAACATTATATATAAATTATGTTCTTATTGCCTGCTCCTAAGTTCTTCTTACATTGTGTGTATTTATAACTATCGATCTTCATTACTATATTTTTGTATTGATTTTGTATGAAAACTGATGAAAATTGCTGCATATTTTTAGAATTTATTACGATAAGTAATAAATATAAATAAGTTTAATATTTATACTAGTATAATAAGTATAAAAGTACAAAAATAATAAATACTAAGTATAAACATTTACTAGGAAAGAAAGTTTCCAAAAATATTCTCGTCAAGTACCTAATCGAAAAGAAGAAACTTTCAGGCAAATTATGATGTATCAATTTTCAGCGATGGCTCAAAAGTGGACTGAGGGGCAGGAACAGTAATTTTCGTGCCATTTATAAACATTAACTATTTCCTTAGGCTATATGATGAAGCCATTGTCACATGAACAGATGTGGTATTACCATTTTTATTTCTAGCCAAACTGCAATTAAAGCTCTTTAATCCTTCATCATAAAATCAAAGCTAGTTAAAGAATATAGAGAGATTGGCGGCTAAATCGACTAGTTAACATCATTCTCATCTGGGCTCCTGGATATTGGATCGATTTGGCTCCCCTTGGTTCCCCACTGAATTTACACCATGATGGCTTTACATGATGAAGCCATGGTTTTTTAGTCTACGGTTGTAGTGCCTTGGCTAATTTGTCACATTAAGAACAGATGTGATGTTACCATTTTTATTTCTAGCCAAACTGAAATTTAACCTCTTCAATAAAATCAGAGCTAGTTTAAGAATGTAGAGGGATTGGCGGCGAAATAGACTTGTTTATATCACTCTCATCTGGGTTCCTAGATATTGGGACGGTTTGATTCTCCTTGGTCCCTGTCTAAGATTACACCCTAGGGGCAACAGCTTATTTTCCCCTGGAGATTATGAATAGAATTACTTACTTCTAATTTCTTCAGCTTGCTAGTAATAAATAGTAGATACATCCCTGGTCATATGAGAAGATCACGTCTTGGGAAGTTATTAAAAGGAATTGCGTGAATACTGCAGGGCTTTCCAATCAATCATAGACACATTGCTACTTTATGCACTCGTAATCGGTCATTTTTATTCCTCCACTTGTTTCAAGTGAGAATTCAAAGCCATATATGTTATGTTGCATATTAAATTCTAAAGATAAGGAAAGATTCTTTAGCTATAAAAAACATAAAAGAGTGTGTACCAAAAATTATCACGAATATAATAGAAATATTTACATAATCATTGCAAATGATAAATTAAGTTTTTTTTGTTTCTTTTAATTTTATTTTGCAGTGCCTGCCAATAACTGCGCTGATACAGCATTCCTCTGATATAGAAAGTGCGATGAGCACTTCCTCTTCGGCCTCTTCGAATGTAAACAAAATTGCTCTAATAATGTCTTCAACTTGAAATGACAAAATAATATTAATTGCCTCAGAAATAACTTAACAAATGTGAACAATAGAAAATAACAGCATTGAGAAATGGTCAAATAAAATACAAATTAGACATTCAACGGGAATTCGTTACGTACAGAGATCGGCACTGGTTGTGCGGGCTATAGAGAAGTGGCAGAAACAATTATAGAAATTTATATATTCTCTAAAAGCCCTAGCCAAGCATACACATAAGTGATTGTAAAATAATAAAAAATAACAACAAAATCGAAGAAAAAAAATATTAACAAGAAGAACGCATGTTGCAATTTCTATTCATCAACGCCGAGTGGTCAACACGCTTGACAGAGCCACACAACCGCACAGCAACGCTAAATTAATTAAACAATAAACAAAATAAATTCTTAACAAATCAGGCAACAACACAAAACCAATACGAAGGGTTCTGTGGTTCTGTGCCAGCAGCAACAGCAACAGCAACAATATTGTCAACGCGTAAATTGTTGTCAATTAGAACAGCTGCAGTTGAGGATTCTTCTCACTCTCGAACGATTGCTCATGACAACTTGACTTGAGAACAAACTGCAGTAGAGCAGTATGGTGCATATGATTCAGTGCAATTATTAACAATATTTTATGCATAACAAATTTGTTGCTTAATTCAAATGAAGTGTGCGAAAACGTTAACAACATTTTCACCAACAGCAATAATAGTCGATCTTGTGTGGACTACACCCCATAAAACATACCAAAGATACAGGAATTCTAAAACAGCTGATAGCAGATGACGAACAAACGCACCGTGGTTATCGTTGTCGCTCTGTTGAGCCTCGTTGCCATATTCATAGGCGCTAATCTCTATTTTATGTACTATCTAAATACAGACGATGTGCCTCTATCAAGTACACGTGCTTTGGAGAATATACTAAGACATAAGATACGTCACCTCAGTCCGGCGTATTTCAACCGTAATCCACGTTTTTTTATGTATAGAAATAAATTGCTTAAGAACTATAAGCCAGCACCATACGAAAATGCTACTGTCTTATGGGATATCGCAAATTGGGTATGTATGAATCATATATATAATATATACATATATATTCTTTCCTCAATATACAAATTAAAACAATTTTATTTCAATGTTTATAGTGGCCACGTGAAAATGAAATTTATCCCTTATATGATTCATCTATGGGTCAGCTATTGCAAACACTACACCTCGAACCGATTACCAAGGTGACAAATTTGGCAAAAGGCACACAACTAAAACTACTCGTAAAATTAGCTAATCAACAGAAGGTTATTTTTAAACCCCAATGGTATGAACGTGGTGAAATCATTGAAGGACCCGTTTATTCTGGTAAAGATCGTCACGCTGCTGAGGTTTATGCTTTTTATTTGGGTGCAGTATTGGATTTTCGTTGGACACCCATTGTTGTGGGACGTGTGATTAATTTGAAAACTGATATCTATAATAACGGTGATAATGAGTTGCAAAATACTATGACAATCACAACATCTGATAATGGTACTGAACATTATTGCCTATTTGGTAAATGTCACTATTGTAATGAGGACGAGACTGTTTGTGGTGATGAGCATAATAATATCGAAGGAGTTTTAATTTTTATTATTCCCGGTTCGTTAAGCAAACGTCGCTCACCCTGGCAACGTACATATAAAGATGATAAAAGAGCACCTTGGGAGGATGATATGAATTATTGCAAGTATGTATTATTTTAGTTAATGAGGTTCTAAATAATCTTAACATCTAAGTTAAAAAAGGTGACTCACAGTTTCTCTTTCCAAAGTACATTTGTAATTTATTAGTTTAGACAAGAGTTTCTTAACTTTTTCTGTCTAAGACCTTTGCCTTCTGAAGGGAAACAGATCAAAATATATTTTTATCGACGAAAGACGAACTGTATCCCTGAACTTTTCCATATACAAAAAAATCCTAAGAGCGAGAATTCCTATTCATCATTGTGCCAAAATTAACGATATCAATTTATTTAAATTGTCATAAATGCCCCATGTAAGGGGTATGCCCCATGTTGAGAAACATCGGTTTATACTATGTATATAATTTTTACTTTATTTATTTGCACAATATAGTAAGATCAAGTAACAATTTATTATTATTTATAATTATTATTTTACTCTAATTTACAAGTTTTTCATAAAGCTTAAAATGTCTTCTATTTCTCCTGCTTTGATATCACAAATCGGTGGAAATACCTGTCATAACCGGTTATAACATTTTAAAATGATGACATATGCAAGATATGTATTAGGTTTTTGGCAATCAAAAACAATTTGGTACGTACAACTGTATTGTTACAATTGGTCTATAGACACACTGGACTTTATGTTTGTTGATAAGTTAACTCTTAACTTTAACTAACTTGATCTCAGTGCATTTCTAAGACTAAATCCGAAACCAAAGCTGTGAGATATTACTACTAAAGTGAAATGTCTTCCATGTACAGCAACAACCATCTTAGCTCAGTTGAGGTACGATTATAGATACGTGCTAAACGGCCTGTGTTCACGCATAAACAACACAATACTCTATGTATACCCCAACTTAAGCTCTATGACCCATGACTTTGTTTATCCTTTCGCTTGCTCTAGCACATATACCAATCTGAGCCCTATCGATCTGTGGCTCCGCTTCATTGAGTTAGCAAAGTTTCTCCACCTCAACTGTATCTAGATTTTATTATTATTATTAATTTCGCATTCTTTATTCTACACAATCTCTTCACACAGTTTTTGTAAGAGGAATGTGTGCTCAACAAAACTCTTGCATATATACAAACCGAATTCGTAACGAAATCGTTTCGGAACTACTTGTGCAATATATGTTTATTGTATTCATAATCTACATTATTAAAATGCAATATATATATTTTAAAAGATTGTTCCAAATTATATGTAAAAACATAAAGTCTTAAATAGATGTAAAGCCTCAACTAAATATTAAAAACTAATTTTACTTTTTTTCAGACCCCTTAAGACTAAAATGGAAACTATACGACTTCTTGATCTTATCGATGTTGCTATATTTGATTATCTGATACAAAATGGCGATCGTCACCACTATGAGACACGAGAAGAACGCGTTGTACTAGTCGATAATGGTAAAGCATTTGGCAACCCTAACAAAGATCACTTAGACATTTTGGCGCCTCTATACCAATGTTGTTTGTAAGTATAATTAATAATTAACATATTTTAATAATTTTTAAAAATAAATTTGATTTTCTTGTTAGATTACGAAAAGAAACTTGGGATCGCTTGCAAGTATTTTCGGGTGGTGTACTAACCGAAATTATTGATCGTCTGTCAAAGAATGATCCCTTATATCCACTTATTACGGATAAGCACAAACAAGGCGTAGAGAGACGACTACTAGTCGTTTATGCTGTGGTAGAGTATTGTATGGATAAGGAAGGTGATAAGATATTTAAAAATTTATAGTTATAGATAAAAAGGTTATAGGAAATAAAAAATTTTATGCAGTCTAAAATATTTTTATGGTTCCAAGATATTCTTTGGACTATATTAAATTATTTTTAAAATGAATTATTTGATGAAAAGTAATTAATTTGCTTAATTATTAATTAGTATTGCACATTTTTACTAAGTCTACGTAATTAGTCAAACTGTGGGCTTTAATCTAATTTTTAAATAAAATAATAAATTTGATTTTTTTTAACGTAAAATTAATTATAATAATCGCACAATATCCGAATACATATCAATTAAATTTTAAGTCTGTTCTTAAATCAAATAGTCATAGTTATGCGATATCGTCAAAGATGACAGTTAAATGTCAATAATTATTCCTTAATTTTTTTTTTTTTCATTATGTATAAGTTTATAAAAAAACTGCTTGCAGTTCTAAATTTTTAACCAAATTTTTATTATATTATTATTTTAAATTTAACTATATTTTAATAAGTCGATATTAAACAGTTCTACATTAATTTGAAAATATTGTTAAAATTATAAAAAATACTATTAACATTGTCGAAAATGTTCAAAAGCAATAAACTGTATTTAGTAATATTAATTTAAATATTTATAAATATCTTTTTGCCTATCAAAACAATTTATCTACATATCAGTGTGGGTTGTGGGTCAATATGCCTAAGTAGAAATAAGAGTTCCTGTATATTTTATTTATACCCAAGTATAAATGTTGAGAGATATATGGATATCTTATATACAATAACGTTCATTTCAAATTTGTTAAAAAATTATTAATATTACATATATATATATATATATACATTATATGTATTTAATATTTAATTTATTTATATATATATGTATTTAACTTTTTTTAATTGTAAAAATTGGTGGAAAGTTTCGTCTTTTAAGTAAAGTAAGATTTTTATAGATAGAATTCCAGTGATAGTCGGATTTCGGTACAGTTTCAGTGTAGTCTTTCCATATAAAATACTACTGCTTTCGTCATATAAATTCATTCGTAATTCTTACTATATAGATATCCAGGGTCTTTAACAAAAGTTAGGTCTCCCTAACCTTCAACTTTCATTCTTGCAGAACTCCATCTATATATTATCTTTCTTTCCTCTGCCTTATCTTGTTATCTTTCTATCCGAATGTGAGTTTTTAGCACACTTATTAAAAAATTAATGTCAGTACTTTAGGATATATAAATTATGTTCTGGAAGTATTATTAAATTAAAACTATTCTGTTCAAAATAAAATGTGCCTTACGAATCGTAAGCAAACACATGCTATATAAGAAATTTAATGATATAATAATATATACATTTGTTCAAACAATTTAAAAGAAATATTTTAAACAACACAAATTAAAGAAATATAAAGTATTTTATTAATGTCTAAATTTTCGATTCAAAATATACATAAACAAGTTAATAATATATACTATGTATAAAACTTATCTAAACTTTGTGTTTATTTAGAAAATGAAATAAAATATAAACTATTTAAATTTGTATTATCAAGAACACTAAAAGAACGTTTGAGGATAAATATATATGCAAAGCAAACATTAGGAACGTGAGACACAATGATCATATTATGTTTATAATATTAAGTTTTTGTATCTCTCAAA
>NC_051847.1:192468985-192518596 GCF_002237135.1 Teleopsis dalmanni | reverse complement strand
AGACGAGGATTGCTCCTCATCTTTTTTGTAGACCCTCATAGTTATGGGGAAAAAACCGTAATTTAAAACGCCACCAGATCGCGCCAAAATGGCCAGAGAGGCTTTGTCGATCACAAAACTGACCGACCTAAACTTGCCTTTGGCTTCTTCCAGCTTAGTGACCTTCCACGTGGACGTATTTAGATCAGGGTTTCCCACCCGAATTAGCTCCAGAATCCGCTGAGGGTCGGATGGTTCGGCTGGAATCCAGGAACGCGCCCTAGGTCGGCCAGGAATTTGTTCCTTGGCAACGACTTTAAGCTTTGCGCCTGGCCAAACCTCACCCATTCTGGAGATGGCAATGCGAAAGAGATCAACAGAACGCTGATCAACGCAGGCGACTAGTTTCACATGGCCCTGAAACCATCCACCGTCGCGACATTTGGGAATTGTACCTGGAAATTCCTTAAGAACTTCGAGGAACAAGTCAAGGAGCTTTCGCTCAATTTGATCCCATTTTTCAGGATTAATAGTGCCATCTGGATCATTTTCATCAATGACCGCCATTATGATGGAGCCCTTCAGCGTGTCGCTAAAGGACTTAGTAGTGGTGGCGTTGCCACGAAATTTTGCCTTTTTGGCATCTGGCTTCGAAGCTGACTCATCTAATGAGCGCTGGCGCTTCGGTACAGGTTCCTTTTTGACTTCCTTAGAAGTATCAAGGACCCGTTTGGCCCAGGCTAATCTAGCCTTAAGAGACTCGGACGTAACCGAGACATTACCATATCTCTCGAGCAGCCTAGTCGCCGCTCGCCGTTCTTTATAAATTCTCCTGGATGGAGAGCCCGACCATGCAGAAGGGCCAGAACGCGTGGAGATTCCTGTTTTATTAGGAGGTACCCTGTTATTACCGCTAGAAGTTGCGGTAGGTACCTTGGAACTAGCCGTTCCAGAAGAGCTTGGTTTAACCGAGCTTGATTTTTGTAAATTTTTATTGTTTTGGTTCATATTTTAAACCCACGAGTTGCGGAGAAAGGAGAGTCGATCCGGGCAGAGATCCGCTATACCCGGACAAGGCTAAGTTACAACCGGAGGGCGCCAGATATCCGGAGGTCTCCGTTTAGAGACACACTAACGTAGTGCCATTCATCTCATCGGCACGGGTCGAATAACACCGGAGATTACGGGTTTTATCGAGTTTTCCTCTCTAGATCCATAGTGTTCTGTTGAGTCAATGAAATTATCAACTACAAACAGGTTCACCTCGAGAAGGGTGTGATAAAGTACCACGCACCATGGTCTTGGTAAGGCATAGGCTGATGTTTTGCGCATGACCATACCCTGTTCATTGAGAACACGAACCCATACATAACACTTAATGCAGAAGACATTAAAATAAACGATCAACCTATAAACAAAGCTATAGGTAAATCGAATACCGAAATAAACATTAAAAAAACCGCTAGTGAGATTGCTATAGCAAATAAAATTAAATTAATTAGTAATAAAAATAATAATTTAAACAAAATTTCTCAAAACAGTACAAAAGATATAGTTCCATACGAAATTAACATGTCCACAAATACCAGCCACACTAATGACAAAAATAATGAAGCTCTTAATAAAAAAATGAGAGAATTAGAAGTCTTATGCGGCAAACTTCATCAAGAAATTATCCAACTCAAAAGTGAAAACCAAAAATTAAGGTCGCAACTTATTAACAATAATGTTCCGAAAGAGCTAACCACCATAACTTTCGAAACAGACGAGGAAGAGCTTGCTCGAGAAACCGACTGGATCGTTAAAAGAAATAATAAAAGAGCCTCAAAAAAGCGCAAAGCTACTACATCTCCAAGTGTGTCACCAACTCTCAACAATGTGACACAAAAGCATTCTAAAGAAACGGAAAAGACATCAACCCAGCTTCGTCCACCTCCAATTATGGTAACTGTTTCTGATAATTACAATCACATAAGAAAAATTATTACAAAGGAAAGCAAAAATAAATTTTTGCTGAAACTAATGAATAACGACTTATGTAAAATTAGCACTTTCGATGGTAACGATTATCGGGAAGTAACTCGAGCTCTAAATGAAGCAAATCTCTCATGGCACTCTTATGAACATAAACAGCTTAGACCAATAAGAGTTATAGCAAAAAACCTGCATCACTCATGCGACCCTACAGATATTGTTGGCGACCTTGCAAAAAAGGGATTTAAAATTGTCAGCGCAATTAATAAGCTACAATTTAAAACTAAGAAACCACTGGATATGTTCATATTATCCTTTGAGGCAGTAGAAGATACGAACAAAATCCATGAAATCAAAGAAATCTTAAATACGATAGTATCTATAGAAACAATAAAACCCTCTAAAATTATCCCGCAGTGCACCAAATGCCAATCTTTCAACCATACCAAAAACTACTGTCAAAAGCAGCCAAGGTGTGTGAAATGTGCAGGTAAGCATGAAACCATAAATTGTGAAAAACCCGATGATAGTCACCCAAAATGTTGCAACTGTGGGGAGCAACACCCAGCGTCATATCGCGGTTGTGTAGTCGCAAAAGAGCTTCAAAAATTAAGAGACCAAAAAACAAAAAAAGTTCCTGTCCCAGTTCAAACAGATAATATCGAAAGACCAATAATATACTCAAGTCGAAAAATCGCTAAAGTATCATATGCAGACGCTATTAAGTCAACAACCTCCGTAGCTCAAAGAATAAATATATCTGATGAATCACAAAATGTCCTCTCTGTTATTCTTGAAAAACTAATGGCAATAGAAAATCGCCTAGACAACTTAGAACAAAAACATAATTGTACATCTGTATGATTGCTCTTAAAATTATGGAATGGAACGCAAATGGTTTGCTTCAACACAAAAACGAATTAGAATTACTTCTGCTAACAGAAAATATAGATATATGCCTAATAAGCGAAACTCATTTTACAAAAGAAACGTATATCAATTTTAAAAACTATAATATTTATCATACTATTCATCCAAGCAATAATGCTAGAGGCGGAAGTGCCGTTATAATTAAATCCAACATTAAGCATTATCAAGATAATAAACTCTCTAATGAAGAGTTCCAGGCAACAACCGTTGCAGTTGAAGAGAGTGGTTCCAAAATACAAATAACGTCCATCTATAGTCCACCAAGACATAACGTAAAATATGAACAATACATAGATCTATTAAAATTACACAATCATAAAGCAATAATTGGTGGTGATTTTAACGCAAAAAATGTTCAATGGGGGTCAAGACTAAATACCACAAAGGGTAAGGAATTACTTAAAGCATGTCGGGCCACAGGTTTTGAAGTTCTCTCCACTGGCTCTCCAACATACTGGCCAACTGATAGAAATAAATTACCAGATGTCATTGATTTCTTTATTGTAAATAAAATTCAAAAAAGAGACATTGAAGTTAAAGCAGGACTTGACTTAAATTCTGATCATTCTCCAATATTGCTTACTTATGGATGTAATATTCTATCTACGATACCTAAACCGACACTAACAAACCGTCTAACAGACTGGAATTATTTTAAGGCCCAGATAAATGAAAATATTGACCTATCCTGCAAAATACGAAGTATAAATGACCTAGAGAGTGAAACGCATTCCTTTACAAGCTTGATTCAAACATCGGCATGGCGCAGTTCTCCACTGCAGAATAGTAAGCAATTTGATAAAATCTATCCGGTCGAAATTTTAAATCTAGTCTATAATAAAAGAAAACTACGTAAAAAATGGCAACAATCACGATTAATACAAGATAAAAGAAACCTTAATAATGCCACTCAAAAATTAAGAAGAGAAATCAGCAATTTTAAAAATGAAAATGTTAAGAAATATCTTACAAACTTGACTAACTATTCTCTCTGGAAAGCTATGAAAAAATATAAAAGACCGATCACACATAATCCTCCATTAAAAAAAAATAATAATGAATGGGCGAAAAGCAATATTGAAAAGGCACATGTTTTGGCTGAATATTTAAGTAATACCTTCAATCAAGAAGAAACCCATCATATAGAGCCAAATAACAACATAGATGATGAAGCTATTTTGCGGATAAAAAATAAAGAAGTAACTGGGGAAATCAAAAAATTGAAATTAAAGAAATCACCAGGATATGACCTC
Organism: Teleopsis dalmanni; assembly: GCF_002237135.1. Taxonomy (NCBI): domain Eukaryota; kingdom Metazoa; phylum Arthropoda; class Insecta; order Diptera; family Diopsidae; genus Teleopsis; species Teleopsis dalmanni. The sequence continues at coordinate 192,514,460 of NC_051847.1, read as the reverse complement.
ACAACTAGTGAAGTGTTGAAAAAGCTACCTCCAAAAGGAGTAGCCAAACTTGCACAGATATTTAATGCGAGTATAAAATTAAATCATGTCCCTAGCTATTGGAAAGTTGCTGAAGTGGTGATGGTACTAAAACCAGATAAGGACCAACATTCTCCAACTTCATATAGACCAATCTCTCTCCTGCCAACCATAGGAAAACTGTTCGAAAAGCTTATCTGTAAAAGACTTGAAAAAGTAGTTTGTCAAAGAAATCTTATCCCAAATCATCAGTTTGGATCTCGGAAAAAACACTCAACAATCGAACAAGTACACAGAGTTACGCACGAAATAGAAAAGGCTTTAGAAAACAAAGAAACTTGTTCAGCTGTGTTTCTGGATATATCAAAGGCTTTTGACGGGGTTTGGCACTCTGGCCTGATATATAAGTTAAACACTATCCTGCCACAGCAATATTGTAAACTACTGGAATCGTATATTGGCGAAAGGTACTATCGAGTTAAACTACTTGACGCGTATTCGAAATTATATCCTATAAATCGCGGGGTCCCTCAGGGGAGTATACTAGGCCCATTGCTGTACCTGCTGTACACATATGATTTGCCAGTGAATCCAAGATGTATTGTTGGAACTTTTGCAGATGACACGGTATTAATGGCTACAGGTCCAAACAACAAGGTGTCTACCACTAAGCTTCAAATCGCTCTTCAAGAAATTGAACAATGGACAAATAAATGGAAGCTGATAGTAAACAGTTCAAAATCTAATCATGTAGACTTTACTAACAAAAGAGAAAATCAAATTTCATTATTTCTAAATAGCGTAAAAATTCCAGTTGCAAATTCTGCGAAATATCTAGGTATGACTCTAGATGCCAAACTGAGATGGAAGGTACACGTCAAGAAAAAATTAAATGAGCTAAAAATAAGATATAAAAAGTTAACTTGGCTTATTGGAAGGAGATCTAAATTATCTCAGCAAAATAAGCTTATGATCTATAAACAAGTCTTCAAGCCGGTCTGGCTCTATGGCGTCCAAATCTGGGGTTGTGCGAAGAAACATATAATAGATATGATGCAAAGATTTCAAAACAAAGCAATCAGAGATGCAGTTAACGCTCCGTGGTACGTGCGAAATTCTGATCTACATCGAGACTTAAAAATACCTACTGTCAAACAAGAAATTCAGAAGGCTGCTAAAAAACATTATGACAGGCTGAGACAACACTTAAACAGCACCATTCCAGCGCTACTTTGTGATGTCACTCACAGACGCTTATGCCGCTTCAAACCTAATGACCTTTTGAGGCGTTTCAACCAGCAAGGAGATGACTAGTTCGTATCTATATGCTCACCCTAGATAGACTTAGATAAATTTACTTGTAATAAAAAAAACCTCTTGTTAGTCAATATGACTAGTTGTTGTAAATTTAAACTCTTCATTTTGTTTAAATATAAATAATAAAAAAAAAAAAACAAATCCATAGTCTAGCCTGCACCAACTTCCGCGTTGGTCTAATACCAGGATACGCCAAAGCGTGGAGTTTTGTAAGCACCAGCTGCCGACAGTTTGCGGGGACAAAAGGCCGAACACGACTGCGTGACACATCACAGTACAATTCAATACCCGAATCTGGCAACCTCAACTTCTTTAACCCAACGCCATCCTCAGACTGGCTCTGCAGCTGATCAAGCAACTCTGCATCAGTCTTCCGCCCCTCAGCAATCAACTCAATCTCGTCCCTCTAATGCATACTTGAAATGCGGGACAGCTTGATAGATAGCGGTCAACTCACGATCATAAGCACTGTACTTAGTCTGCGCTGGACTCAAACCATTTGAATAAAATACCAACGACTGAGTCACTCCTTTTACCACTTGTTGCAAAACAGCACCCACCGCAACGTCTGAAGCATCAGTCGTGAGCGTCAATTGTGCATTCAGGGCCATAAAATTAAGCAAAGTAGCTTGGGGAAGATCATTCTTGCAAGCATCAAAAACTGCTATATCTTCCAGAGTTCAACAAATCACCGACTTATCATTCTTAAGATTACCTGGCGTAAGATGAAACAACCGCTGTTGATTCTGCTCTTGTTCGTCACTATATTTGTTTACGTGTGAGCTTGCATATTATATATTCTAACATTCTAATGAATAGAACAGTTTAATTAAAAAAGTCAAAATAATTAAAATTGAATTTTACTTTTCAATTTCAACAAATCCATAGCCTACTGGGTCGCCACAGTATTATCTAAAATTGAATTTTACTTTTCAATTTCAACAAATCCATAGCCTACTAGGTCGCCACAATTTTAACTAATATTCTTATGTATACATAAGAATATATGTATATATACTTTTGCAAATATATATATATAGTATATGATATAATAAATTTAGTTTTTTTTCTCAAAATAGTAATGTAAACAGAAACCATATGACCATTTTATGGGTTACTCCGGGTTTAATCATCCAGTAACTTATATACTTAATAATTAAATTATTATTAATGCTTTTTTTGATATTAACATTATAATGAAACTATAAACGTAATTCTGATTTCTTGGGCACACCGATTTCATAACGACTATTAATAAACTTAGCTATTTGAAGTAACTTTATCTAAAACGGTGAAAGAGATATCGAGGAAAAAACTTTGAACTTTTTACATTGCTTACCTTCTAAACAAAAAAAGAACGAGAGGCGTATTTTTGAATTCTCGCGTTTATCCAATCGGTAAATTTTTTTATTTTCACGCTGGCAACACTATTATACACATTCTGTCAAAGTTTAACGCATATCGTATATTTTATATAAATAAACACTGCAAAATTTATTTATATATATAATATTATTCGTGTAATAACTCTCTTCTGTTAATTGTTTATAATTATATGCCATAATATTTAAAACATTTTTCGATGAATCATTTTTATAAATTCGTACTTCTTTGTATCTAACTAAACTGACTATGTATAATACGATAAATATTGCAAATATAAGCAAACTTTTATCTCTTAAAATTTGTTTATTTATATCATAAAATTTAATATCAGTTAACACCTTTGTTTGTATTTTCGTTCTAAATAAATTATAAATGAGATATGCTCGTATTTCATATTATATTAAAAGCAAGAGGCGGCAACTCTGTTTTGTGAATCCATGAGATACACGTATCGATATTGTACCAGTTGCGGCGTTTCGCTACCTTCTGTATGCTACAATATTTTGTTGTACTGTTGTTCGTTACTGTTGTTGTTGTTGTTGTTGTTGTTGTTGTTATTGTTGTTGGCAGTGTTTTGAGATACTCTTTTATTTCGAACTCTCTTCGTAGATTGTTCGTGCTACTGCAGTTTTGAAACTATTGTCAAACCGCGTGCAACGTGTTGTATTGCTGCGGATTATTTTCTTACGTTTTGTTGGCATACATTTTGGTTGGTTAATTAAAATAAATTGTTGCTTGAGAGTTCAAGTAAATTTGTTACATTTAAATTAATAACAGAAAGCAAAAAGAAAAAAAAATCAAGAATTGAAGTGTAACAATTCTGGTTCAATATATAAAATTGATGTTTTATGTGTTTTTTCCTCATATTTCTCAAATTTGTTATGAAGCTCATTAAAAGTGCTCAGACGTGTTTTTATTAAATTTTTAATGTATAAAAAAAATTTATTTTATAGTTAAAATAAAAAATAATAAAGAAATAAAAATTTGAAATCAATCAAAAAAGTGAAATTCACAGTAAATAAATATATATATAAAAAGGTGAAATTTAAATTAAATATAAATATAGTCAATTTTACAACAACAACAACAAAGCAAATAATAACAACAGAAAATATCTTGTAGTTGTAGTGTTTTGTAATTTGTTAAAAACATTTAAAGTGTTAACTAAAACAAAATATATATGCAAAAGATAAAAAGATAAATTAACGTAAACAACACAACACAACACAACTACTAAAATAGATAGAAAGAAAAATTGCATTGCATAGATACAAAATGCAAAAACGCCGCGTATAAATTAGCTAATTTGCACTCATAATATTACGCTACCTAATGATGATTCCCTTGTAATTTCTGCCTAATCGTGAAAATCTAATTGAAAGTAACTTTATTCCTAAGCAACATATTCATCATTTCTATAACTTGTCGGAATTCGCAATTATTTGCTAATTTGAATTTTAACCACAACACGTCGTATGTATTCATCATGCAAATAGTTTCAAAGCTGAAGTATTTAGCGTTTCCATTGCAATTGTCAGTACTGAAAGATACAAAGCCAACAGATACAACAAAAAAGTCATCTTTATTTACTGTTGCGCTGCTACTGTGGGATTAAGTGAAACCTTTAATTAAATGGTTTGTACTCTGACTATGTATATAGTTTATAAATATATATATATATTTAAGTATTCACATTCATATGAGACGAGTACGACGAGTATATCTTGTATCTGAACAATTACAATTGAATTATTTGCGTTTTTTCTTGGTTTGCTTTCACTGCTTTTGCTTTGTTTTACAAGAGCCCCTTGACTGTGGCGCGGGTGAGACTCTTCCGCTCTTTAGAACAATTTAATTCAATTTGCTTTTAAAATATTTTTATTCATTTCCTTAATTCATTTGTGCATTTTGTTTTTAAACTTAAAATAGTAATGTATAATTACTGTAAAAGGTAGACATTTACACTGATTCAACTTAACTGTTATACCAAAAGAATAGTATTGAAATTTAACAATTCGAAATAAATATAATTAATTAATTTAAATATTCTACAGTTGGTTTATGATTTCATTCTAATATAACACAGCAGCAAATGAATTTGTGAATGAACTTTCACAGCAAATTAAGAAAACTCCAAAGTGCGAAGATACAAGTCAAGTACAGCTTTGTTGACTAATGAACGCTGACTCTGAGTTGCAAATTTGGCAGGGTACAAGTTCAATCCTTGGTATTTGCTGTCTCAAAAAATTATTTGCGTATAATTAAATATAAGAAATAATTCTCAGACAACTGATGATGGGTATTTGCCAATAATCGAAACAGCTGTATGGTCAGCCAAAAATTCAATTAATTAAAAAATAATATACAAAGAATTTTTGTTGTTGTAGTTCACTAATTTTCGGAATCTCTCTCTACCAGTAATTTATAATATTAATTTTAAAATATATATTTCAATATATCTTTTGCTTCATAAACTAAATTTTTTTTTATCCATATCTATCAATAAAATAGATTTGTTACACAATAAATGCAATAGATCTTTTTATGTTTTTTTATATTTATTGTTTGAACTATAAATTAATCAATTTGTAATAGCAAAATCGAAAAACCATAAAAATATAAAATTCAAAATATGTGCAATGACGATGCCTTATAAATGGTATGTTTAAAAAAAACTATTTTGTAATTTTCTGTAATGAAAATCTAACAGCCAAACAATTAAATTAACTTTAAAACTAAAAAATGAAAACTTTAAAAACTGAAGACTTCAAAAATGTGTATTATGCTTTGAATAAACTCTTACAATCATGCAGTTATTAAAGTTTTTAAATATTACTTAGTTTACCTGTGAATGTGAAGCACATATCTGTTTATTAATCTATTTTTTTAATATATACAAAGACCATGAACCGATTTTAAATCGATATCTCTGATCCATAGAGGCATTACACTAAAAAAAAACGAATGAACCTAACAAATAGTGTAAAGTATCCTCGTATCACTTCAGTAATTAATATGACGTCGACTAGCCTCCTTCAACCACTCAATGACTTGCTATATCCTTAGTTTGTAATACCAAGTGAGTTTATAACATTAGTCATTTGGTTCTCTCACCAAAGATTGAGGATGTGCTTCATCGCTTTTCCCAAAAGCCAGTTCCGAAACAAACTTTTTTTAGCTGCAGCAGTTTTACCCATTCGTACGTAGCTTAACCATGTCAGTGTTGTTATATAGCTTATACAGTTCCTTGTTCCAATTTAAATAGATATTCTTTAAAATGTGTATTGAATCAAACATTTATTTTCCCAAGAATTTTACTCTTAATTTCATGTCTACTCAACATTCATAGTTGGTATTTAAGTGTCTCTACCATAAAGCAGTGAAGTCATGATAAGATATATATAGAATGTGATTTTTAGTTGTTGAGAGCGAATCTTATTTCTCAATTATTTGTTTAAATTCAAGTATTATCTATTAACAACAGTAAATCCTGGCAAAATTTCTAGGCCCATATCATTTCTTGTTTTTTTTTTTTGTAATTGTTAATGTACCCAAATAAATAATCATCTTTGTACTTAATGTGTTTTTACAACACATGTCTAGCATTAATGATTAACAAATGCTTGTTTTGGTATCAATGTAGTTTATCTGGATGCAAGAAATATTTAATACATAATTCAGTTATACATATAGTATGTTTCCTTTTTTTTTTTTTTTACGTAGCTACTACCTGCATTGGAAATTTATCTTACATAGTTTTAACACAATAATAAACTAAAGGGTAGTGTCAAGATAAGATTTTCCAACATATGATGATGTTACGTTTACCTAATGACTACTGTTTCAAGGACATATACAGTTTATTGTTATATTGTTAATAGAAAGATACAATGTCAAGCACAATAGTTAATGTTATTTTATTTTTTTTTAGTTTTATTTTTATATTATTTAAAAGCGTATAATTAAAGCTAACTGCTTTGAAGTAGCAATTTATTTGATATACTTACACTATCAACTAATATTTAGACACTGACTAAGATTGGTTGTTTCTTAAAGTTTTTGTCTTAAAGAGGCTTAAAAATATATTCTATATTAATTGATCCATTTATTTGGAAGTATTGCTATGTATGCCAGTTCTATCCTTTAACATATTCTTTGATAATGGATGGATTCCTTCTCATTTTAACTAAAATATATGGTGTTATTAATTCCTAACATGTTGTTTCTTCATATAATTTTGGAATGATTAATAATATTCTTGCTAATATATCCGATAGTAAAAAAAAAATTCCTTAAAATTTTTGTCAATTTTATCTGACATAAACACTCTTGTATCTTCAGTTATCTTAAACATGCTTGTCACATTATATACATTTTTTCCTGGGTTCCGGTAATAATATTTTTTTAAATATTATATTTACAAATATTTCATATTTCACAGATAAATTTTTCTTATTTAATTTATTATATTTTTTTTTATAAGCAATAAATTGCAATAAATTTAAAAAATATATATAATGTATATATGTACTCAATAATATATAATTTTCACAAAACACTCTCTTACAATTACAACTTACTTAATTTAATAAAAATCTTCAATCCAAATTAATTTTTTATTTATTTACTTATTAAGGTGGCTATGACAATCTAACAAGGAATCATAACAATCTAACAAGTGGTCATAATAATAATCTATTAAGTGACAGGGTTTTGACCTAACTTAGCATTTTTCTCTAAGCGGTACTCTAAAAAAGAACTTTACCGAGGACATGGTTTTTCACTACATCTTCTTTCTTTGATTGCCGTTTTATGCATTATTTTATGTTCCATTTTTACAACATAACCTCTTCAGTGAAGGTACTGGATATTTATTTACTGAACAATGTAAATATCGTTGTAGCGGGTTATGTTACATCATAGAGAACCAAATGTTTTTTGTAACATTTTTCTATTGAACTGTCCCAATGATGCTTTATTTTTTTGTGATAGGATCTATGCATTTATGCATTGAGGAAGCACAGGTAGAGATATTAACCTAAAGAACGTCAGTTTTGCTGGTAGACAGAGGCCTTTGTATATTTCAATTGTCTGTTGAACCCATGATAGCAATTATTGGCAATTTTATGAAAAGTCTACTTATTATTTCAACTATTTTGAATTTTAATAATAATTACAATGACAACGATGCCAGTTGGAGATCAAACAAAGAATTATAACTGCTAATGTTATTATCGTTAAAAAAAAACAAATATCTTTTCATGAATATTAGCCATAAAATCACCAGGTAGATTGGGTTTTAGTAGAGAGAGAGAGAGAGTGTTCAACATTTTATTTGTCTACTGAGTCCAAAAATGCACCTATTGATCATTTTTTGTTTGATCTCCAACTAATATCTCTATCATTGTAATTATTGTTGAATTTCAAAGTAATTCGGTTAGTTAATAGACTTCCGTATAAAAAAAAATATTAATGCCTTTCGTTATTTTCAATGCATTTTAAGAGCAATATTCGTTAATTAGAGAGAACATTTTTGATATATTTGTTTTTTTTGCATGTTATTTAGGGATGTAGCCTTTATAAGTAATTTGTAAACGATATAATATATAATTATGCAGCAACCCATGATGGCTGCATCTTAATATATTTGATTATAATTTTGTTTGAAATGTTTAATAAATACTTTATAAAAATTTATACTGAAGCTACTATATATATCTTCGGTTATTGACAACATTTTGTTCTGCATAAAAGAATCAATTATTTGTTACTATTATTACTTATTTTATATTAACGTATAATAAATAATAAGAAGAAGAAGAAATAATAATATAATATATTCACGACATATAAATAAATGTTTGCTCATCTATTTTTACTTAACAGATATTTTAGTTGTGAGTAATCGCTTTAAAAACTAGGACGCTCAAAGGTCTATGGCCGTTATGATATAATAAAAACTTTTATAAGTAAACTTTTAAAAATACAAATCACTGCTCCTATATATTATTTTTAAAAGAATTCATTTAGAAATTTTATATGAGTATTAAAAAGGCACAATTTTGTTGAGGTGCTTGAACAAACTTTACTTTGCATTTTTAACGAGTACTTTATATGCAAATTAAGTACATAATAAATGCCGCGGGCATATTTAATATATAATTATATGTACTTAAATACTCGCATGATAATATTACGTTTGCATTAATTAATGTAACAAATGTATATATGAGTATATGTAAAAATAATACGTCATTGTCATATCAACATTTTCATTGCTTCGTAGAGAGGCAATACCCGGAATATATGGTGTAGAAGACTAAATGGCATATAACTCAATGATAGTCAATTGGTGTTAGTAATCTATGAGTACTTCTATAAAATGCGGGCAATTAATGTATAATTTTTTATATGTAGATAAAAATATACTTTAGCTATTTAATACAATTAAATTTGATTTTAATATATTTTAATTTACACTTAAAGCTTCGTAAATTACTTTATAAAACCAAATATTTGAACAAACATCCGAACTTGCATAAGCGGATTGTTTGCATACTTTAAATACCAATCATTGTTGCTTTTGTACATACGATATTTGGGCTTGTAATATAATTAATTCATTGGAATTTTGAGTCTTTTAATTAAAATTGAATTCATTGACTTGGTTTCGAAGTGAAATTTTTTTTTTATGAATTATATTTCATAAATTTAAAACGTTAATGGTTTTAATATAAGCTTTAATGTTAATTAAAGGCTATGTTAGTATAAGCAAAGTAGTTAAATGTGCAGAAGTGAAACCTTGAATAAAATAATGTTAAATGTTTCTAATAATTTAATTAACAATTTCATTACAAGTAGCGTTAAAAAATGTCAGGGATTACTAGAAATATTGTACACATATTATAAAGCTACTATATAAATAGTTTTAAATAGTTTTGCTACTTATTGTACTTTTTATATGCTGTGGTGCAATTTTGAATAGTGTTAACTATATATATAATCAAAGAATTTTAATCAAAGTAAAGAGTTCTATAAATACATATATCATCAAATATAATATATTGCACTCTGTTTAAATTTTCACATACTTTATATTAAAATAATAGAAATAAATGATTAGTGAGAATATTGCTTTATAACAAATGGATCCTAAAAAACTGTGTGCTTTATCTAGTGCTATTGGTTTCCTTCATTTTAATTGATACCTAGGTAAACAAGTAAATAGAATGCACTTAACAATTATTTTAGTACGACCTCAAGGAACATCGTAGGGAATGAGAAAGCTGATAGTTTAGCCCGCTCTGGTGCCTCCCTAGATGCGTCACTGGCGGTATCAGTCTATATTACCCTGGAGACCATCAAAAGAAGTACCTTTCTTTACTTTCTGCAACTCGCTAATAACAGATGGAAAGCACTAAGGTCATGTGCAACTTCCAGGTTAACGTGGCCCACTTATAATAAAAATAAATCTCTGGAACTCATCAAAAAAGATCGCGTAAACACTGCAAGGCTTATTGCGGTTCTTACTGGTCATTGGTGGTTAGGAACTCACGCAGAGAAACTGCGTATTCCCCATAACTCTCACTGCAGAAGTTGTGGAAACCCGCGGGAGAAAGAAACAATAATACATTTCCTCTGTGAATGCCCAGCTCTAGCATCCAGAAGATATAGGTTCTTAGGAAAATACTTTTGTGATAGTTTATCAGACTGCTCAATGGTAAGGGTGAAAGACCTGTTAAATTACCTAAATTCGGTGGGATGGATTTAGTCTCTACTCTTCTATACTAGGGTTCTTGCGAGGAATGTGGTAACAAAACGGCGAAAAATCGCTAATTGAGGTACATTTGAAATTATCTTATGACCTGCCACTGCAACCAACCAACCAACCAACGACCTCAACGAAAGATATATTGTAAATAGAATGCATATATGTATTGTAAATATATAGAATGTAAATAGAAAATTAGTACGACCTCAACGAAAGATTTGTTGGAGTCGTGAGTTGCAGTTGGTAAACGAATTAGTTTCAATATAGTAGCTTCAAGAACTTAACATTATTTTTAAAATAGTATATCCATTTTAATTAAATTCTCAACAAGCTTTTATCGTTTAGCCTGAAAATAGAGAACTGTGTTATTTACCGTAGCAAGTTTTCTTTTACCCACAATTAGGTACGAATAAAGCTTCTTTTGACTGATTAGACTGATTGACGCTTAGGTTCAATGTAGTTTTTCTTGACTACACTTACGTTAGAATAAAGCTACATGCATCGACTGTTACTGACTTATGTCCAAGCTATAACTCAACACATATAACCTTTTACATTTGTTCAATTCAAACCCATGAAAGCTTCTAGAAATTGGAATCAGATTTAAGACCATATTTCCACAGCAATCCGATTCTCAATAGACTTTGCTTTTATACTTTATACTTTTGACTACACTAATGTTAGAGTAATGCTTAATAGTTTTTTATCAGTAATAAATGTGTCTATTGGCGCTTATGCTCAAACTACACTTTTATACATTATAACATATTCTATCTGTTACATCTCCTCCATGCCTGTGTTTGTTTCCGAAATCTGAAATAAGATTGAAGATGATTGTATTTTTAAAAGTAAATTAATTAATCTTTCTTATTATACTTTTTCATTATATTTAAACTCTATTAAAGATTGTTTAAACTAAAATTTTACAGATCTATTCAATTATTTTCCTATTTGCGCAAAGGTGAACCCAATTGATCTGCAGCTGTATTCCGTCCAAGTGGCAAGGTTTCCAAACTTTGGTAGTTGTTATATATATGTAATATTTCAAGTCTATTCCTCATATACTACTATTTTCGACTTAGTGATTTTATTATTCACTTTATATAATAACTCAATAATATGTATAAGCCTTGCATGTTTTCTGTTTGTTGGATTATATCGATGTGGTGAATACAACGCCGGAATATAATAACCACTAGAGATCAGATTGAATCAATTTGGTAAAAAAATTTGAATTTATTTAAATTTTTGCATTTATGTGGCTTAACATATTTACTATATATAGTCTTCCATAAGCTCTTCTAATTCTGTTTTGACGTAAACAATTCCAAATAAAATCAGTTCATATTGTGTACGACAAACCTGATAAAATGTGTCATAATATCATTTAAAATGCAAAACTAGTTACTAAACGTGATGATTATTAAATTTCAACAAAATTTTGTATATAAAATGAATGAAAGTATATAATTTTTTTTTGCTTACATGTATATTATTTCCGAGTGGATATAAAAAAGTTGACTTCATTTCAGGATTTTCACACATATTTTATTAATATAATTTCTGAACATGACAGACATGAACGAAAGTCAATTTAGTCATATTTTCTGCTATGTCTTTTCTCCTATGAAGATCTGTGCAAAATTGACGACAAGAAAAAAAAGATGAAAAGAAACTGTTTCAACTTGTGAAATATTGTTAAAAACGACAAAAATGAAATTGTATAAAATTTCAACGAAATAAAATATCAGTGTATATAGATAAAAAAAATAATAATAATAAAATATAAAACAAAAAAAAAAAATGAAAAAATTTGTCGGTTATGGTAAAAAGTAGAGCTTTTTTTTCGCAATGGCAAAATATAATAGAAGAAAATATTAGAAAATGCTATAATAATGCTATAATAAGATATTTTTATACTCAAGCGGACATGAGCTTGTATTTGTATCTGTCAGTACGTCTATTTATTTTCTTTTTCCAACTTTACACCCAAATATATTTGTATCTTTATGTGTAGTTAGTATCGCTACTTAGATAGATTGTCAATTGCAAGGGGCGCGCAACGTTCCTCTCACACAACCACACACCCAAAATAGAAAGAATCAAATTTCTAATAATTTTTGTTAGCAACATTTATTTTCAATAATAATATCAATTTCAATCATTATTATCTATCATATTTCAATATAATTCACATTACTCTTATCTCAATTAGATGTTTTATTAAGTTCAATATCTATAACCTTATCATTTTTGCATTTTTGTTGTTGTTTAGTGTTTTATTTTTTTTGACTAAAAATTTGTTATTGCTAAATATACAAAATATAATTGTTAAAATATTTTAATAACTTTGTATTAAAATTCCGTGTTTTAATGCTGGTTAAAAATGTTTAAATTTTTTTTTAATAATAGAAATGATAACATTTTTAATTTTTCCATAGTATTTATAATTGTTAGTAAAATAATTATGTTTATATGTATTCTTTTAATACAACAACAACTTAAAAAAGTTACTCTCAAAGACATAGTTCAATATTGCAAATATTTGCGCAGTTGTTTATAATTATTTAATTAAATATTAGTATTTCAATATTCTTAAAGTTAATTTTATTTATATGAAGAAAAATTGTTAATAGTTTAAAGTGTTAAGTATCAAATATTATTTGAGTTGATCGAAACTTCACACAAGCCAGCCATTCGAAAATGTTCGAACATTTTATTATCTTCGAGATATTGCTGTAAGATATATATATATATATAAAACAATTTGAATAAAACAAAATAAAAATATTGTGTTTTTAAAATAAATATTTGAGTTCAAGTATATTGCACTTATTCGAACACTTTGAACCAATAATTTGAAGACATTTGTTCTATATTAAAATTAGAATTTTCAAAACCTAAACTCTTGGATAATAGCTAAGATGTGATGTGAAGGCATTTGAAACATTCGAACAGCTCAAACATTTTCGTGTACCTATTTAAACTGTTCAAAACAAATTTTTGAATTCGGGTACATACATCGAAATTCGAACATTTTGAAGCAACACCTTAAACCACTACTTGGAGACATTTCTTTTATATTAAAAGTATTATATATATTATATTAACTAAAATTTTTGGATAATAAGCAAAATGTGATAGATGTGCAGGCATTTGGAGTATTCGAACATCTTTGAGTAGCTCAAACATTTTCGAATATTTAAAATGTTCAAAATAAATTTTTGAATTCGGGTACATACATCGAAATTCGAACACTTTGAAGCAACACCTTAAACCACTACTTGGAGACATTTGTTTTATATTAAAAGTATTATATATATTATATTAACTAAAATTTTTGGATAATAAGCAAAATGTGATGGATGTGCAGGCATTTGGAGTATTCGAACATCTTTGAGTAGCTCAAACATTTTCGAATATTTAAAATGTTCAAAATAAATTTTTGAGTTCGGGTACATTAGAGAATTTTGAACACTGAAGCATTGGTTTAAATTTAGTTCATTTTAACTTGATGTTCATACTGGCTAGTCTTTACCAAAATATGTTCGACAAAGAATACGAATGTTTTCGAACGTGAAAGTTTGTACAAATATCTTATTAAAGTCCAGCCACCGTATATGCAAAACGCTTTGAGAGCATTTGAGAAAAGAATTGTGTTCGAAAGATCTATGGGTTCGAGTACCGAATAAGATAGAATAAGGAAGCTGCATATGCTATACCGCGGTATTGTTTTTAAGGATTATAGAAGTTTTTTTTATTCATATTAAAAAAATTTTGATATTTCTTATATTATAATTAAATAAATAAATAATAAATAATTACATAATAATCGGATAATGTATATCAAGTAGTAATGTCATTGACTTCCTGCAGTTGTTCGAACATTTTTTAAATTTCATCGAGTGTTTTGTTTTTGTAGTATAATTTCTTTTATACATAGTAATGTTAAATAATTCTAAAAAATTTATTATGATAAAAGATTTTTTTATCTTATATATATAATTCTTCTGTACGTGTGTTGACAGTGAACTCCTCCTAAACGGCTGAACCGATTTTGATGAAATTTTTTGTGTGTGTTCAAGTGAATTCAAGGAAGGTTTAGATTCACAATTTGGCCCACTGGATAATGTCTTTTTAATCAATTTTTTATTTTTTGGTATCCATATACATTTATATTAAAAATTTAAAATTTATTCATGCTTACTTTGATTTGTTTAAAAACTTTAAAATCTCTAAAATGAATTGTAAAACTGACGTTGCATAGCTTAAGTGCATTTAAATTCCGCAGCATAATTATAGGTGAGCCAATTTTTAATCTTAAGTTATGTGGTGGTATTCCTGGTAAATCCAGCGAATTCAAAAATTCAACAAACAAAAAAGAAAAATTATATATATAAAAATATAAATATCGTACAAAAAACAATGCCACGTCTTCATGGACGAGGAGGAAATATTGGTCGACGGACTCGGAATTCACAATTACTCCAGAACCGTCGGTTAAATAGATTGGCAGAAAACAATGAAGATGTAAGAAACCAGGATACAATTACACGTGCTAATGAAAGTCAAGAGCAACGCAACGAACGCCAGGAAAATTAATTGCAAGGGGAAACAACGTTCACCGGGTCAGCTAGTATAATTATAAACATTTTTACTAATCTTGCATAAAGTGTATAGATAGTAAAATTAGGCATAAAAATGACTGTTTATTGTGCACAATGAACGCTGAGCTTGGAACGCAAATTTTTTATAGAGTTCATATCAATAAATTATTTATTAAAAAAATTATATTACAAAAAAATGTTAAATATTAAAAGAAATTGTATTGAAATATTTTTAAAGATATTAAATCGACTTCATCTATTTATAGAAATCAACACAAATATAACTCAACATTTTGTTAGAAAAGTCATATCGAGAGTATGAGTATGTGTACATCATATATAAAATTTTTATTAAGGAAGTTGCAAACTCCGAACCATTTCCCGGAACAATCAAAATAACTTCAACTAGAAAATATTTGCTCTAGTGTAATGAAAATTTATAAGTAAACAGCAATGGAAAATAAATGAAAAATACAAAAATAAAATTGTTCAAAGTCGAGAACATATATTTATATATATAAATGTATATCTGGTATTGAAGTTATAATTTCTCACAATCAAAGACTTTAACTGCATTTAACTTATTGAAATTAAAAATAAAAGTTTTTTTCGTAGTCGTTGAATAAATTCATTTATTTAAGATATTGTATTGTAAAAATTGTGAGCAGCACACGAAACAACATCAAAGAAGCAGCAAACTTTGTTGCAACAACCTAGTTTAGTTCGTTGCAATCTTCATATTTCTCAACAAATGGCTTTTTTGCAATACGAATATTATGCACATCAATGAGTTCTGTAGAGAATGCCTTTACAATTGTAACAAATACCTTGTGGTTAGAATAAAGTACCGCTAATGTCAAAAGTCGGTGTGTCAAAGACAACAAAAAATTGTAAAAAATAATCTGCAAATGTTCTGGTTTACTTAAGGAATACTAAAAACTAAACCACATTAAAGTAAAAAATACAAATCTTTAAGTCCATAACACTAAGTGTATGTATTTTAAAAATAGGCTTGGTTTAGTGTTTAGTAAAAACTATTACATACATTTGTTTTATATAGTTGTGACGTATATAATATTTCAGTATAAATTAAAAATCCCTTTATAAGTGCAGAATTACATATTCAATGCGAGGTATATTAAGCAAATAATGGTAAAATATATTTTTTATCGAAACTCATGATTGGTTTTGGTTGAATGTTTTGATATTATTAAAAACGTACCTCCAAATTAAGTTGTATGTTAAACTTAATGACAGAAAATCCCTTCCCTATCAGTGTTTCTTCAATAATTTCTCTATAAAAGTAGAGTTTATGGGCTTCAATTGCTTTAATTTTTATCATTTAGCATTATAGGATGGCTTGAACTATCGTCTCTTTAGCTACATGTTTTTCGATATCTTTTTGTGTAAGTCCATCATTATTTAGTGGAGAATTTTTTAGTGTGCATTTCTGAAACCAAATCTGGTGGTTATTCAATAGTATTTAATTCTGTTCTATTGCTATCTTTTACGAAAGTAGGGTTATGTGCTCTAATTGATTTCTTTATTGTCATTATTTTTGGTTACATCTAAGTTTATGCTATTGTTCTATTGTGTCTCAGTTAAAAATTTACAGCGTCTTCTTTCAATATGATATCAACAGATCACATCTATGCTTTTGTATTCAAATTCAAAAGTATAGTCTATTCAAATCTATAGTTTAATTAATTTCTTTATTCGCATTATTATTATTATAGCTCTGTGTTTTATCTTCCTTAGCTAAACGCCTTCATGCCTTATTTTGTCTAATAAGCCATTCTATTGAACATTTTAAGTATATACTTTTAATATGATATTATTAACTGCAAGGTATATTATATTTTTTATACGGTTAGGTATAGGTATGCATTTAAATTTTATATTCTGTTTAACATAAATTCTGATTACTAGGCCTGGTAATGAGTGGAATCTTTAAGTTCTTAAGAATTAAACAGCATATACCTAAAATTCTGCAAGCGTAATCATCTGCTTAGCATTATTATTGATTCGATTGTTTTTAATAGTATTTTTATTTTATAGATACTTATGTTTTTATTGAGATATTACGTTCTTTTACATTATGTGTGATTATAAAATGTTCAGATTTGTGATAATCACGACTTAACACGTTTCTCTTGAAACAGCTGAAACACTGATGGTCATTCTCAAAATGACGACCTTCTATCAACGAATTGTCTAAGTTTAACGGCATTCGACTCATATGAGTATACATATAGTCATAGAAACATATCGGGCATTTGTAAAGCAGACGAACTCGCCACAACACACACGTTGCTCTCTCATACTTACTTTTGGGATATTGGTATCTGAACCTTTTAAAAAGGTTAAAGAGACAATTAAATCTCATCCTGCAAGGTTAACAATAAAAGCCTGGGCAGAGTAGAGATTCTACCTAGGCTTGATATTAAGGGCGAATTAAGGTAATTATGTTAAATGTAAATGTGCAAGGTTGGTAAAGCCTGTGTAGAGAAAGATTCTATCTAGGCTTGATGTTTGAATTATGAGACTGATCTGCTTCAACTCACTCAATATTACAATATTGATGAAAACAGGCAACTTGGTATTAAAATTGGCAGTTTAGTCAACTTTACAGACTTTCTCTTGAATGGGGTCGCATATTTTAAAAGGGATATTTTTGGTGTGCTGGATGTTTTGGACTTCTATCTTTAAAGTATGTAATCCTTCAACTCATGCCTATAGACAGTGTCGCAAATTCTGAAGGGGATTTTAGATTGGTGGATACTTTGGATTTTTGTCTTTATAGTGGTTTTACAGAATTAGCGTGATGTTCATCTGTGGTGCTTAAATGAGCTTTGGCCCACATGACTGTCACTCTATGCTAACCTAATCAAAGTTTACCGATTAATTTGTTTCTTTAAGTCTAAATCTACTAAATTTTTCGATTTCTATTGTGATCAATGCTAACAAACGCTTGTTTGTTGTTTTTCTAGTAAGTGTAGTCTGTTAGGAAGTCGCCTACGTTTGCCTTCAAATTTAATGCGACTATCTTTATATTTTATTTCTTGTATTTATATGCTTATTCTTTCTAACGTTTATGTTATTATTTTTTTTTTCGCATTTTTTGTTGTTTTGTTAATTTTATTGTACACTTACGAGTTAAGTTGAGTAATGACTGCTTGCGTGAGTGAAGTGAAGAAATTTATTTTATAATTTTTAGGAATCAATTTTAGGAGTTATTAGGTGATCCATATGCAATATATATGTTGGGAATATTTTTGAGCTATTTGAATGTTATGAAACATTTTGCCTCACATTTCTTCGGTTTAATAGGATTCGATGGTCTTTTTTTGGATGTAGTCCATGCAAGTATGTTATTTATTTATTCAACGACGATATAATTTGTCGCTACCATTTCTTATATTTGTCACAATTAAATATAAAGGTTTCTGTTAAATGTCAATATTTTTTTGTTTATGGATACAAAAAAAAAAAAAGAAAAAAATAATTAAAAATTTTTAAACTTAATAATTGTCTTTTAATTGCAAATTTTCACACTTTCTTCGGCGAGTTTTTTGTGTACTACATATGCAGCAAAATAGAAAATATGTCAGACTTGTCAATATATTTTCGTGTTAATCTAATGTCAAGACGGTGTTACAGATATGTATGTATAGGAGTATGTGTCGTATAGAGTATAGAGGCGAAAATGTTGCTTGGTAGTTGCTGCAGCATGTTAACTTGTTGCTGTATCTGCCCGGGCTATGTAGTTTGTTGCATGCAGTAACCGCTTAAAAAAAAGCAAAAATTCGCGAAAAATAAACTATATTCGTGTGCAAGTGCTATGCCAATGTGTTCGCTTCTTATTGAGGAACAACGCTGTGACTATCACATCACGCAATGAAATTTGGGTTAGCTTTCTGCTGTTGTGTACTTCAAAATAAATTTTTAAGTGCCTTCAAATCTGTATCTAGACTATGAGCTGAGCACATTGTGCCAGCCTCTTCAATTGATAATTACTATACACACTCAGCGATACGAAGAAATTGATAAATATAGTCTTTTGTTTAAAGTGTTAAATAACGTGGCAACACTGGTACGTATTGCACTTATTTTTTTTTTTTGTTTTTCGCACCAAAAGCAGATTTTAAAACAAACCAAAAAATGAATGGCTAAGTATGAGCAAAATAGAAGCATTTTGTGTTTAAGGCCATCTTCTTGCCACACTTTAGCCAAGATAAATAGATACGTGCATTGTACATTATGGTTGCACTAGTCGTGTAGATAGATTTTGCTGGTGGAATGCGGAAATTATGTCTCTACAAATGGAAATGTTTTTGTGGTAGTAAAAACAGCTTTTGTCGTTGCGTTGTAGTTGGTTTCTTTCTTACTCTTACGAATTGTTCTTGTTGTTTTATGCTTTCTACACATTTATATCTTTTTTTTATATTTTTATTGGATTTTTGCGAATTGCTGCCAAAAGTAGCAAATACGAAAAGTATCTCTACAGATAGTTCGATCTTTAATTTAAAGCTATCTGTTGTATTGTATCTTATATTATACAAAAAAAATTCTCTACATTAACTGTATATAATTATAGAAATTACTATAACTTTGCTTTATTATGATATATAGTATAGATATAATAAAACTCAATTTCGCTTGTTGTTTATATGAGCACTAAAGATCTTAAGATTAAGATATTTGCTTTATACATATATTATATTTCTTGCTGTGCCATAATTGCTTTCAATTTCTGTCTTATGTCATAGATTTTTGTTTTTCTATTAATTTTTTTTTTTTAATTTGTTTTTGCTATTCATTAATGCCCACTTAACTAACTATTTTCGTTTGAATTCTTCTTTTCTATACATTTTTTTAGTTCTTAAATTTATTATGCAAGTAAAGACTCAAAAAGAACAACTAACGATTTTTACTACATATTTCAATGGTAATTCCCGGTTATAGTTTTCCGCTTTTCTTAAGTTGTTTTGGCTTTTGAAAATTAAAATTTATTTCTTTTTTAGCATTTTAATTTGTTGGCTTTTCATTTTTATTTTTATTTTTATTTTTTTGTATTTATGGTCATAAATAAAGATTTCCCAGTTCTTAGGCGTGCGTTTTTATTTTGACCGCAACATGTTTAGCACGTTCGTTACCAGTTTTTTAAAGGCTTTCTTCAAATTTTTAAATATTTATTTAAAACCGAGACGTTTTTATTGACTTGTATGTATACTTGACTTTAATTGACACTCGTGCGAAGTCAGTATCTTTGACTTTCTAATTGGCCATGAATTTCTTTCTTAAACGTTTGCTCTTTGAATATTTTATTTTATTTCATTTTAATTAAAAGAAAAGTTAATTAATTTATATGGACTAGACAGTAAATCAAAAATTGATCTTTAATGTTTAATAGACATCTTGTAGGCATTTATAAAAAAAGATATATGTTTTAAAATTTTAATCAAGTATGTGGAAATAAATATATTTTACACCTTTTTGTACGATATTTTTTTTGGATTTCACAATTTTTATTTAAATAGTTTATTATTTTTATTTTTTGAAGTTATTAATAATAGAGATATTCGTACTGAATTTGTTAATTGGGTCCTTGGCAAACTTTTATATGTAATTGTTTCTTTCGAGATAATTTCACAAGTGAAGGGTTATTGAATACCTTCGATAGTCTAATAGATGTCGATCTTTATAGTCCTAATATTAAGATTTTTTAAATATCTTTTTTATGTAAAAAAATACACCAGTTGCACAAATCAACTTACATTTACTATTGTATAATTTATTAAATATATTATATATACTATATATTTTACAAATTATATATATTTATTTTATATATTTTAAAAAAAGATAAATTATAATACAATATTATTTAAAATTAAAACTAATACATTTATTTTTTTTTTCAGGTATGTTCAACTTCTCTATGATATATATTATTAGATTGGTAAGTTCCACTACTAAAGAAAAATTATGGCAAAATTTGACACTCCACAAAAGGGTTTGACTAAATGTACCCATTTTTTACTTCTATTAAAGTTTACAAAAAATATCTTTAAAGATATAAGTCGGATGGATAAAATTAGTTAATGATAGTGTATTGAAATAGAAGCATTATATTCAACGAGTTTCATCCATTCAGCAACTTAAGTTATTTAGATATGCAAACATTCTTAATTTGTTTTTTTTTTTATATATCTATATAGATATATATATAAAAACATATATATATATACGGTATATATATACGGTTTCAGCTTAGTTTTGCAATTTCTTACTTTAGTCATGATAACTGCTGACTAAATCCTTATTTAAAAACGCGATTGTAGTTCTTGATTGATAATGTCCAGTGACATATCCATGTGGATTAGGGAGTAGATAGTTTCTTTATAATATAATCTTTAGATAATATACTGCAAAAGCACTGCTGCAAAATATTTTCTAGTGTATTCCTTCACCTATGCCATTAATGATGCTTTTGCCGTTTCATCACACATATAGCATCTTCTTTTTTGCCGACTATCTTTGATTTCCCACTACTTGTGAAGTTGTAGAGTATATTCCCTCACCTAGAGCATTGATGATACACTTGCCGTTTCATCACACACATAGCATCTTCTTTGTCGACCATCTTTGATTTCCTAGTACTTGTAGAGTTCCAGCTTTATGTGACTAATGCCATTTCGAATCTTTATGTGAAGTTATATAAATTTATAATTACATGCTACAAAAAAGACATAAGTGTTGTTTCGTTTAGAAAGTAAATCTTAGATGGAAATTGTAATTTATTTAATTTTTTGCTCTTAGCTGAATAGAGTGACAATCATGGCATACACTAGTTAACTTTTAATTCTTTAGCCATAACGTGACTGCTGACATGTCAGCCCCCTCAAATCTATTTTATATTTCCAGAAAGATTGCGTGTGAATTATTTCTTTTTGCAATTGATTATAATAGTATACCTTTAGTAGAAATATTATCATAAATCTTTTCCCTTTGCGATATGGCATTCTCTTACTTTTTTAACGAAATCAATGAGGATGAAAATGTTGAATAATTTTTTCTAAATTAAATTAAAAAAAAATTAAAATAAGTTTTTAATTTTACTTCTTAAAAATGTGGAATTTAAGATATTTTTGTTTTATAAGTAGCTAAAATTATTTCTTAATTAAAAAGAAATGTAGATTTTATTAATGTGTCATAAAAAATTTTTTAGATCATGGCATGACTTTTTCTAGTAGTTTTGTCTAGTAAAGCAATATAGAGCTTTACAAAATAGTGCTAAACTAATTAATGATGTCAGAGTTATAAAATTGTATGATGACGTCCATATTCTTATTTTAACATAATATTAGCAATAAAATTTAGATTTTGCGAGTCTACAAAAATTAAGAAAAGTAAATAAATATTTTCTTTTAAAAATTATAAATAAATGTTTTAAAGAGGTTTTTTCGAACAGTTGTGAACTACAACAACAAAAATTTTATTTTTTATATTATTTTAATTAATTGAATTTTTGGCTGACCATACAGCTGTTTCGAGTATTGCCAAATACCCATCACCAGTGGTCTTGGTAAAAATTCCTGTATTCAATAATTCGTAAATAATTATTTTTGAGACTGCAAGTATCAGGAATCGAACTCAGGTCCTACCAAATGTGAAGCTCAGAATCATAAATTTTTGTGATTTATTGAAAAAAAAAATATTTTTTATAATTTCATATACCAAAGTATGAATAACTATAACTTGTGCCTAGCATAAAAAGTTCATTGTAGTTTCAACAATTTGCTGATTTTTTGGAATTTACTAAATATTTGCTAACTACAATTTTTTGCATATTAAAAAAAAAGAAAAAAGAAAAAAAAACTTAATTAATTAATTAATAATGCATAAAAAATGTATGCAAATCGGCAAGTCTGATCAAAATATGTATTTTTAACGAACGAACGAACAAACCTATATTTTACATTATTTGTTTGCATTTTTTTCCACAATTTATACAATCAATTAATTTTCTGTAATTTTAAGTATAAGAAATTCGCCTCAACAAATTTACAGCTAAAGTGTGCTCAATTCATAAATTGTGCGCTCGTAGTTTATTTTAAAAATGTATCTTTAAGTAGGCAATCAATGATGAAATCATTGAATTATTGCACTGCACTCGATGTATAGCTGCGGCGGACTGAGAATTAGTATGGGCAAGTTTGTTAGGCAGCCGATTCTTGGCTAATGCACCGTACATAGTGCATGCTGCGAAACCGTGCAACTAGGCCGCATGTTGCATGATGCACATGGCACTTTGCATTAATAACAACATTCGTTCGCAGGCGCTGTTTGTGTGAATGAGCACTTGATTCGATTCTTGAGATAGCAAGCGAACAAGTTGCGCTGCTAACTACCTTAAAGTCGTGAATTACCAACTGATTTTATTTGAATTGGTCTGTTTTGATTGAAAGCTAAATTACACGTCGGCGATTGATTGCCAAATGTCGTTTGATTTGATGTTGATGTTGAAAAGTCTATAACGTTTTCGCTTTTTGCTAATGTTTTCTTTTTTTGTTTCCTTTTGCAAATTCAACTTCATGAAATTTTTTTATTGGAATTGATTTTTAATTTGAATTTTTTTCACTACTTAATATGCAAAATGCGTCAATTTGTATTTCTGTATAAATGGTTGTGTACATATACGCGAGTGTAACTATGTCAATAACATATTTCCTACTAAAGTTTAATAAAGTTTTCTATTTTTGCAAATACTTCAATATTCAATAAAAATTGCTTTGAATTTTTATTTATTTATATATTGAATTTTTGATTTTTTTAAGTACAATTTTGGTTTTAAATCGTTTGTTGAAATATGTAGTACATCTGAATTATATGAGTCATTATAATGGAGTACAACTCATTCTTGATTTAAAAAAAAATGCACTTTTCAACAACATTTACTAAAGCATTTATTTATTTCTGAGTTAACAATGAAATTAATTTTAAAGTTAACTAAGAATAAGGAACTGGACTATTAGGACCTTCACCCTAACTAAAGCATTTATGTCGAAAATGTGTTTATAATTATATAAAATCGCTTTCTGCTTGATATAACTATTTGTATGAAAATTAGTTATTAATTTATAAGTTTCAGTAATTAATTTAGAATTGAAAGTTTACAATTTTGTTCTAAATGAATTTAAAATAAAGAAATTTTATATATACAAACTCATACAAATCAAAACATCATTGCAAATTCGATTTTGTTCATATATTTTGCATTTTTATTGCTGTATCTTGATCTCCAATGTTTCATCACAAGTCGACAACTTAATTATATACTTTACATCTTAAAAAAAATAAGAATACAGTTGAATGATAATTAGAATATAGGATTTTAAAGTGACGTTTAGCTTACTATAATGTCTAAAGAAAATCTCTATTAATACCAGTACAAATATTACTTAAAAAATATCTAAAATTTGTAACTTAAACAACATGTATCTAAGATATGTTTGATTCTGCCTTTCGTTCTTACATAAAAATAAATGTGATTATTATTTATAGTCATAATTCCATCAAGGAAATAATAATAATAATAATACTGGAGGTATGTAATATTGGTAGTACTGGCGAGTGTTCCTCACTTGTTACGAACTAAGTAATGATTTTTAATTTAACGAATATAGTTACCCTTATCTAGTATATTCAAATCAAACAATATAGATATTATACCATCATATCATATCATCATCGTATGACTTTTTCCTATCTACCATACTCAAACCTTCAATTGCCATTATACTATTTTTGAGGAAACCATTAAAGAAACCATTCTCAAGGAAACCTTACTTACTTAACTGGCTAAAATAAACCGTTGTCAGATTTTGGTTTAACGCAACACTTTTTTCTAGTTGCTTCTAGATCATGCAGCCCTTTTCCAGTTTTGCAAATAAAATACAGTTAGTGCTTTTTAATCTGTTCACCTAACCAGAGATATTTGCTTCAATAGTAAACGTACTCTGAAAAAATTTTATATGATATTATTTCTGGAACTCTTTTTGAGTAGATGCTGTTCAATCAATAGAGACAGATAACAAACTTTATGATGATAATAAGAAAGAAGTAAATGTACTAATAAAACTTCTTCTGTTAATTTTCTCTTATTCAACAGTGTATTTCAAAAGTCTTATTGTTTGTTTTAGAATTTCTACAGACAAGTAATAAATATCTATAAAACAAAGTATTTATCTTTTTTATCTTTAACTGTTTGCCTTATTGCTTGAATGTAAACAAATATTTTACGCCTCAAACTACCGCACATATTTGTACAATAATTTTATCGTCAATAGCAGTAAGTAATTCATTAAAAATTTCTTTTTTTAAAAATTGTTAATTAAAGCAACTATTGTCACTGATATTATGGTAGAAATTGTTTAGTACTAAAACTTCGCTTTTAAGTAGATTTATTTCGCCATATAATAAAGAAGAAAAAATTATATGTAATTCTTTAAATATTGTGTGAAAAATCTTTAATTGTTCTTCTTCCACCAACTACTGTTACTACTTTCTCTTTAGAAATACTTACAAACAATAATAATAAAAGACAGCAAACTATATACAACTGAATGAAGTATTCTCATACCGAAAATCTTACGTCCATAGATAGATGGCATGACTAAACCTTTTGTATGTGTACGAGAGTACATATCCGTATTTTTTTTTTTTACTTACTCATTTGTTGCGAGGTAAGCCAAAACAAATTTTTAATGTGCAACGTTGTTGCAATCATTAAATTTTACAAACGGATTTATGAAGCCTCAAGCTAAGAAAATAGTTAAATAAAGTATCAACACTGCAATTATGTGTTTACGCATCTGTAGTCATTTAGTTTCATTATGTGGAACTTCGACTTGCAACAAAAAAAATGGACGACTAAACAAATAACAAGAAACACTCTTAGCGTATAAAAGTAATGTTAGATTTAATCATGCTTAGATACTTACAACAACATATATACATAACTATATGTTGCTTCTTATTTTTTTTATTTATTTTTCATTTTTTTTTTTTGTGTTTATATGGACATACTACTGACATTTGCTAGAGTTAATTTAATGTTAATACCTTAACATAAATAAGTTAAGCGATCTTTTTTACAATTTATTTCCTTCTCACTTGTTGCCGCGGGAAAAAAGTTTAAACCATTAGTGGCTAATATAAATAAGCACACATTTCAGATACTACTAACACAGATTCTATGTTGTTATATGTTTTCTTTATTTCTTACATTTGTTTTGTTTTTGTATGTCTAATTCTTGCGCGTTATAAAACTAAGGGCCACTTAAGAAAAACACTTTTCTTTTTTATTATACTACAGTTCTCGTCTTGACTTTTACTCCATTTGAAAGCATCAGTTAGAAGTCTACAGACTGCACTACAATTTTAAACATGATTACTTTTTATGGAAGTGACAACTGACAAGCCGAGACCTATACACTTTTATTTTAAAAATTAAAGCTATGTAGGTATTGCTTTTAATAAATGCAGCATAATATAAAAGAAAATGAAGAAAAATACATTTAAAGTACTATGCTGGATTTAATCAAAAGGACGCTTTATATAGAAATATACACATATATTTATTTTTTTTCTTTAATATATGCATATATATATTTGTTTCTTTCGATTTTGGTGTTGTTTACTATACTTTCTTTTTTTTAAATCGTATTTTTATAAGTGTTTATTTTTATATAGGCTAATTGGTCAAAACTTTTTTTATTTTATTGTTGTTAAAAATAAAAAACAAAAATTAAGAATTCACAATTTGATTTTTCAATAATTTTTATTTTTCTTCGATATTTCGACTTTAGTCTAAAGTCATCATCAGGAAACTAAAACATTATATTCAAATACTAAACCACTTATAATACATAATGGTAGACAAAAGGATAAATGTGTGTGTAAATATATATATATATATATATTTTATATATATGTAAATATATGTAAGGAAAAGTACAATGTTTTATTATATAATACCAATGTTTAATACTAAGTTATTAATCCTGTACTTGTTTATTGATGTATAATACTTTTATACATCTGGGCACAGTTGTCAACATCAGTTTTAAAATTGAGCCTTATGTCAGGTGGAATTTTTAGAATTGCAAGCATCTCCAAGAAGTATCTTTTGCGATGATTATTTTCTTGATGTAAAATTTTTAGATTTTCTAAATCTGGCTCATGGTGTGTGGAAATACAATGTGAAGCAAGGGCTGTTTTGGCTTCCACACCGACTTTATTTTTTTATTTTTTTATTTTTTTATTGTATTTCCACACACCATGAGCCAGATTTAGAAAATATAAAAATTTTACATCAAGAAAATAATCATCGCAAAAGATACTTCTTGGAGATGCTTGCAATTCTAAAAATTCCACCTGACATAAGGCTCAATTTTAAAACTGATGTTGACAACTGTGCCCAGATGTATAAAAGTATTATACATCAATAAACAAGTACAGGATTAATAACTTAGTATTAAACATTGGTATTATATAATAAAACATTGTACTTTTCCTTACATATATTTACATATATATAAATATATATATATACATATTTACACACACATTTATCCTTTTGTCTACCATTATGTATTATAAGTGGTTTAGTATTTGAATATAATGTTTTAGTTTCCTGATGATGACTTTAGACTAAAGTCGAAATATCGAAGAAAAATAAAAATTATTGAAAAATCAAATTGTGAATTCTTAATTTTTGTTTTTTATTTTTAACAACAATAAAATAAAAAAAGTTTTGACCAATTAGCCTATATAAAAATAAACACTTATTAAAATTATTTGGTCACAAAATTATTAACATCGTATTTTTATTTTATGCTTAGTTCAGTACTGATTGTATGCATGAAGACAGTGAAGGTGTTTAGTTTGTAATTGTTATGAATTCAATTTAGTAGGCTAAATTCATATAAGGTGTAATAATTTTATTGTATTATATCTTGAGACTCTTATTTATATATAACTCGTTAGATAAATAAACTAATTTAGAAACTTATTAGATATATTAATTTTATTAGTTACATATTTTAAAAAGTTTTTCTTGATGATAGCATCATCAATATTGTAATCCTTATTTTTTCATCAAGGTATCTCTCTGGACAGAGATATATATGTTTCTTCTATTAATATTGAACTGAAACTATTTTATTTCAGTGGCAACGTTATCAATATTCGCAGGTTTCTAGATTTTCTTGATATGATCTTTATTTCCATCTTGTAGCTAGTCCTAAAAAAATCCTAAAAAAAGTATCATCTGTAAAACAGTTTTATTCAAGCTATTTTATGGTGCAACCCATTTTAGGTTTAAGATCAGTCGAATGTATATTACTTTCTGAACGATAATAGACGAACTGTATTCTTAACCTTTGCTATAAACAATATCTTTCTTTTTTTTTTTTCTTTTATTAGTTCTTATATTAGTTAGTAAAGTTGGTAAGCGATGAGATTCACTCTTATGCTAATGTTAACTTTATTAATTTATTTATATCCAATGCTAAAAAAATCTCCTGTAAAACTTAACTTACATAGTGCGGCTTATGTATAAAGGATACCTGTGATATTTGAAAATAGTAGCAAATCTAGAAGAAAGTAACTGATTACAGTTATATCGGTTATAGTACAACTCCACTAATATTTAACCGAAATATTTTATTCAAAATTATCAAGTGACTATTTTTAGATGTACTCGATCTGTATACACAAGTAAAATATAATCAAATTATGGAAAGACATAATAGATTTATCTTTAAATCTAATAGTATTGGGTTTTAGGTAAGGGCCATCCTTTTTTAACTTCGTTTAAAATCCGCTACCGTTTCAACTGCTGTTTACCATTGACTGCTGAGAATACATATTAATTTGTTACAAAATTGTTTTTACCTTTCTTGTGAAGATAAGGGGTAAATTGTGTTAAATTTTTATAAGACTTCCTTCTTTTCAGTGCTTGTGGCACTAATAGAAAAAGACTTACATCTACCTAACAGTTATAGGTGATGTGCATAATTTTTTATTAAATTTATTCTATTTTTTTTTTTTATATACATGTACGAATACTTTGAAAAATAATTAATATTATTTATGTATATAAATTGTGATGAATGTAAAGCGCGAAGAAAAAGTATTGAAATATATTCACGTCTACTCGTATTATTTCGAAATCAGAAGTCAAATTACAATAATATTGTACATACAATTGTTTTAATAATTTTTTTTACAAAAAATACCTATTTTTTGCGTATCTTTAAAATATTAACTACGAAAAATATATAAAGTATATACTATGGTATAGTATGTATGTAAAATATTCGTGCTAAAGTGCAATTGTTAAGTTTTTCAAAATGTATGTCTGTGCGGAAATTATGACCTCAATTTAAGTGCGAAAAATTCTAAAAAGTTTATTATTAAATATAATTTTCTTTTGACTTTAAACCACATTAATTTTGATGTGGTTTTAATTTTATGAGTCTTCTTCCTTTCTGCCTCACACATTAGTTTCGCTTACAACTCAAGTTTTATGTATGTACCAACAGTTAGATACAGTAATTATGGTTAAGGTGTTTTATTATTTAACTGCATATTTAATTTTACATTTTTTCTTTGCACTTTTCAGACCATTACAAATTCAAATTTATATAATTTTAAAACATGTTAAAGACATTAATATTGAATTAATTTAATTTCTCGAATGTTTTCGTTTTTTTTATTAACTTTATCACTGAAACTGAAGTGTATGTTTTTAAACTGAAAAAAAAAAATGTAATTGCAATCAATTACAAGTTTTTGTAAAGCTAAAGCCGCAATTGCATGATAATTACAACTATGAAATTGTTCAATTATTATTGTTATACAAAAAAAAAACATCCTAAAAATAAAAACTATAAAAACTAAATATCTTTTATTATTATTGCCGTTATTGTTGCAATAGACTGAGCTTGCCTAACTTGCGTTCCTCATATTGTACACAATTGAACATTATGTTTATTAGGTTTTTCTTTTAAAATCATATTTTTCATAATGTTATTATGTATAACATTAATATATATATTAGTACATATATACATAAGTAAAATCGTACGATATCGTTCATCATCTTATAAAATAACTTTTCAACACATAATTGCAACTGCAGCGCCGTTTTAAATGTTGCTTTTGGTTTAATTTCGATGTACCCGTCGTAATGCGGAATACTAGCGGCGCATTTGCTTGCTCTATTACCTTTATTCTCCTCCATTATCAATATTGTACGCCATATGCGCGGTACATCGCCGTACGTCGCCGTACAACGTCGTACGCCATTGTTGTGTGTTGACGGCAAACGCCATGTTGAAATTATTTGCACACTGCAAATTGGTGCTCTTTAGTTGCTGTGTTTTATGTATTTTTAAGCTTTAAGTTTTTAGTTTCAAATTTTCAGTTTTTGGTCTTTGGTCTATGGTCTATGGTTTTTGGCAAATCGTTCAAAATCTGTAAATGGCAGTAGCTTGTATAAGTTTTGTGCGCTCAGGCTATTTCTGATTTTTTGCTCAATTGAAATTTTTGCACGTTCAAGCTTAAATTTGCTAACATTACATTTTTACACTTAGCTTTTTGTTTTGGAAGCTATTTTTAAATTGAGTTGTTTAATAGTCCAACAAAAAAAAGAAACAAAAACAAAATAAAAGTAAATAATATATTTCGATTATTTTCAAACACCCATAGTATGCCATTAGTACCGGCAGTAGGTAATAAATAATTTATATTTAAGAAACTCATATTTTAAACCATAATCATTCTCCTTTGAACTTTTTTATTCTATTATTATGTGATTAAATTTTAAAGTACAGTAAAACTTCGTTAATTTGTTGCAGTTCGAACCAGAAGTATCCGGGATCGCCTTTCTCTAATAAATAGGGAAAGGCCATTTCGTACCTTAAACCCGCGAAGTAAAAGTATTTTATTATTATATACTTGAATAAAAATTATATTACAGAATTTAGCGATAGCCTATAAAATTAAATGTTAGCAATCTGAACGTTACACTGAAATCATAGGTTGATGTAATACAAACAAAACAACACATTCCAGTTAAAAATATCATAGGGAACAGATTTTGTGATCTAAGTAGAACTTTAAGAACTTAAGAACTTACGAATTTACTTTAAATGTTTTATAAAACACGACCTTCAAGTTTAAAGTTTATTTTATTAGTAATCAAAAAATAAATTATTTGCTAATTTGTACCTAAGTTCACCACACAAAGTTGAAAGTGAGAGAATGCATACTCTCACATAACTCGCGGATGAAGAACTGTGTTCTAAACTAAACCTAATACTGTTAACAACTATTTTTTAAACATGAATCAACAAATAATGCTAATAATAGCAATTTCAAGGATATATATATATAGCAAAACCGCGGACTATCTATATGCAGATGTCTAATGTCAATTATAAATTTGCACTGATTTTAAAGCACATATACCTTTTTGAAGTTCATTATACTAAGACATTTAAACCTAATTTATTTAAAAAGTTCAACTGTAGAATTTACTCTCTCAGTACATATGTATTTACTTATCCTATATGGTTTAAAGCCGTAGACGTAGAGAACGTAGTAAATGTAAACAACAAAACATAGAAAATAGTGTTTTGTTATGACGTAGTACACATAAAACTAAAAAGCGTAAAAACTCAAATAACATAAGTTCAATCCGATGACTAAATACTGCGCACACAAAGAAATGTGAGTGAATTACCATTTACTCTGTCTTGCAAGCTCATTGCAAAGTGCACAAAATGCACAGATTGCATGAGCTTGCAATGGACAAGAACACACAAAGTTTCTGGCAATTGCTTGTAATTTTGCTATATATAAACCCATGTATATATGCTTGCAACGAAATAAAAAAGGAAAAAGAAACAACTGTTTTGACATCTGTTGTTTCTCATACGAGAACAGAATTGTTCTCGTACTCTTACAATTTTAGTATAGCATTCTTGCATTTTAGCATTCTTGCATAAGGGGTTTTCACTTTGCAAGACAGAGTGAATACCCCTTATGCAATTCCTCAATATTTGTATTAGCTGGTTACAAGATTTTTGGTGAAGAAACCAAAATTTAATTAGTTCTTATATCTCCCCATTATATTTATAAACGTCAGCAAAATTAATCGAATAAATATAGTAGAACGTCATTCTCTATTTGCATCGTTTTTTTTATTCAGAGTGTACATGTCATAGTTGATACGTTGTTGTACATTAGACGGCAGTTCAACTGTCATCTTTCAAAATTATAACTGGAGAATATTTATTTTGTATTGCTTTGGACAACTATATATGTATTTTGTATATGATAAGACTCAGCCAGCATTTAGATGATTCATTTATCGCTAATTTTCAAAATACGTCGCTTATTACTCTCCTTGACTATTTGCTATTTGCTGACTATTGCTATTGCTATTTGCATTCATCGACATTGTCCTGACTTTGTTAGTATGCTGCTATTGCTAGGAAAATCGCTAGCACAAATTTACATGTTTCTGAAACTAAATATAACTGATCTCAAAATAATTATTGACTCATTAACTCGACATGATTATTTAAAACTATCATTTTGTAAAGAAAGAATTAAATGATTAAATTAAATGCTTGTAGGTTCTGTCTAATGTATAGTTAATAATATTATAAAAAAATAAATTATAATAATATGGTATATGACTCAAGCTATTTTAATGAATCGTTTTTAAGATATATAGGATTTCAAAATGAAAACTTATTTTTGAGCTGACTTTTCCTTAACACTCTGCATCATGGAAATGTTGAACATTTTCACTTCCATTCCATCCGATTTATATCATTATTTGGAAATCATGACATCTGAAAAGTACGGAAAGTATGAACGTGAAGCACTGGTATAAATATTATAAGTACACTAAATATTTGCAAAAAAATAATTAAATCTCAAAGAAAATATAAAACTTTTTCTTGAATAATTAGGAAATTTATTTGGACTCGTAATTTTAACAAATTAGCATAATAAAACACTGGCACTGTGCGCCAGTTATACATAGAAAGTAAAATAATATATAGTAAATTTAAAACAATTTTTATTGTTATTTTTATGAACAGACCCAGTAAAATATTACCTCATAAGTTTTCAATGAATTTGGAACAAATCGGTAGGTTTTTAAGATTTAAAAAAAAATGAAACTAAAACTTTTTATGTTATATCTTAATTTGTGCTGTAATTTGAAATTGCATTGGTTACAGTAATTTTTTTTTTAATTAATTAATTAAAGTAAAAATTATATAATTTATTAAGTCATGCAAAATACCTTATTATAAAATTACTTATGGTTATATGAAAAATTTTAACGATACTTTGATGTGGTTAGTTATGGGGAGGTGCATTTCATCACAATTGATTTAAGTTACAAGTACTCGTAATCTACCAGTTATGCACTTATTATTGTGGTCACCGGCTTATTCATATTTCAAATTCCAATTTGATTGACATAATAAATTAAAAAAAAATTTACAAGCTTAAATTTTTAAATTTAGTTCTATTTAATAAATAACTTTAGTGAATAATTTTAGAGCTCTGTCTCTGATATATTTTTTCACTGAGTCTATCCTAAGATCTCTATGTATGTCTGTTGATCTAATATACCATGGAATCTTAAACAGTCTTCTTAAAGCCAGGTTTTGTGCTATCTGTAATTGTTTTATGGTAGTATTTCAATACAATCCTCAAGTCCACTTTTGGACTCTCAGGAAGATATGGTGATTTAAGGTCCGTCATCAACTAAAAGACAAATAAATGATATGATTTCTTAGCCTAGTTAAAGCCTAGTGTGGGGTAGAGATAAGCCCCCCGGCCATTATAGAGTAAAAGTGTTAATAGCACTAAGCACTAAGAAAAAGAATCAAGAAGATTTAATAAAAATAAAATTATATGATTGTAATGCTATGATTGTCTTAAAAAATCCAAATCAGTACACAAAATACAAATAATTATTTGTAAAAGTATTAAGTACCAAATTAAGGAAGTAAAATAAATTCCTTAAATTTCTTTATAATAATTTATTTACAATTTCCCTATTAATTTATTTAACATCTGCGTAAGTTCATTTAATATGATTGCGTAAAAACATATTTGTCGTGTACATCACAGCTTGCTACTGGCGTAATCAGCTACAACTAATTTTGTCACAAATTGAAGTCAACAATCTTTACGCTTTCTTAACATTTTGACATGGTAATTAAATGTTACTAGTAAATATTAATTATTTATATTTTTCTTTATCTATCTTACACAAATCTTTCATAAACTTATGTAGTAATAAGGATATTTGTTAAAATATTTAGTATATTAATAATTTTTTTTTTTTTAGACAGTATCTATTGTTAGTTCATTATATTATCAGTCTTATATTAATTATAAGACTTTACATCATAGCATAGTTTCTGCAGTTTTTTCGAGTTAGTGCAACTAAGCACTTTTACTCTTTCTTAGCTGGCAGGTTTTTACAGAGTCTTTACCTTATCTCTTTGACTATTTTATATATTCCTCATAAGCTTCGCTGACTGATCTATAACTGATCTAAGACCTGCATACCGCCCTATACGGCTACTGACTGGTCTGAGAATAGATAGTACTATGTAGGGCAGCATACATAGTTTTCGCGTATAGCTTTAGGGTTTTATTCATTATGTATATTTTGACCGGGTCTATTCTGAGATCTTTTAGCGAGTCATTCGTGCGGATGTACCATGGTACTTTGAAGAGTCTTGGAAGAGCCTCACTATAAGCAACTTGTAGCTTCTGAATAGTAGAGTTAGACAGCTTTGCTATATGCGGCACACCCATATAGAAGTGCTGGTCTGATTATCTAATTAATTAATTTTCTGTTCTTACCACTGAAGTTATGTTTTTTATGCATTTATTATAACTTATTATTAAATATTAATACATTTTAGACAATATAAATATATTAAATTTTTTTTATTTTTTTTTAATTAATATTTTATAAAATTTATTGCATTAATCATTACTAATTATTGATTTAAACATAGTCAAGAAACTTATTTTCATTCATACAAAATACAATACAAAATCTTTTATTAAACTGTTGATTTCCAGTCAGATTATCTTTCAAATTTTAAATATCTTAATTTATTTTTTTATAATTATCATTTCTAAATCATAATTAGTGCAATCATTTAGGTATATCAATCTGTTTCATTAAAAAACCCAATCAATCAAAATTTTAATTAAAGTTTAATAACCTAATTAAATTCATGTTATTAAAATGAAAGTTGTCTGTTATAGGTTTTCTCTTCCTATCTTAATGAAGTTTACTTATATGTTTTCTTTATCAATGTATCTGCTTCTTAATAGTGGAAAACACCACACAATTTATAGGGTTGGTAAAAAATTAGAGCATTTCATTTTAGCTCTAATGGTACCACACCTTTTTTTCCTACTAAATATAAAATTGTCTCCTTAAGATTTATCGCTTATTTACATAAAATTAAAAATGAAAAATAAATAAAAATATTTTATTTCATTTTTAGAGTTAACGTAACATAATTTAGTGTATATTGTCAATAGTTCAATTAAATTATTTTATTTGTTTTTATACTTTTACATATATTAGGTTTATGAAGATGCTTTTATATTTAAAAAGAAACATTGAAAATAATTTATAGTATATATGTTTTTAGACAATTTAACAAGATAAATCGATCCAGTCATGTACATCTATCGAAAGACTTATCTGTTTGCTTCAGTTTTACGTATTGCACGTGTTTTCAAATAGTTTTATAAAATTTTATATACCGATTTTTTTAAAACGAACCTTAACAATCATAACCAGTCTCTGAAATCAATTGACTAATAGAATTTTAAATATTGTTCAAGCTGTTTGAAAATTATGTATTGTTCGAATATTTGTTGCTATATATATTATTTATAGTAAGTTTCCACTGGTTTCGTTAGACTAGTTAACTTACTTGAGATTTAAGCAATTTAAGCAATCTTAAGTAACTTAACTAGTCAGTTAAGTGGTAACAGTGGTAACATGCTATTACAGTAAAAGTGAGAACAAAATAAAACATGAAAGAGATTTGAACAACTTCGAATAGCTTGAACACTTTCGAACTTATGAAGTGTTTGAATTTGAGTATCCCGGTGATGCTCGAACATAGCAGTACTTGAACGACCTTATAGAAAAACAAAACAAAATAAAATATGAAACGGATTTAAATATCTTCGAAAAGTTCGAACATTTAAGTATATAAATTATTCGAATTTTAAAATACTCGAGCTGTTTGAATATGACAATGCTCGAAGTCTTTAAATCATTATTAAGCAATCATATAAACTGGTTAAGTAGATCAGTCATTATTAAGTGATATGCTGTAAACAAATAAATTTCTATATCCTTGCTAAAATATTGCATAATGTGTTAAATAAATATATTAAGTTTTTTAAGATATTTGTGATATAGTAAATGTATATTGGGGACTGTATAAAGTGCATATATTCTTAATAAACTCGATGAGATGAGCCGATGTCGTCAGATATGGTTTCAATAGTCTCTAAATATGTATAGTTATATGTACCCGTCGAAATCTGTAGGTCTGTTGGTACATATTTTAGTCTTTCGTTTTTTAAAACAATAGATTTTTTTTTTGAAACGGATGCTAATATTTATTGAAGTGAAAAAAATCAATAATATAAATACATGATATTTAGAATTTAATATAATAATCACAATTTGTTGGTTTAGAATGTTCTTATAGGTCATTTTTCATTTGTTTAGAGATTAGCTACATATTTGATTGTTAAATAAATACAAATATATGAAACTTCACTAAATTCTGATTTTAATATAATATAAAAATACTGTAATTTAAAAAACTGTTCTTAGTTAATGCGTTAGTTAACTTAAGTATGTATTTAATCGAACTCAAAGATAGAATTATTTTTTGTTTTCAATAGTTTCATTTTAAATACTGTAATACTAATTTTTTTCTACTGCATAAAGAATCACATTTTTTTTTCAAATTTTTAAAAATTGCTAATATTTGTTGAGTCTGGAACCACCTCCGCAGCCAACAACATTTAACCGTCCTATGCATTAAATCTTTAACCGCCTATCTATCATAAAACGTTTGTGAATTGTAAACTTTTTCATTCAGTATTCGTTAAGATTTAACTGTAAATTACGTCAGCATTTAAATATAACTTAAGTGAGAAAAAATAGCAAAAAAAAAAATTTAAAACAGTTTAAAAAAGGGGTTAACAAACCAAAACCAATAAACAACCTATTAAGTATAGAGGAATCTGTTATAACAGCTTTATAAGATTTTTAATTATATTAGCTAAGCATCTTCAACTTTTTTTTTGTCTTTTTTACCTTTTTTACTTTTTTACTTTTTTTTACTTATAGTACTGTCTATTATTTTTATTATAAAGTTAACAAGAAATCACTCAGCAGTAAAGGTAAAGGAACGAGTGAAGAAGGTAATGTTAAACTAACGATTTAACATAACCAAACATAGTAATAAATTTAGTAA
Source organism: Teleopsis dalmanni (assembly GCF_002237135.1). NCBI lineage: Eukaryota > Metazoa > Arthropoda > Insecta > Diptera > Diopsidae > Teleopsis > Teleopsis dalmanni. Next base: position 192,476,718 of record NC_051847.1, on the reverse strand, counting down.
CCTTCAAGCAAGACGAACGTTAAGATACGTTAAGAAAAACCGCCAACAGGCAATATGGCTAAAAACAGTAAAAGCAACAACTGCCAGCAGCAGCAGCCATAGTTGCAGTACTTAAGTAGTAATGGTAACACGTGCGGTACAAACAAACAAACAAACAAACAGACTTCAGTTTATGCATTAAAATACCGCAAATATAGTTAAGGAAAAATAGGTAACAACGCTAGGCAACTTGAAGTTTCAGAGATACATTTGCAGCTACAGCTTAAACGCAAAATGATCAATCGTGTTGTTTGTGCTGTTACCGATTTTATGTTGCATATTTTTTCAACACTTCCGACTTTCTCCATTTGTGTGTGCGATTTTGTTAAATTCTTTGCAATGCGTATATTTATTTGTATTTATGATGTATATACATATATATATATCTAGATATGAATTTTATCTGTTAACATCCATAGCTTATGTGCTGCTGAATTAATGCGTAACTTGATTTTAATTTAAAATAAGTAACGTATGGTACGGTATAAGTAACATATGGTAACTACCAACTTTAAATATTTTTAACTAAACAAAATATGTACTTACAATAACTATAGCCAATAACAAATTTCTTGAATACTTGCCAAATTGACATATCAAACTGTACAAAAGTCAACATTATGCTCAGCATTTTAACAAATCATTTTTGGATATTTTTATTTTTTTGTGTTGACGTTATTTTGTAGTTACTGCATTTCTTGTGTCTGTTTCTGATCCACAGTCCTGTTGGTGGTCATTTAATCGGCGCCTTACTGTCATATTTGCCACATACCAATTGTGATGTGATATACCTGACAAGTGACTTTGCAAGTATGTCTGCTATTTCAAGATATTTATCATTATAAGTTGTTTACACTGTACGATTTTTATTTTATTTCAATTTTTCCTTTTACAAATCTTCGCTTGATAGCATTGACAAGTTGACGTGACGTTCATCAAAATATAAAGAAACAATAATTATTTTTAACAACGACATGATTGATTTCTGCTAGTCATAGATTAATCTATCCGATATCTTATTAAGTTCGTAAAGGTCTAATAACTCGTAACCAAACTAGATTTATAACAAAATTATAGTTTCTCAACTTGATTTATTTTGTTACATAAATTTTGTTTATTTTATTATTTAAATTTTGTAATATAAGTATTGTCATAAAATTTGACAAGTTCGATTATAAATTATTTTCAAATGAACCATTCAAAGATGCAATATAGTAATATACATTACAACATATATATATATATATTCTTTAAGAATTAAATTAATATAATTTCAAATTTAAAAAAATTTAGATTATTTTATTTCTATATTAATTTATTTTTATATTATCTTCGTTTTATATTATCTCATTTTTATATTATTTTATAGAGAGATTTCGGAAAGTAGTCAACTACAACAACAATTTTTTTTTTATATTATTTTTTAATTAATCGACTTTTTGGCTGACCATACAGCTATTTCGAGTATTGCCAAATACCCAATATCAGTGGTCTTCGAATTATTTCTTGTATTTAATTAATCGTAAATAATTTTTTTGATATTGCAAATACCAAGGGTTGAACTCGTGCCCTACCAAATTTAAAGCTCAGAGTCAGCTTTCATTAGCCAACTGATCCAAAGCCGTACTTGACTTGTAGGTTCGCACTTTGAGTTTTGTTAATTTGCTATGAAAGTTCATTTAATATTATTTTATTTTCATATTGTTTTATTTTAAAATTATTTTATTTTTATATTATTTTATTTTTATATTATTTTATTTTTATATTATTTTATTTTTATATTATTTTATTTTTATATTTTTTTATTTTTATATTATTTTATTTTTATATTATTTTATTTGCATATAATTTTTATTTTTATATTACTTTATTTTTATATTACTTTATTTTTATATTATTTTCCTTTTATATTGTTTTTTTTATGGTCTAATATTTATATTTATTTTTAAAATGAGTGAAAATTTTAATATATACAACTTATGTGGATTTTAATTAAAGTTTTTATTTTTTATAATATATATAAGATTTTCAAGAATAAATCTTTATTTATTTTTTAAAGGATTTATAGTTATGTAATAAATCTATTTTATTTTAATGAAATTATAAGATTATTGTCAATTAAGTCAAGTGCTATTCATCTAACTTATTACATGTCGTTTCCATTATCGGTTATTTGAAGATATCATTTTTATATCTGTCATAAGATACGGATATATTGTAGTTTATAATAATACAACCATTTATACAAACATTTTAAAATTCTTTATTCTTTTCGTGATAGTTATTGCCAAAATTTAGTTGGGTTTCATTTAATTAAATGTCAGCCATATACAGTAATTATAGAAAAAAATACTTTTTTATATTTAATTTTTATTGCACATCTGTTATCTGCTTTTTTATGAACTTCAGAATAATATGTGTATTTTATGTTGCAATAAATAAATAAAAAATAAATCTTTTTAACACTTTTTATGCTTCTTTTATGCGACGAGCACTTCTAGAATTGATGTCCCACACACTTTGTTGCTGCGCTCGCTTTGTTTAGATACAAAGAAAAAAAAATTGATACAACTAGTTCCACTTGTCGTTCTTCAGCAACAATTTGTTGTATATAATTTTCTTTGGTTTCGATTTCATTGTTGTCATGACCTTGGGTTGGCGACATGTTGCATCTTCAACAAACACACCCAGAAATAAAAACACACCTAACTAAACTGACTGCAACTGTTGTTGTTCGTTTGTTGTATCTGAACCTGGAGAAGATGATACATAGTCAAATCTATAAAACAGCTGCGCATATCTTGTCTTAGTAGTCATGTTGTTGTTATAGCATTTTTTTTTTTTGCAGAAATGTATCTTAATATTAGTTGTAGTTGCAGTTTGTTTTACAAATTTTTTTTTTTAACATAAATTTTAAGCTTTATTTAGGTCGTTGCTAGTTGTTTGTTATTGCAACACACAGCAACTATTTGCAGTTTTTAAACTTATTGCAAACTCGTTTAAAATAATTCATTAGCAAAAGGAAGAAGAGTTTATGAAATCCATGGCATTTGTTGCAGAAATTATAGTTTGATGCAAATTCCGTTTAATTATCTAGTTTTTCTGCAATGAAAATGTGTCTTGTATTTGTAATTTTAATACATTTTTTTATTGTTTTTTTTTTGCACTTGTATTGAAAATGGAAAATTTATTTGTAAAAACTGCATTTGTTGATATGCGCCATAAATATAGCAATCAACATCACCAACAACTCCAACACAACATCCGCGTTGTTTATATATAGTATAGTATAGTATAGTGTAGATGGGTATTTTTTCTTATCTATCTCCTTGTGCGAGAATGAAAAAAATTATATTTGGGGCATGACACAAATTTCGCTTGGCCTTACCTTGCTACTTACTCAGCGGCTAAAAAAAAATTTTTTTTAATATCTGTTTTTATTACATACGCCATTTTGATATACTTATTATATTTGTTTTTTGTTATTAAACTTTTATTTAAAATTACTTAGCTTGTTATTTTTACCATATTTAACGAAGCGTACGCAAATTATTGTAATTATTATATCGAAGTGAATTGTTGTCTGGCTTCGAATTAATTCTTACGATGCTAAAAGTCTGTTACCTAAATAAACAAATAAACAAAAGAATTAACACTTTAAGTTATTCATGCTTCGATGATGTTAAATAAAAATAAGATAATTCGTTAATATAAACTGAAATTTTAAAGTTATTGCTTAAATTATTAAACGCAATTTACTAAAAATTATATATTTCAAGAAAACGAGTGTGTCTTAATTTAGATAGACAAAAGACATATACTCACAACCGATGAGGACAGTACACTTAACAATATTAAAAGCGTAACGCTGAAGAACAAGAAGCCCAAGAAAATACCCAACATGAGTGGCTAATGATACAGGGACGAAGATATAGATACAAGATACTTCTTAAGATGGCTAAAGTCGAACTCAGACTGTTATAAATGCTAATAATGATGTTATTTTAGTTAAAAAGGTAGATAGAGGACACGTCTTGAGATCTTTAAGGTCCAACTTGGAGTATTATAAATGCTGATGGTTTTTATGCTATTATTAAGCAAATAGAAATTTTCATTAATTAATTAATTATGTATGTTGGAACGCATTATTATCCACATTAGCATTATGGAACATTTACAGTAACCATTTTTGTTACTATACAAATACTTAAGATGTACAATAATCTGGAACCCTTAATAAAGCATAAGACGACGCTTAGAAAAGTCCTTGTAACTGAATAAGAACTCTATCATATTAGATGTTCGCTTGCTTAAGTAAGTTCTAGGTAGAATATGATTGTTTAAGGTTTTGCTCAATCAATTTTTCAATTGGAACAATCAATCAAACAGCTGTTTCTTCTGTATACTTCTATATACAATATCATATACTTTATTAATATTGTTAGAAATATTAATTAACATTTAAAATATTTTATATAAAAAGACTGTTAATGGCACAAACTTTTTTTGTCAATTGAAATTTTGAAAGTATATTAGATCAATAAATATGGTAATATTGAAACTAATCTTTAATTATAAAATTTTTTTTAATATAAATAAGGCCAAATTGACTTATAAAAGTTTTTTTTATTTTTATTATTATATTGAGATAGACACAATATTTTAAAATAGGAAATACTTATTGTAACAAGTTTAATATTCAAAGAACAATATTTCTTTTATCGGTGACTTATTATCTTAAACTTCCGTGTTAAAATTTATCTAAAAAATTACTTAATATAACGCACTTTAATATGTATCTATTAAAGATATAGATAAACATAATTATAAATTTTTGTAGGTTGTCTTCAAACAGCTTCATTAAGACAAAATCAGTAAGATAAGCTTAGAAATAGTTTACGGCTGATATGCAAATTTAATATGTAAGCGCCAAGCTTAAGTTGTTTTTTTATGTTTATATATATTAGTTAATTAAGAGAAAACATCAATAACCCAGTTTGAATGATGTTAAAAATCATATTTCTATAAAATCCTTTTAAAATTACATATATATTTGTTATTTATTAAACTAAATCTTTTTTAGTTGAAGACAAAAATAATATCAACAATATATATCCAATATTTTTTTAATATATTTTTTTTAATATATAATTAAATCATTTTCATTAAGTATTTTAACACAATTTGCCTTGTTATATATATTTTTTTATTGAATTCATTTATATTGTCAATTAGCTTTGTCATTGAATATTTGAAATAGCAAAAAATTTCTTGAAACAACATTTCATTTGTGTGGCAAGAGAAAACAACTTAATGCAATTAATTTTTACCATTGATCACTTATCGCTGCAGGTTTCATTTAAACATTTTAATCAATTTGTTTTTATTGCAGCTTTGTTAAAATATCCAAATCCAAATACCCGAGATATGCTAACCTATACTTAAAGCATAGAAACAAGAAAGTCAAGGTAACATCATAGGCCACATACTTGCATATAAATGTGAACTTGTATTAACTTCATTGCATCGAATTGTTAATGTTTTTATTAGTTCAGGTCAAGCCAAGTTTGTTGTATCTTTTATGCCCTGCTCTGATTTCATTGCCCTTTGTTTTAATTTCATTTTGACGTTTTGCCTGTTAGTAAACCATCACGTGCCTTTTATATTTACGTGCCTTTTGTCATATACAAATGTATCTGCTGCCTATGTATAGTATATTTTATCTTATTTGAATTATTGCCGCCATGCTTCCACAGCACTTCTGAATTCAAATTAAAAACGCTGATTTGATTTTCATAAATTATTATATCTTTCCGTATAATTAAATTAGTCATTTTTCTGCGTTTTTAACAAGTTTTTGAAGTTATTTAAAGTTTTAAGTATTAATAAGAATTAAATTATTTTATGTAAGAATAAAATTTGTCTTAGATTATCTTCTGTTGGTAGATCAGATAAAATCAAAATAAAAAGTTATGATTTAATAATTCTTTTCTCAGTTTCGCAGTTAAGTTTTAAGTAATGATTCATTTTTCTTCATAACTTAAAAATTTACTTCATGTATTCATATAAAAAATTTGTTTTATTAGTTTATATACAAAAATGAATAATCTTTTTATGATCTTTTTATGTCTGTTATAATATATTCTTATTATATATATACTTTCTGCTCAGATTCAGATTTTGTAAATAAAACACACAAATTTAAATTTTATTCCAAATTTATTTCATCTCCTTCAAAATATGCTCTTTCTGAAGCGATACACATATGCCAACGCTTAACCCAATCTTCCATACACTTTTCGTAGGCGCGTGAAGGTAAGGCTTTTAGTTCCTTCAGCGAATTCTCTTTTACCGATTAAATCGACTCAAAACGCTTACCTCGAAGAGGCAATTTGAGTTTCGGGAACAGGAAAAAATTGCACGGATCCAGATCTGGCGAATATGGTGACTGAGCGATGACAGTGGTGCCGTGTTAGGTCAAAACATCGCGTACAACAAAAATTTTCCATAGTAAAAATCGCTAAATGCACTTGAGGTAGCCTCACATTAACAGCTGCTGTAAACAAACTAATTGACAGATAACGCTCAAATTTGTACCATATGTCAAGAAGAGGTGTACCATCATAACAAAAAAAAATTTTTTTGAAAAAGGTCTATTACTTAAGGAGTAGTTAACAAACAACAAAATATTTTTTGAGCAGAAGGTATTCTTATTGTATTTATATTCTTATTATATATATATTCTTATTATATATATATTCTTATTATATATATATTCTTATTATATATATATTCTTATTATATATATATTCTTATTATATATATATTCTTATTATATATATATTCTTATTATATATATATTCCTAATATATATATATTCTTATTATATATATATTCGTATTATATATTTATTCTTATTATACATATATATATTCTTATTATTATAAATGTATTCTTATTATATATATATTCTTATTATATATATTATTATTCTTATTATTATAAATCAATAGAACTGTTTTTTGCTTTGAAACTTAGGTTGTTAGAATTTCTGAATAAAGTATACAAAGGGGCAAAGACATACTAATTTTCATATAATAAATTATAGAAAATACAATATATCTATTGAGATATTTTTAAGTTTTGTTGAAAGTTGTTGTTGCATTAAAACACAAAAGTGCAATATCAAGTTTTAATACTAGCATTGAACTATAAACTACTACTACATTATAAACTATTGTAAATCAATGAAATACCCTAAACTAATGTTTTTTTTTTGTGTAGATATCATGACCTATAATTCTTTCCTTCTTTGTGTCTTCCATGTAAATGAGAACTTTAAAGTTACCTGCCACAGAGCCCAAGGCTAAGCTTTTTCTATATATTATAACTTGATAATATATAAAAAAATTATTAATTTCAAGAATTTTGTAATACTCTCTTAAAAATGTTTTGTTAAGCAAGCATAATGACTATAACAATATTATAATATGAATATTATGATTGATATTTTTATATCATAATATCTAAGGAGTAGATTAGATATAATATAAAACTTATATTATTAAATTAACTGTTTGCTATTCGTTGTTTTGTCTACAGATTTTAGTATATATATTAAATACACATTTCTCAAAAACTCTTTAAAATATTTAATAAAAAAATTATTATTTTATATTTTTTTATTTTAGGTG
>NC_051847.1:192460141-192468885 GCF_002237135.1 Teleopsis dalmanni | reverse complement strand
AAAGAAGAAAAAATTATATGTAATTCTTTAAATATTGTGTGAAAAATCTTTAATTGTTCTTCTTCCACCAACTACTGTTACTACTTTCTCTTTAAAAATACTTACAAACAATAAAAATAAAAGACAGCAAAGTATGTACAACTGAATGAAGTATTCTCATACCGAAAATCTTACGTCCATAGATAGATGGCATGACTAAACCTTTTGTATGTGTACGAGAGTACATATCCGTATTTTTTTTTTTTATACTTACTCATTTGTTGCGAGGTAAACCAAAACAAATTTTTAATGTGCAACGTTGTTGCAATCATTAAATTTTACAAACGGATTTATGAAGCCTCAAGCTAAGAAAATAGTTAAATAAAGTATCAACACTGCAATTATGTGTTTACGCATCTGTAGTCATTTAGTTTCATTATGTGGAACTTCGACTTGCAACAAAAAAAATGGACGACTAAACAAATAACAAGAAACACTCTTAGCGTATAAAAGTAATGTTAGATTTAATCATGCTTAGATACTTACAACAACATATATACATAACTATATGTTGCTTCTTATTTTTTTTATTTATTTTTCATTTTTTTTGTGTTTATATGGACATACTACTGACATTTGCTAGAGTTAATTTAATGTTAATACCTTAACATAAATAAGTTAAGCGATCTTTTTTACAATTTATTTCCTTCTCACTTGTTGCCGCGGGAAAAAAGTTTAAACCATTAGTGGCTAATATAAATAAGCACACATTTCAGATACTACTAACACAGATTCTATGTTGTTATATGTTTTCTTTGTTTTTTACATTTGTTTTGTTTTTGTATGTCTAATTCTTGCGCGTTATAAAACTAAGGGCCACTTAAGAAAAACACTTTTCTTTTTTATTATACTACTGTTCTCGTCTTGACTTTTACTCCATTTGAAAGCATCAGTTAGAAGTCTACAGACTGCACTACAATTTTAAACATGATTACTTTTTATGGAAGTGACAACTGACAAGCCGAGACCTATACACTTTTATTTTAAGAATTAAAGCTATGTATTGCTTTTAATAAATGCAGCATAACATAAAAGAAAATGAAGAAAAATACATTTAAAGTACTATGCTGGATTTAATCAAAAGGACGCTTTACATGGGAACATATAGGTATATATATTTTTTTTTCGATTTTGGATTTGTTTATTATTTTCTTTTTTCTTTAATCTTATATTTCATGTATGCTTAATTCAGCACTGACTGTATGCATGAAGACAGTGAAGGTGTTTAGTTTGTAATTGATATGAATTCAATTTAGTAGGCTAAATTCATATAAGGTGTAATAATTTTCTTGTATTATATGTTGAGATTTTTATTTATATATAACTGATTAGATAAATAAACTAATTTAGAAACTCATTAGATATATTAATTTTATTAGTTACTCATTTTAAAAAGTTTTTCTTTCTTGATGATAACATCATCAATATTGTAATCCTTATTTTTTCATCAATGTATCTCTCTGGACAGAGATATATATGTTTCTTCTGTTAATATTGAACTGAAACTATTTTATTTCAGTGGCAACGTTATCAATATTCGCAGGTTTCTAGATTTTCTTGATATGACCTTTATTTCCATCTTGTAGCTAGTCCTCCTTGGCATGAGATAGAAATAAATTATAAAAAGGAGGACGAGTATGTTTTTCATCTGGAAAACAGTTTTATTCAAGCTTTTTTATGGTGCAACCCATTTTAGGCTTAAGATCAGTCGAATATATATTACTTTCTGAACGATAAAAGACGAACTGTATTCTTAACTTTTGCTATAAACAATCTTTTTTACTTTTTTTTGTCATATACTACTATATTAGTTCGTAAAGTTCGTAAGCGATGAGATTTCCTGGTCACTCTTATGCTAATGTTAACTTTATTAATTTAAGTGATATTATTCGCAGGTTTCTAGATTTTCTTGATATGACCTTTATTTCCATCTTGTAGCTAGTCCTCCTTGGCATGAAATAAAAACTAAAAAAAGTACCAGTATTTTCATCTGTAAAACAGTTTTATTCAAGCTATTTTATGGTGCAACCCATTTTAAGCTTAAGATCAGTCGAATATATATTCTTTTCTGAACGATAATAGACGAACTGTATTCTTAACCTTTGCTATAAACAATCTTTTTCTTTTTTTTCTTTTATTAGTTCGTAAAGTTGGTAAGCGATGAGATTCACTCTTATGCTAATGTTAACTTTATTAATTTAAGTGATATTACGCCCCTGTCAGCCGTATATCCAATGCTAAAAAAAACTCCTGTTTAAACTTAACTTACATAGTGCGGCTAATATTTAAAGGATACCTGTAAGATTTGAAGATAGTAGCAAATCTAGAAGAAAGTAACTGATTACAGTTATATCGGTTACAGTACAACTCAACTAATATTTAACCGAAATATTTTATTCAAAATTATCAAGTGACTATTTTTAGATGTACTCGATCTGTATACACAAGTAAAATATAATCAAATTATGAAAAGACATAATAGATTTACCTTTAAATCTAATAGTATTGGGTTTTAGGTAAGGGCCATCCTTTTTTTAACTTCGTTTAAAATCCGCTACCGTTTCAACTGCTGTTTACCATTGACTGCTGAGAATACATATTAATTTGTTACAAAATTGTTTTTACCTTTCTTGTGAAGATAAGGGGTAAATTGTGTTAAATTTTTATAAGACTTCCTTCTTTTTAGTGCTTGTGGCACTAACAGAAAAAGACTTACATCTACCCAATAGTTATAGGTGATGTGCATAATTTTTTATTAAATTTATTCTATTTTTTTTTTATATACATGTACGAATACTTTGAAAAATAATTAATATTATTTATGTATATAAATTGTGATGAATGTAAAGCGTGAAGAAAAAGTATTGAAATATGTTCACGACTACTCGTATTATTTCGAAATCAGAAGTCAAATTACAATAATATTGTACATACAATTGTTTTAATAATTTTTTTTACAAAAAATACCTATTTTTTGCGTATCTTTAAAATATTAACTACAAAAAATATATAAAGTATATACTATGGTATAGTATGTATGTAAAATATTCGTGCTAAAGTGCAATTGTTAAGTTTTTCAAAATGTATGTCTGTGCGGAAATTATGACCTCAATTTAAGTGCGAAAAATTCTAAAAAGTTTATTATTAAATATAATTTTCTTTTGACTTTAAACCACATTAATTTTGATGTGGTTTTAATTTTATGAGTCTTCTTCCTTTCTGCCTCACACATTAGTTTCGCTTACAACTCAAGTTTTATGTATGTACCAACAGTTAGATACAGTAATTATGGTTAAGGTGTTTTATTATTTAACTGCATATTTAATTTTACATTTTTTCTTTGCACTTTTCAGACCATTACAAATTCAAATTTATATAATTTTAAAACATGTTAAAGACATTAATATTGAATTAATTTAATTTCTCGAATGTTTTCGTTTTTTTTATTAACTTTATCACTGAAACTGAAGTGTATGTTTTTAAACTGAAAAAAAAAAATGTAATTGCAATCAATTACAAGTTTTTGTAAAGCTAAAGCCGCAATTGCATGATAATTACAACTATGAAATTGTTCAATTATTATTGTTATACAAAAAAAAAACATCCTAAAAATAAAAACTATAAAAACTAAATATCTTTTATTATTATTGCCGTTATTGTTGCAATAGACTGAGCTTGCCTAACTTGCGTTCCTCATATTGTACACAATTGAACATTATGTTTATTAGGTTTTTCTTTTAAAATCATATTTTTCATAATGTTATTATGTATAACATTAATATATATATTAGTACATATATACATAAGTAAAATCGTACGATATCGTTCATCATCTTATAAAATAACTTTTCAACACATAATTGCAACTGCAGCGCCGTTTTAAATGTTGCTTTTGGTTTAATTTCGATGTACCCGTCGTAATGCGGAATACTAGCGGCGCATTTGCTTGCTCTATTACCTTTATTCTCCTCCATTATCAATATTGTACGCCATATGCGCGGTACATCGCCGTACGTCGCCGTACAACGTCGTACGCCATTGTTGTGTGTTGACGGCAAACGCCATGTTGAAATTATTTGCACACTGCAAATTGGTGCTCTTTAGTTGCTGTGTTTTATGTATTTTTAAGCTTTAAGTTTTTAGTTTCAAATTTTCAGTTTTTGGTCTTTGGTCTATGGTCTATGGTTTTTGGCAAATCGTTCAAAATCTGTAAATGGCAGTAGCTTGTATAAGTTTTGTGCGCTCAGGCTATTTCTGATTTTTTGCTCAATTGAAATTTTTGCACGTTCAAGCTTAAATTTGCTAACATTACATTTTTACACTTAGCTTTTTGTTTTGGAAGCTATTTTTAAATTGAGTTGTTTAATAGTCCAACAAAAAAAAGAAACAAAAACAAAATAAAAGTAAATAATATATTTCGATTATTTTCAAACACCCATAGTATGCCATTAGTACCGGCAGTAGGTAATAAATAATTTATATTTAAGAAACTCATATTTTAAACCATAATCATTCTCCTTTGAACTTTTTTATTCTATTATTATGTGATTAAATTTTAAAGTACAGTAAAACTTCGTTAATTTGTTGCAGTTCGAACCAGAAGTATCCGGGATCGCCTTTCTCTAATAAATAGGGAAAGGCCATTTCGTACCTTAAACCCGCGAAGTAAAAGTATTTTATTATTATATACTTGAATAAAAATTATATTACAGAATTTAGCGATAGCCTATAAAATTAAATGTTAGCAATCTGAACGTTACACTGAAATCATAGGTTGATGTAATACAAACAAAACAACACATTCCAGTTAAAAATATCATAGGGAACAGATTTTGTGATCTAAGTAGAACTTTAAGAACTTAAGAACTTACGAATTTACTTTAAATGTTTTATAAAACACGACCTTCAAGTTTAAAGTTTATTTTATTAGTAATCAAAAAATAAATTATTTGCTAATTTGTACCTAAGTTCACCACACAAAGTTGAAAGTGAGAGAATGCATACTCTCACATAACTCGCGGATGAAGAACTGTGTTCTAAACTAAACCTAATACTGTTAACAACTATTTTTTAAACATGAATCAACAAATAATGCTAATAATAGCAATTTCAAGGATATATATATATAGCAAAACCGCGGACTATCTATATGCAGATGTCTAATGTCAATTATAAATTTGCACTGATTTTAAAGCACATATACCTTTTTGAAGTTCATTATACTAAGACATTTAAACCTAATTTATTTAAAAAGTTCAACTGTAGAATTTACTCTCTCAGTACATATGTATTTACTTATCCTATATGGTTTAAAGCCGTAGACGTAGAGAACGTAGTAAATGTAAACAACAAAACATAGAAAATAGTGTTTTGTTATGACGTAGTACACATAAAACTAAAAAGCGTAAAAACTCAAATAACATAAGTTCAATCCGATGACTAAATACTGCGCACACAAAGAAATGTGAGTGAATTACCATTTACTCTGTCTTGCAAGCTCATTGCAAAGTGCACAAAATGCACAGATTGCATGAGCTTGCAATGGACAAGAACACACAAAGTTTCTGGCAATTGCTTGTAATTTTGCTATATATAAACCCATGTATATATGCTTGCAACGAAATAAAAAAGGAAAAAGAAACAACTGTTTTGACATCTGTTGTTTCTCATACGAGAACAGAATTGTTCTCGTACTCTTACAATTTTAGTATAGCATTCTTGCATTTTAGCATTCTTGCATAAGGGGTTTTCACTTTGCAAGACAGAGTGAATACCCCTTATGCAATTCCTCAATATTTGTATTAGCTGGTTACAAGATTTTTGGTGAAGAAACCAAAATTTAATTAGTTCTTATATCTCCCCATTATATTTATAAACGTCAGCAAAATTAATCGAATAAATATAGTAGAACGTCATTCTCTATTTGCATCGTTTTTTTTATTCAGAGTGTACATGTCATAGTTGATACGTTGTTGTACATTAGACGGCAGTTCAACTGTCATCTTTCAAAATTATAACTGGAGAATATTTATTTTGTATTGCTTTGGACAACTATATATGTATTTTGTATATGATAAGACTCAGCCAGCATTTAGATGATTCATTTATCGCTAATTTTCAAAATACGTCGCTTATTACTCTCCTTGACTATTTGCTATTTGCTGACTATTGCTATTGCTATTTGCATTCATCGACATTGTCCTGACTTTGTTAGTATGCTGCTATTGCTAGGAAAATCGCTAGCACAAATTTACATGTTTCTGAAACTAAATATAACTGATCTCAAAATAATTATTGACTCATTAACTCGACATGATTATTTAAAACTATCATTTTGTAAAGAAAGAATTAAATGATTAAATTAAATGCTTGTAGGTTCTGTCTAATGTATAGTTAATAATATTATAAAAAAATAAATTATAATAATATGGTATATGACTCAAGCTATTTTAATGAATCGTTTTTAAGATATATAGGATTTCAAAATGAAAACTTATTTTTGAGCTGACTTTTCCTTAACACTCTGCATCATGGAAATGTTGAACATTTTCACTTCCATTCCATCCGATTTATATCATTATTTGGAAATCATGACATCTGAAAAGTACGGAAAGTATGAACGTGAAGCACTGGTATAAATATTATAAGTACACTAAATATTTGCAAAAAAATAATTAAATCTCAAAGAAAATATAAAACTTTTTCTTGAATAATTAGGAAATTTATTTGGACTCGTAATTTTAACAAATTAGCATAATAAAACACTGGCACTGTGCGCCAGTTATACATAGAAAGTAAAATAATATATAGTAAATTTAAAACAATTTTTATTGTTATTTTTATGAACAGACCCAGTAAAATATTACCTCATAAGTTTTCAATGAATTTGGAACAAATCGGTAGGTTTTTAAGATTTAAAAAAAAATGAAACTAAAACTTTTTATGTTATATCTTAATTTGTGCTGTAATTTGAAATTGCATTGGTTACAGTAATTTTTTTTTTAATTAATTAATTAAAGTAAAAATTATATAATTTATTAAGTCATGCAAAATACCTTATTATAAAATTACTTATGGTTATATGAAAAATTTTAACGATACTTTGATGTGGTTAGTTATGGGGAGGTGCATTTCATCACAATTGATTTAAGTTACAAGTACTCGTAATCTACCAGTTATGCACTTATTATTGTGGTCACCGGCTTATTCATATTTCAAATTCCAATTTGATTGACATAATAAATTAAAAAAAAATTTACAAGCTTAAATTTTTAAATTTAGTTCTATTTAATAAATAACTTTAGTGAATAATTTTAGAGCTCTGTCTCTGATATATTTTTTCACTGAGTCTATCCTAAGATCTCTATGTATGTCTGTTGATCTAATATACCATGGAATCTTAAACAGTCTTCTTAAAGCCAGGTTTTGTGCTATCTGTAATTGTTTTATGGTAGTATTTCAATACAATCCTCAAGTCCACTTTTGGACTCTCAGGAAGATATGGTGATTTAAGGTCCGTCATCAACTAAAAGACAAATAAATGATATGATTTCTTAGCCTAGTTAAAGCCTAGTGTGGGGTAGAGATAAGCCCCCCGGCCATTATAGAGTAAAAGTGTTAATAGCACTAAGCACTAAGAAAAAGAATCAAGAAGATTTAATAAAAATAAAATTATATGATTGTAATGCTATGATTGTCTTAAAAAATCCAAATCAGTACACAAAATACAAATAATTATTTGTAAAAGTATTAAGTACCAAATTAAGGAAGTAAAATAAATTCCTTAAATTTCTTTATAATAATTTATTTACAATTTCCCTATTAATTTATTTAACATCTGCGTAAGTTCATTTAATATGATTGCGTAAAAACATATTTGTCGTGTACATCACAGCTTGCTACTGGCGTAATCAGCTACAACTAATTTTGTCACAAATTGAAGTCAACAATCTTTACGCTTTCTTAACATTTTGACATGGTAATTAAATGTTACTAGTAAATATTAATTATTTATATTTTTCTTTATCTATCTTACACAAATCTTTCATAAACTTATGTAGTAATAAGGATATTTGTTAAAATATTTAGTATATTAATAATTTTTTTTTTTTTAGACAGTATCTATTGTTAGTTCATTATATTATCAGTCTTATATTAATTATAAGACTTTACATCATAGCATAGTTTCTGCAGTTTTTTCGAGTTAGTGCAACTAAGCACTTTTACTCTTTCTTAGCTGGCAGGTTTTTACAGAGTCTTTACCTTATCTCTTTGACTATTTTATATATTCCTCATAAGCTTCGCTGACTGATCTATAACTGATCTAAGACCTGCATACCGCCCTATACGGCTACTGACTGGTCTGAGAATAGATAGTACTATGTAGGGCAGCATACATAGTTTTCGCGTATAGCTTTAGGGTTTTATTCATTATGTATATTTTGACCGGGTCTATTCTGAGATCTTTTAGCGAGTCATTCGTGCGGATGTACCATGGTACTTTGAAGAGTCTTGGAAGAGCCTCACTATAAGCAACTTGTAGCTTCTGAATAGTAGAGTTAGACAGCTTTGCTATATGCGGCACACCCATATAGAAGTGCTGGTCTGATTATCTAATTAATTAATTTTCTGTTCTTACCACTGAAGTTATGTTTTTTATGCATTTATTATAACTTATTATTAAATATTAATACATTTTAGACAAT
>NC_051847.1:192446989-192460041 GCF_002237135.1 Teleopsis dalmanni | reverse complement strand
GTTATGTAGCCATTTAGGCCATTTTCACTTATTAGTGAATGTCTTCGTATATTACTTTTACAATTGTTCATAAAAAATTAAATATTAAAAGAAATAAATTTTTTAGTTTGATGATCACTGATTATATAGTATATATATAGAATATTAAATTTTTACAAAAGAATTAAAAATATACACTGTGGCAACGCCACTTTTATAAATTGCAACTTTCGTTAAAAAAATAAACAAACAAATGCTGTCTCTATCAGCTGTTTTGAAAGTATTAGTAACTTTCAGCAATTTTATTGCTTTTGATTAATTTGTTTTGATTTTTTTGTTTTTTATTAAAACCAAAATTTAAAATTTAGAAATATATTTTGCAATTTAAACACACAAACCGCACTTTTGCTGACACGGATCGCGACAACTAGAGTGTACGTTTATTATTTAATCTTTGTGTGCACTTATTTAAATTTGTTTCTTTAAATTTTAGATTTAAATTTAGATAAAAACGGAGCGTCCGCAGTTGGAGTGTTGAGCTGTCCCGCATTTCAAGTATGCATTAGAGGGACGAGATTGAGTTGATTGCTGAGGGGCGGAAGACTGATGCAGAGTTGCTTGATCAGCTGGAGAGCCAGTCTGAGGATGGCGTTGGGTTAAAGAAGTTGAGGTTGCCAGATTCGGGTATTGAATTGTACTGCGATGTGTCACGCAGTCGTGTTCGGCCTTTTGTCCCCGCAAACTGTCGGCAGCTGGTGCTTACAAAACTCCACGCTTTGGCGTATCCTGGTATTAGACCAACGCGGAAGTTGGTGCAGGCTAGACTATGGATTTGTTGAAATTGAAAAGTAAAATTCAATTTCAAATATTTTGAGTTTTTTAATTGAACTGAGGAAAATGTTTTCGATTTTCACTTGTAGAAAAGTTGAATAAAATTTTATTATTATTGTTAGTTATTAGTGTTTCTATTCATTAGCAAGGTGTGAAGACCATTGCTAAAAAGTATATGTATATTACTTACTTAATGTATTACATACATTATTATACATATACTTATATTAAACATAAATATAAATTGGAAGTATTACAAAATTCAATAAAAATAATAATATTGATAAAGACAAAGATATATTTGAATAATTTATACACCAAAAATATATATTCTATAGTCATCTTCATCTTCCTTAAAACAAAAAATTTTAATAATTTTTTATTTTAAAACTATTTTATTCTCAATATTCATTTTATATTTTAATAATACTTTTTTTTATTTAATATTATTTATATTATATTATATTTATATTACAACGTAGAAAAAAATTGTTTAGTTATATCTTTCAAGAAAATTGTGTAATGGCAACCATATTGTATTGTGCTAGTATTTTACTTCACATGGGGTGAGTCATTATGCTAACGTTATAAGATAGATATCAATGGGCTAGACAAGAAAACTTGTATTCAACAACAAACAAACTTAAAAACAGAGCCATAAAACTGAACGGAGAGTACTGGTAGACCATAATTGCTTGAGTGAATAGCTGAATTCCATATTTGCGGAGATAAAGAGAGTGATTCTCATATATCAGCTGCTCACTTTCTATTAATTGCAGCTGTGAGGTTGTGTACGCAATTAAAGTATTGCACGATATGAAAATTTCTAGATTAAAAATAAAGTTAATTTAATATTTTGAGTATTTATAGTAATAAACACAAATCCCGCCAAGGTATTTATTGATAATTTTCCAATGTAATAGTAAAATCAACTAACACGAAATGAAGTAAGTAATTTCCCTAAACAAAACAAGCTTTGTTGACAACAAAACAACTGATAATGAAAAGAGCAGGAGAAAAGATTGCAGTAGAATTCAGCAGATACGCATATGCTCAATTTTCCTAACAAAAAAATCTAACAGATGCAGCCAACTTATATTGGTATAGTGTTGATCCTAAACAAACTATGGAAAACTATACCAAAACAGAGCATATTTTTAATTTTTTATAGTTGTTTTTTTTTTAGGGAAGATAAAGAAGAGCTGATAATAGAACTAAGTTTAACTTCATTGTACAATATTACGTCTTAAAGTAAATATTTTTTTCTTAATTACTTTTTAATTTTAAATGAAAGAAATTTTTAGTTTTTTTTTTTAATGAAATATATCTTGTAATTGTAATCTATAATCAAGTACTGAAACTTGTAAAAACTATCTCGCGGCAGCATCAATACAAAAAGTATCTGTTGCTTTCTAGACATCATCCGCTCTTCTTTTCTACGTACACAGAAACATCATTACGTGTGTTTATCTAAGAATTTTGTTTATTTAATGGCATTCTTTTTTATGCTGCGTGTTTATTTTGGGTTATAGTGTTGACTAAGAGATAATTTCTTAGTGTTACACTTGTAATTGATACTTAAACGCTATCAGTTTCAAGTGCACACTTATCATTAAAGGTGATAATTGATACAAAATATTACAAAAAAAAAATAAGAATAATTTAATTAAATTTAAAAGAATTTGTAATAATCTTCACTTAAAAGTTCTTAGCATAATTGTGCTTTTGTTACACTTAATGACCTATTATTATACATTTCTATCAAAATTTTTAACCGAAAAGTTCAACATTTTTTTGTTACCATGACACATTATTTGTTTTGAAAAATAAAACTGTGACAATGCACCTTCAGAGTTTAGATACAAAGGTGAATGGACGAATCGACAAGTAAATTTCCACGGCAGTGTAATTGGATAAGTATACGGTGTCAAATAATCGAAATATGTCGATTTATAGATATTAAATCAAAAAATTGAAAAATAATTATACCTACATATGAATATAGGTAATTCTTATATTAATAAATAATTATTAGAAATATATATATTTGATTTGATAAGCAAAAGTGATGAAAAATAATTACTTATTATAAAACAGAAAAAAAAATTGTTAACTATTCAATATTGTTTTTCAGATTTAAAGTAGGCCTCTGTAAACTTTGCCAAAGGTTCTAAGTGAATGTAACACTTGAATTTTTAATTATATAGTAACACAATAAGCCTATAGGCCTAAGTGAATCGCCGGTATAACCTAACCAAACCTAAAGTAGCCCTCGGTTCATGCCAATGTTCCATTCCTGAGAAAGCTGAAGTAAAATATACCCATATTTACAGTTCAATACAGAGATTTAATCCATCTAAGTTAAAATTATGAAAATGTTCAGTTTTTAAACATATTTTATAATAAAATAAAGTCCAATTTTTTTACTAAAATGCGAGTCAGAACCACTTCACCATAAGTTATTATTCTTTGAACGTATATGTGCATATATAGATATATATATATTAAACACATGTATGGCTTTGAAATTATAATAAAACAAAATTTAATAATAAAAAATGTTTTATTTAATATTTATAATACGCAACTTATTTTATTTATGTAATATTAAATATTAAGTCCGATACGTGTCAAACATGCGTATAAGACGTTATACTTCCCCGCATGAAAGAGCTTGATTAATGCACTTTTATAAATTTTGCGTAATTTAACGTAAATTAATCGTACATTTCTTAAACACGCATTTTTGTCTAGACTTTCTATAAGCCAGTCTTTAAATTAATATATGGTAATATTAATTACAATTATAAATTTGAAGTTATAGGAATTGTAATGTTATTTAAGTCCTGAAACCACTAGAGAATCTTTATCTATCATAAACGAAATAACAGAAAAATGTTCACAAAAGAAGGGGCTTATTATCTATATATACATATATCCAATTGAAATTTCAAGTTAATCAAATTGAAAAATAAAATGTGACTCAATGAAAAAAATGGATTTTGTCTGAATTTTTTTTTTTTTGAAGGCTACTTCTTCTGTGTTTGTTGATTTGCAGGATTTTTCTAATTTTTCATTTTTATACCATCACCATCTCCTACAAATTATTCACATATGGCACCATAGTTTACCTATATCACTATATATCAAATCATAAGATATCATGTTATTTCAAAGGTTGAAAAAAATTTAGAATACCTTTCGAAACATGTTTCGAACTCAAACAAGAATATATTAAAGATTTAATAAAAAACTGTATATATCTCTTAGAAGAATTCTATAGAACTAAAATGAGAGTATGTTTAAAAAATAATTTTATTTTATTTAGTAAATAATATTTACTAATTTATTAAACAGTTCTATGTTAATACGTAATTTTTGCGTTCTACAATATTAATTCAGCATTTACTTTAATTGCTATATTTTCAATAATTACTTTAAAACACATCTGTAAAAGAGCAAAACCCAAGTTTTTCACAGAATAGTCTATCTCATAAAAATTAACACAAGGTTACTGAAAAATTTTCATATATCCAATATCACATGTTTTATTTGTAAGAATCATTTATGTATACTTTTAAATTCTATAACAAAATATTTTCACTATATTTAATAAGGTCTTTCAGACAGCTGCATCGTTACCAATAACAATTAAAATTTTATCTAACTAATTAACAACAAAGTTTGCACTTTATTGCAGATATCTTTTACGATACTGGGTATGTATAATAAGAAAACAATGACAAATAACACAGAATTTCAAAATGAATTGAAGAAATATAAATACATACATACATAGAGTACATATATATAGTATCTTATAAGTACACATTTTGATAATAGAAATAGAAAACACAATATGTAGAATACACGAATATAGAATAATATATATAAAATAATATAGACATAGAAATAATATATAGGTGTAACTGATAAATGATTTAGAAGTAAGATACTTATTTTTAAAAATTTGAAAAAGAAAAAAAGTGCATATCTAGTAGAAAGTAATAAACTATAGCAAATATAAAAAGAAAAATATTTGAAATAAATTATATATATAATATAAAATTATCTTGGGTTTCGTATAATATAAGGCACATATTGTATTAAAATATATTGAACTCTAAAAAACGACAAAAAACAAAACAAATGACACCAAATCTAATCAGTTAGAAAAATGAAAATATATAAATGAGTATAGATTGCGCTCTATATGAACCACTTAACCACAATCAAATCAAAATTGTAGCCATTTTTAAATGTAAACATCATATAACAACGAAATACTGTAGTTAGATACTTAAAATACAATAGATACGGGTGGCAATGTCACATGGTACACAAAAGTTATACAAGACGCGAGAGAACCAAACTTGACACTTTGAATGACCTTAAACTGGGGAATAAAGTCAAATGTATTGAATTCTCCCTAATAAAACTGAATAAAATTGTACAAGCAGAGAAATAAATACACAAATTAAATGCAAACAGAATCAACACAGCAATAACTCTTGGGAACCACATTAGGATTAAAAATGATACTCATAAAATTATGTAGAAAGATCTCAATAGATAATAGCTTAACAGTATGTTTCGAAAAAATGTTGTGTAAGAAGTGCAAAGACAATAATTCAATGAATATTGATAAAAATATCTAAAGATGTAATAAAGTGGCAACATTCGAAAAAAGCGTGAAAGGGCAAGTATAATATTTCATTTGTTTATATTTTGTTAGTAGTGCCCTACTATCCACAGTTCTATACACAAACAAATGCACTCACCAAGGAAACCATATAAAATAACAATAACAAAAAACACTTGAACATTATCTATGCTTGTTAAACCTTAAAGAAAGACAATTTACTCGCCCATTACTAATCTTTAATGAATTTTGTTATAAATTTCATTTGAAAGTGTACTTTTAGTCTAGTTAATTTGATTTAATTGGATAAAAAATATATTATTAAAGAACTGAGCATTCGAATAGTACAAAAATAAATTAAAATAATTAAATTTACCTTTAGTGAAGCTTAAATATTATTTTAACTGAGTTATTGAAGGTTCACTTATAATCACTGTATAGATTAGAAGTTTATAATTTTGTATTTAATAAAGTCCGATTGTTTAATTTTTTGACACTTAAGTTGAGGTAATGTGTGATCTTTTATGCTCCTAACCTTCACTAACTGAACAGAAGACATCCAGTTTTTTGTATAAAATCTAGAAAGTCAACACTTATAAACATACTAACATCCTAACCAAAAAATCTTTTGTTAGTTCAGTTTAAAGCTGAACAATTAAAGTGAATGTGACTATATTCTCTTATTTATTATGATAGTCTTATTCGACACTGTTTATTTCCTCAGACAAACTCATTTTGTTGCAATGATATGGCGTCATCCCAATTCACAAATTTTCTGAACTTTAATATCTATATTCAGTCTTCATACACCCATCCATCACCTCTCCATTTCTGATTACTTTATTTCTACAGTCACTAAACTCATCCACAGTATAACCTATTGCTTCTTATCTTACATGGTAAAGTAGCCACACTTTCTTTTTTTTACTCGGCTTCATTCTGGAAATGAAGTACCTCCACAAATGATTACAACATTAATTTAAACCCCCTAAACTCTCCCCTCACATTACCCTATTATATTACCTTATTCCTACCACTCGCAAACATTCTCCAATTCTAACCCATCGCCTTTTATTTAAAATAGTGAGGTGTACGTGTTGTGTTTCTTACTGGACTCTATTCCAGAAATAGAGTAACTCCACGAATGGTTACAACATTGATTCAACTCCCTTATACTCTCACTTTACCTTTTCCTTTCTGATTAGTTTCTTCTTAACACCCAAAATTCTTTTATCTAACATGGTAAGGTGGATGTGCTTTTTTTATTGACCTCCACTCCGGAAATGGAGTGATGACAACAATAACTTATTCTTCACATACCCTCCCCTAAATCTCTCTCTTTCATCGCAATGTGATAAGATGGTAAGGATGTGCTTTTTTTTATTAGATTCCACTCCCATTCCACTGGTTACAACTATAATTTCACCTAATCACCCTATACGCTTCCCTAATCGCTTCGTTTTTGCTAACCTTATTCCTGTCAACCTAAAACATATATTTCTAACCTTTCATAGCAATTCCCCTAATATCGTAGGATGGATAATGACTTCTTCACCTACTGGTTCCTTTTTTGTCTGGTCTATCCCCATTAATGGTTCCTCTAAAAATAACAACAATATAGCCATTATTTTTATGTTTATAAGGTATCAGTCTAAACAAGTGGAACTTTTATGTATAGTAGAGACTGTAGACTTTTTCTCCAACATTAGTGCTTAACATTTCAGTACAAAATCTGTCTAATTAGTTTCATAAACCATGCTAAAGGTTTGGCTTGCTCTGTTTTTAAAGCATAACAAGTAACACAAGGTGTGGAATCAGTTAAGTGAAAAAATGATAGACCAAAAAAAAAAAACTGTGGAAAAAGTTACAATTTACCAAATGGGCTTGTACACAGCTGTTCGAATTGCAACAACCCATAAAGTAATTTGTTTTAAAATTATTTTTGTCATTTCGTCAGTGGAAGATAAATTTAATTTTATACATTTTATACATTAAAATTTGTGTTAAATTAACAAAATGAACAGCAAGCAGTTGATTAGATTGCCGCTACGTTACTGTTACAATGCAAAACATTCATTCATTTATTCATTCACAAAGAGGAAAAAAAAGATAAAAATTAATTTCGATTTCTCAGTTGCGCCTCTAATGGATTTATATAATTTTAATGTCATTTGCGAAGATCAAAACTGAAGTTTATAATTTAAAAATTTAATTAAAAAACGAATGCATGAAAATTGACTATGAAATCTGTAGTATATAAGAAATTATATAAAATTAAATGAAAGTGTTAATAATTACTTTAATTAATTTGTTACTAAGAAATGCAGTTATTTATGTAAAACAAAATCAATTTCATACCATATACAATGAATTGTTCAATATGCAATTCATAAATCACGATAGTAATAACTACCTACTATATCATCCATAAACTATAGCTTATATACTTACTTACTGCACTTGGCATGTGCATTATCTTTCCATACTTGACTATTATTTGAATCGATACACAAAAATAAAATTTAATTTAATTTCGTTCATGCAGGATGCACTCAAATTTTTAATTGGAATTATATTCGAAACAAACTGTAAAACGCAAATATCCAAACTAAAAAAAAATTTCTACGCTACATCATCTGTAATCGAAGCAACAAAAACTATAGACCGGCAACAAAGCATGCAACCTCATTCAATTTCACAAACCTTCTGCTCTGCAAATTGCTCTACGGCAACCAAACCTAAAGCCCCCTCAAAAATAAAATCTATTATGACAATGAAGGCAATAGTAAAGGTAAGTGCTCCGACTCCGGCTCCGGCTCTGGCAGAGGCGGTCGGAGTTGATAATGAAGCTTATGAGCGTGTCACAATTCAGTGAGCTGCAATGCTGTTGCTTTGTGTTATATGAGCTAAATGAAGTTGGATGGGATTGAATTATGCTGAGTTGAGCTTGCCGCTTTTCGTTAAAAATATCATAAATAGGCACATGGACTTGTAGAGGAAGTTTATCTAATGTATAGCTTCATTAAACTAAATTCTTTTTAATTTTTATAATTACAATGAAACTAAAAATAACTAAATTAGAATGCATGTAACAGTTATTATTGCATAAATTAGAAATTTGGTATTGCAAGAAACAGAATTAGATAATGTCATATTAATAAAAACATAAAACAGAAAATATAAAAGAAAACAAAACGTTCCAACAAGAGACAAGTCCTGGAGCCACTTGTCGAGTTCGACTAACAAATATCGTTCACCACACACGTAATCGACTACACAAGCAAATCCCTGCGGGTTACAACAACAGCAACAACAAAGAAAGAACAACAAAATATTTTATCAACTCTAAAATATCAATAAAATTTAACTTAGAAATAACTACCAAATAATCGAACAACTGAAATAAAAGATACACGAGACATATGGAGATACACATATAGAGCCCATATAGCAGCATATAAATCAGTGCCATAAAATGCATAAAGTTTTGAACTGATTTGAATGGGTGGCTCGAATATTTGTTTATTATAGAAATTTACGAGATAAACTACAGAACACACAAAATTATATTTTCAAAACGAAAAACTAGTCAAAAAGTACATAGTTTGTGTCAATCCTTAGTGCTTATCGATGAACATTGTTGTGTAGTATAGCTTTACTTGCTTACGCAAATGGTAATCGTTAATTTCAGTACAGAAAAGTGACGCAAGAATAAAACACATTGTAAAGCCGTATATAGCTGCTTTTTAGCACGTTATTTTTTGTTAGGCAGTGTTGGACATTTTTTTAATGAAATTATTAAAATGGACTATTTTTTCTTATATGTGCACACATATTAAGTTTACAGTTCGAGTAGGCCAGACTTGTCTTAACAAACTAACTTGGCACATCAGTGTTCAACTCACTGGGGTACCTAAAATCAAGGACATTTTGAACTATGCAGGGTAGGATAGATAAGCTTAACAAGATAGGCAGTTTGTTTTCTAACATACATTCCTTTGATATTGGTACTGAGAATTAAACAAAAATATCTAAGTATAGCTAAGAAAAAATTTTGATAAAAAAAAGACGAATATTCCTGTCAGAATTCAAAATCAATATGATTGAAACTGAACAATAAATGTGCCACTGACAGCTCACTGCGTACTTGGAAGACACGCTATGAGATTCAATATACCTTATAACGAATTTTATCGTGGTTGTGGCTCTAAGGAGGAGGTGAATTCGTGCTTTATCTTTTTTGTCCATGCTAATCTTTAGTCAATAGAAAAAATGTGCCTTTAGGCAAATTTAATTACTGTTCTGATACAAGTTTATTCTGTAAAATTAGAAACTTTGCTAAAGAAAATTACCATTTCATACAAATATAAAACAACTCAAATATTATTTATCATTATTAATATTTTATCAAAGCATTTTGATTAGATTCAATTTACTTCACATCTATTTCTTTTAACTTTACAATACTTCATTTAATAAGATTATCCATCGAAATTATGGAATTCCTATAGTACAACCTGGGTAACTATAACAGTAAGATTCACATAACACGATATCTTCGTCTTCATACAATAGAATTTCGGGCATTCACATAACGATATCTTCGTATTCATACAATTAGATTTCGGGTATTCAAACAACGGGATTTCGAATATTCACATAATGGGTTCTCATGCAAAACGACTGTATCATGCATATAGTTGGCATCTAAAGTATCATACAAACAAAAACATATATTATACAATAGATGCGTTAACCAATATTATAATTAATTTCACTAGTTATCCTACAAAAATTAAACCCACATCAAAGTCATCAGGGTGCGCCCCTGATCTTATATAGAAATTTTCATAATTTCTGAATTTAACTCTCTATTTTACTATAAAATATTAACTGAATATAAAGTTAAGGTTAATTAAGTTCAAAACTTAACTTCAATCTCTATTGCAAATATTAGTTTTTTTTATGGTTTTTGTAATCTTCTTTCATATCTCCCCTCACCACAAGCAACCTAATCTATTCCGATAAAAAAGTTTAGTCATTGCATGAGCAAAATTTGATTTTTATAACGAAATTTAAACAAATGCATTGTGTTTTTATCGATAAGATATTAATTTTTATTTTTATTTATTTATCAATTTTTTTTTTTTGTTTTATATATGAGTGATCAATTTTATGAAGCATAGAGAAAATTACTCACAACTTCCTCTGTTGGAAATGCTGTGGAATTTTTGAAAACATTTAAAAACATTATTTTGGACCAAAACATGGGTGCATTAATGATGTTCACTAGACAGACGCATTCTGATCATTGCAACTGATCATCGTACACTACCAACTTTATGTAAATATTTATATGCTTTGTATGGTATATATATATATATATATGTGTGTACTTATATATGTTGATATATATTTAATTATTGGAGTAAATTGGTTGGTTGTAGTTAGTATTGAATTCAACTGTAGCAACGTCATCGGGTGATCGCACTGTTACAATACTCAACCAAGCAGAACTCCCAGAAAACATCAGAAACAACAGCACACCACAATAATGGCAGTCGAACCAACAGATGCATGAGGTTCGGGTATTGTTGTTTTATGGATGGATACAAGTTGAAATAAACACAAAAATGTAAAAAATATGGAAAAATTTATAGTGTTCAAGTTTTGAGAGAGACAAGTGCGCAGCGAAGCAGTACCGAATACCGAACTAAAGCGTGCGGTGGAGGGTGCGCAAAGCTAATGGTTGTACATGTTAATTATTTATTTTTATGCAATATTATGAAAAAGCGAAACTATACAAAATTTAAGATTTTACAAAAATCGATTTTATATTATTAAAATGTTTAATGTATTTCAATTTCTTTTTTATAACTCATTTCAGTCAGTCAAAAGATAATGAATTTTTAGTTATTTTATATATTTATATTAATGTACATTAGTGAAATCAGCAATACTGTAGCTTACCTTGCCATTGACGTTAGCCAAAATTTTTGC
Organism: Teleopsis dalmanni; assembly: GCF_002237135.1. Lineage (NCBI taxonomy): Eukaryota > Metazoa > Arthropoda > Insecta > Diptera > Diopsidae > Teleopsis > Teleopsis dalmanni. The sequence goes on along the minus strand of NC_051847.1, from coordinate 192,448,589 downwards.
CTCCCTAGACACGCCCACACCATCAGCCGATGTAGCACGTGTTGAGGGTGAAGTTGCATAAACAAATAGTGGCAAAGAATTGAAATTTCGCAAAATTCCGCCACAATCCTTGAAACGGCGACAGAGTAGCACCTTTTTATTAACTGCTCCAGTCGTTGAAGTGTTCGTACTGTCCTCCACTTCTGTTAACTGAACGTTCTTTTCGTCTAGTCCATTTGGCTTAGGTGTATATTGCATTGAATGCTTAGTTTTTGCGTCACATTGTGTTCCATTATCAGTTATAGTTGGAGTAGCTAAATTTGTTGTTATTGTTTCCACTATTTGGTGCCCTTGTGACTGCGTTTGTTGGTTTATTGCATCTGCGCCAGCTGTTGCCATGACACTCTTTAATTCTTTTCATGAAGCCACTATAAAATTGATTTTACTGTTTTCCTTTGTTTTTCGGTATTGTGGACGGCTACTTTTGACTGTCGCATATTGTTAACATGCGGTACATATACCTTTGCATCGAAAATATTTAACACATTTCTTACAAATATCATGCAAAAACTATTTATAAACTTTTTTTAATCATTTGAAAAATATTTATTTATGTAATTTTTCTTTTGCGTTCCGTATACCGTACCGATTTTTGCAAACTGATAACTTTTCTTCTTTCTAATTTCGCAAATTGGGAGTCAACCAAAATTGGTTAGAAAAGTAGACGTGAAAGATTAGCGACACAAAGAGACGTGAAAAAACGCGATTTTTTTTGTTAAACGAAATTTATTTAGCATATTTTTCTAAAATATGCAATATATATATTAACGACTTAATAATTTATTATTGTAGAATGCTTAGGTTGCATTTCCAAACACTTTTTACAACAAATATAAGCGTACAACTAATGACAGTTTAAAGCAATCCCAAAACAGAAAGGAGATAGTTATATAAAGTGTATAACAGTCTCAAAAATATGCCTCTCACTCATACCCTTTATTATAACACTTAAGTGCAACGCATTCACAATTGTTGGCTTATGTTCGCAATAAAAATCACATAATAATCAGATGTGATAGTCAAGTTTCCGTATATACTTGTAGTCATATAAGAATCTCTAAACCAAGTACCATCTATACTGCTATCTAAATTGTGCTATTACACTATAAATCACTATGCGCTATTTAAGCAATTAATGACTGCCCTAATATTCACGTATATAATAAAAAAATATATATTACACATATTAATATATATATATATATATAAACCAGAAAAAACAAAAAGTATTTCAATAAATAAAAGATATTATTAATATTCCAAATGATATATGTAGCCCTATAATGGAACCCCCAAGGTGCAAGAAACAGAGGACGCCCCAAGATGACATGGAGTAGAAGCGTTAATAAGAAAACAAATAAAACATTTAATGAGTTAAGACATATTGCTTGAAGCCGATATTTTGTATAATGGTATGGTATAATAGTATATTCCAATTGTTTTTTTTTAAGTTTATTTTTATAAATAAAATATATAATTGCTAAATAAAAATATATGAATGAGTTTTTATATCAAATATACATATGATATCATTATACAGTATCACATTATTTTAAAAAAA
>NC_051847.1:192396679-192446889 GCF_002237135.1 Teleopsis dalmanni | reverse complement strand
AAACAAATGTCTCCAAGTAGTGGTTTAAGGTGTTGCTTCAAAGTGTTCGAATTTCGATGTATGTACCCGAATTCAAAAATTTGTTTTGAACAGTTTAAATAGGTACACGAAAATATTTGAGCTGTTCGAATGTTCCAAATGCCTTCACATCACATCTTAACTATTATCCAAGACTTTAGTTTTTGAAAATTCTATTTTTAATATAGAACAAATGTCTTCAAATTATTGGCTCAAAGTGTTCGAATAAGTGCAATATACTTGAACTCAAACATTTATTTTAAAAACTCAATATTTTTATTTTGTTTTATTCAAATTGTTTTATTCATATATATATGAGCAATATCTCGAAGATAATAAAATGTTCGAACATTTTCGAATGGCTGGCTTGTGTGAAGTTTCGATCAACTCGAATAATATTTGATACTTAACACTTTAAACTATTAACAATTTTTCTTCATATAAATAAAATTAACTTTAAGAATATTGAAATACTAATATTTAATTAAATAATTATAAACAACTGCGCAAATATTTGCAATATTGAACTTTGTCTTTGAGCGTAACTTTTTTAAGTTGTTGTTGTATTAAAAGAATACATATAAACATAATTATTTTACTAACAATTATAAATACTATGGAAAAATTAAAAATGTTATCATTTCTATTATTAAAAAAAATTTAAACATTTTTAACCAGCATTAAAACACGGAATTTTAATACAAAGTTATTAAAATATTTTAACAATTATATTTTGTATATTTAGCAATAACAAATTTTTAGTCAAAAAAAATAAAACACTAAACAACAACAAAAATGCAAAAATGATAAGGTTATAGATATTGAACTTAATAAAACATCTAATTGAGATAAGAGTAATGTGAATTATATTGAAATATGATAGATAATAATGATTGAAATTGATATTATTATTGAAAATAAATGTTGCTAACAAAAATTATTAGAAATTTGATTCTTTCTAATTTGGGTGTGTGAGAGGAACGTTGCGCGCCCCTTGCAATTGACAATCTATCTAAGTAGCGATACTAACTACACATAAAGATACAAATATATTTGGGTGTAGAGTTGGAAAAAGAAAATAAATAGACGTACTGACAGATACAAATACAAGCTCATGTCCGCTTGAATATAAAAATATCTTATTATAGCATTATTATAGCATTTTCTAATATTTTCTTCTATTATATTTTGCCATTGCGAAAAAAAAGCTCTACTTTTTACCATAACCGACAAATTTTTTCATTTTTTTTTGTTTTATATTTTATTATTATTATTTTTTTTATCCATATACACTGATATTTTATTTCGTTGAAATTTTATACAATTTCATTTTTGTCGTTTTTAACAATATTTCACAAGTTGAAACAGTTTCTTTTCATCTTTTTTTTTCTTGTCGTCAATTTTGCACAGATCTTCATAGGAGAAAAGACATAGCAGAAAATATGACTAAATTGACTTTCGTTCATGTCTGTCATGTTCAGAAATTATATTAATAAAATATGTGTGAAAATCCTGAAATTAAGTCAACTTTTTTATATCCACTCGGAAATAATATACATGTAAGCAAAAAAAAATTATATACTTTCATTCATTTTATATACAAAATTTTGTTGAAATTTAATAATCATCACGTTTAGTAACTAGTTTTGCATTTTAAATGATATTATGACACATTTTATCAGGTTTGTCGTACACAATATGAACTGATTTTATTTGGAATTGTTTACGTCAAAACAGAATTAGAAGAGCTTATGGAAGACTATATATAGTAAATATGTTAAGCCACATAAATGCAAAAATTTAAATAAATTAAAATTTTTTTACCAAATTGATTCAATCTGATCTCTAGTTGTTATTATATTCCGGCGTTGTATTCACCACATCGATATAGTCCAACAAACAGAAAACATGCAAGGCTTATACATATTATTGAGTTCTTATATAAAGTGAATAATAAAATAACTAAGTCGAAAATAGTAGTATATGAAGAATAGACTTGAAATATTACTTATATATAACAACTACCAAAGTTTGGAAACCTTGCCACTTGGACGGAATACAGTTGCAGATCAATTGGGTTCACCTTTGCGCAAATAGGAAAATAATTGAATAGATCTGTAAAATTTTAGTTTAAACAATCTTTAATAGAGTTTAAATATAATGAAAAAGTATAATAAGAAAGATTAATTAATTTACTTTTAAAAATACAATCATCTTCAATCTTATTTCAGATTTCGGAAACAAACACAGGCATGGAGGAGATGTAACAGATAGAAAATGTTATAATGTACAAAAGTGTAGTTTGGGCATAAGCTCCAATAGATTCATTTCTTACTGATAGAAAACTATTAAGCATTACTCTAACATTAATGTACTCAAAAGTATAAAGTATAAAAGCAAAGTCTATTGAAAATCGGATTGCTGTGGAAATATGGTCTTAAATCTGATTCCAATTTCTAGAAGCTGTCATGGGGTTGAATTGAACAAATGTAAAAGGTTATATGTGTCGAGTTATAGCTTGGACATAAGTCAGTAACAGTCAATGCATGTAGCTTTATTTCAACCTAAGTGTGGTCAAGAGAAACTTCATTGAACCTAAGCGTCAATCAGTCTAATCAGCCAAAAGAAGCTTTATTCGTACCTAATTGTGGGTAAAAGAAAACTTACTACGGTAGGTTTTACAGTTCTCTTTTTTCAGGCTAAACGATAAAAGCTTGTTGAGAATTTAATTAAAATGGATATGCTGTTTTAAAAATAATCTTAAGTTTTTCAAGCTACTATATTGAAACGAATGCGTCTACCAACTGCAACTCACGACTCCAACATATCTTTCGTTGAGGTCGTACTAATTTTTAGAGTATTCTTTTTACAATATATCTTTCATTGAGGTTGTACTAAAATAATTGTTTAGTGCATTCTATTTACTTGTTTACTTAGGTATCAATTAAAATGAAGGAAACCAATAACACTGGATAAAGCACACAGTTTTTTAGGATTCATTTGTTATAAAGCAATATTCTCACTAATCATTTATTTCTATTATTTTAGTATAAAGTATGTGAAAATTTAAACAGAGTGCAATATATTATATTTACTGATATATGTATTTATAAAACTCTACTTTGATAAAATTCTTTGATAATATATAAAAAATTGCACCACAGCATATAAAAAGTACAATAAGTAGCAAAACTATTTAAAACTATTTATATAGTAGCTTTATAATATGTGTACAATATTTCTAGTAATCCCTGACATTTTTTAACGCTACTTGTAATGAAATTGTTAATTAAATTATTAGAAACATTTAACATTATTTTATTCAAGGTTTCACTTCTGCACATTTAACTACTTTACTTATATTAACATAGCCTTTAATTAACATTAAAGCTTATATTAAAACCATTAACGTTTTAAATTTATGAAATATAAATCATAAAAAAAAATTTCACTTGCAAACCAAGTCAATGAATTCAATTTTAATTAAAAGACTCAAAATTCCAATGAATTAATTACATTACAAGCCCAAATATCGTATGTACAAAAGCAACAATGATTGGTATTTAAAGTATGCAAACAATCCGCTTATGCAAGTTCGGATGTTTGTTCAAATATTTGGTTTTATAAAGTAATTTACGAAGCTTTAAGTGTGAATTAAAATATATTAAAATCAAATTTAATTGTATTAAATAGCTAAAGTATATTTTTATCTACATATAAAAAATTATACATTAATTGCCCGCATTTTATAGAAGTACTCATAGATTACTGAGACCAATTGACTACCATTGAGTTATATGCCATTTAGTCTTCTACACCATATATTCCGGGTATTGCCTCTCTACGAGGCAGTGTAAATGTTGATATGACAATGACGTATTATTTTTACATATACTCATATATACATTTGTTACATTAATTAATGCATACGTATATAAATATTATCATGCGAGTATTTAAGTACATATAATTATATATTAAATATGCCCGCGGCATATGTTATGTACTTAATTTGCATATAAAGTACTCGTTAAAAATGCAAAGTAAAGTTTGTTCAAGCACCTCAACAAAATTGTGCCTTTTTAATACTCATATAAAATTTCTAAATGAATTCTTTTAAAAATAATATATAGGAGCAGTGATTTGTATTTTTAAAAGTTTACTTATAAAAGTTTTTATTATATCATAACGGCCATAGACCTTTGAGCGTCCCAGTTTTTAAAGCGATTACTCACAACTAAAATATCTGTTAAGTAAAAATAGATGAGCAGACATTTATTTATATGTCGTGAACATATTATATTATTATTAATTATACGTTAATATAAAATAAGTAATAATAGTAACTAATAATTGATTCTTTTATGCAGAACAAAATGTTGTCAATTACCGAAGATATACAAAGTAGTTTTCAGCATAAATTTTTATAAAGTATTTATTAAACATTTCAAACAAAATTATAATCAAATATATTAAGATGCAGCAATCATGGGTTGCTGCATAATAATTATTATATATTATATCGTTTACAAATTACTTATAAAGGGTACATCCCTAAATAACATGCAAAAAAAAACAAATATATCAAAAATGTTCTCTCTAATTAACGAATATTGCTCTTAAAATACATTGGAAATAACGAAAGGCATTAATATTATTTATTTATAAGGAAGTCTATTAACTAACCGAATTACTGTACAATTACAATGATGGAGATATTAGTTGGAGATCAGATGAAAAAAAATCAATAAGTGCATTTATGGTCTTAGAAGAAAAATAAAATGTAGAACACTCTCTCTAATAAAACCCAATCATCTACCTGCGTTTTTATGGCTAATATACATGAAAAGATATTTGTTTTTCTTTAACGATAATAACATTAGCAGTTATAATTCTTTATTTGACCTCCAACTGGCATCATTGTCATTGTAATTATTATTAAAATTCAAAGTAGTTTAAATAAGTAGACTTTTCATAAAATTGCCAATAAATGCTATCATGGGTTCAAAAGACAATTGAAAGATACAAAGGCCTCTGTCTACTAGCAAAACTGACGTTCTTTAAGTTAATATCTCTACCTGTGCTTCCTCAATGCATAAATGCATAGATCCTATCATAAAAAAATAAAGCATCATTGGGACCGTTCAATAGAAAAATGTTACAAAAAATATTTTGTTCTCTATGATGTAACATAACCACGCTACAACGATATTTACATTGTTCAGTAAATAAATATCCAGTACCTTCACTGATGAGATTATGTTGTAAAAATGGAACATAAAATAATGCAATCAAAGAAAGAAGAGGTAGTGAAAAACCATGTGCTCGGTAGAGTTCTTTATTAGAGTACCAACATTTTATACATACACTGAAGAGCGCGCGGAGGAATTAGAACCGCTTAGACAGAAATGCTAAGTTAGGTTAAAACCCTGTCACTTAATAGATTATTATTATGACCACTTGTTAGATTGTTATGATTGCTTGTTAGATTGTCATAGCCACCTTAATAAGTATATAAATAAAAAATTAATTTGGATTTTTATTAAATTTAATAAATTGTAATTGTAAGAGAGTGTTTTGTGAAAATTATATATTATTGAGTACATATATACATTATATATATTTTTTAAATTTATTGCAATTTATTACTTATAAAAATAAAATATAATAAATTAAATAAGAAAAATTTATCTGTGAAATATGAAATATTTGCAAATATAATATTTAAAAATATATTGTTACCGGAAGCCAGGAGAAAATGTATATAATGTGACAAGCATGTTTAAGATAACTAAAGATACAAGAATGTTTACGTCAGATAAAATTGACTAAAATTTTAAGGAAATTTTTTTTATTATCGGACATATTTGCAAGAATATTATTAATCATTTCAAAATTATATGAAGAAACACCATATTAGGAATTAATAACACCATATATTTTAGTTAAATTGGGAAGGAATCGACCCATTATCAAAGAAGATGTTAAAGGCTAGAACTGGTATACGTAGCAATACTTTCAAATATATGGAGACATTATCTTAAAATGTATTTTTGAAACTCTTTAAGACAAATACTTTAAGAAACAACCAATCTTAGTCAGTGTCTAGAAATTAATGGATTGTAAGTTTATCAAATAAATTGCTACTTCAAAGTAGTTAGCTTTAATTATACTCTTTTAAGTAACACAAAAATAAAACTAAAAAATAAAACTAAAAAAAATAAAATAATATTAACTATTATGCTTGACATTGTATCTTTCTATGAACAATATAACTATAAATTCTATATGTCCTTGAAACAATATTCATTAAGTAAACGTAACATCATCTTATGTTGGAAAATCTTATTTTGACACTACCCTTTAGTTTATTATTGTGTTAAAACTATCTAAGATAAATTTCTAATGCAGGTAGTAGCTACGTAAATAAAGAAAAAAAAGGAAACATACTATATGTATAACTGAATTATGTATTGAATATTTCTTGCATCCAGATAAACTTCATTGATACCAAAACAAGCATTTGTTAATCATTCATGCTAGACATGTGTTAAAAACACATTAAGTACCAAAACAAAGATGATTATTTATTTGGGTATATTAACAATTACAAAAAAAAAAACCAGAAATGATATGGGCCTAAAAATTTTGCCAGGATTTACTGTTGTTAATAGATAATACTTAAATACTTGAAACAAATAATTGAGAAATAAGATTCGCTCTCAACAACCAAAACCAACTATGAATGATGAGAAGACTTGAAATCAAGAAAAAAATTCTTGGGAAAATAATTTTATGATTCCATACACATTTTAAAGAATATCTATTTAAATTGGAACAAGGAACTGTTAAGCTATATAACAACACTGACATGGTTAAGCTACGTACGAATGGGTCAAACTGCTGCAGCTAAAAAAAGTTTGTTTCGGAACTGGCTTTTGGGAAACGCGATGAAGCACATCCTCAATCTTTGGTGAGAGAACCAAATGACTAATGTTATAAACTCACTTGGTACTATAAACTAAGGATATAGCAAGTCACTGATCATCAGAGTGGTTGATGGAGGCTAGTCGACGTCATATTAATTACTGAAGTGATACGAGGATACTTTAAACTATTTGTTGGGTTCATTTGTTTTTTTAGTGTAATGCCTCTATGGATCAGAGATTTCAATTTAAAATCGGTTGATGGTCTTTGTATATGTTAAAAAAATAGATTAATAATCAGATATGTGTTTCAAATTGTTTTAATTAACTACTCTTAATTTTAGTTGCAGGTAAACTAAGTAATATTTAAAAACTTTAATAACTGCAGGATTGTAAGTGTTTATTGAAAGTATATAATATCCAATTTTAAAGTCTTCAGTGTTTAAAGTTTTCATTTTTTAAAGTTAATTTAATTGTTTGGCTGTTAGATTTTCATTACAGAAAATTACAAAATAGTTTTTTTTAAACATACCATTTATAAGGCATCATCATTGCACATATTTTGAAATTCATATTTTTATGGTTTTTTGATTTTTGCTATTACAAATTGATTAATTTATCATATGAACTGTTAAAACAATAAATATAAAAAAACATAAAAAGATCTATTGCATTTATTGTGTAACAAATCTATTTTATTGATAGATATGGATAAAAAAAATTTAGTTTATGAAGCAAAAGATATATTGAAATATATATTTTAAAATTAATATTATAAATTACTGGTAGAGAGAGATTTCGAAAAGTAGTGAACTACAACAACAAAAATTCTTTGTATATTATTTTTTAATTAATTGAATTTTTGGCTGACCATACAGCTGTTTCGATTATTGCCAAATACCCATCATCAGTTGTCTGAGAATTATTTCTTATATTTAATTATACGCAAATAATTTTTTGAGACAGCAAATACCAAGGATTGAACTTGCACCCTGCCAAATTTGCAACTCAGAGTCAGCGTTCATTAGCCAACTAACCTGACCTAAAGCTGTATTTGACTTATATCTTCGCACTTTGGAGTAGTTTTGTTAATTTGCTGTGAAAGTTCATTAATAAATTCACTTGCTGCTGTGTTATATTAGAATAAAATCATAAACCAACTGTAGAATAATTAAATTAATTAATTATATTTATTTCTAATTGTTAAATTTCAATAGTATTCTTTTGGTATAACAGTTAAGTTGAATCAGTGTAAATGTCTACCTTTTACAGTAATTATACATTACTATTTTAAGTTTAAAAACAAAATGCACAAATGAAAATACACAAATGAATTAAGGAAATGAATAAAAATATGTTAAAAGAAAATTGAATTAAATTGTTCTAAAAAGCGGAAGAGTCTCACCCGCGCCACAGTCAAGGGGCTCTTGTAAAACAAAGCAAAAGCAGTGAAAGCAAACCAAAAAAAAAACGCAAATAATTCAATTGTAATTGTTCAGATACAAGATATACTCGTCGTACTCGTCGCATATGAATGTGAATACTTAAATATATATATTTATAAACTATATACATAGTCAGAGTACAAACCATTTAATTAAAGGTTTCACTTAATCCCACAGTAGCAGCGCAACAGTAAATAAAGATGACTTTTTTGTTGTATCTGTTGGCTTTGTATCTTTCAGTACTGACAATTGCAATGGAAACGCTAAATACTTCAGCTTTGAAACTATTTGCATGATGAATACATACGACGTGTTGTGGTTAAAATTCAAATTAGCAAATAATTGCGAATTCCGACAAGTTATAGAAATGATGAATATGTTGCTTAGGAATAAAGTTACTTTCAATTAGATTTTCACGATTACAAGGGAAATTACAAGGGAATCATCATTAGGTAGCGTAATATTATGAGTGCAAATTAGCTAATTTATACGCGGCTTTTTTGCATTTTGTATCTATGCAATGCAATTTTTCTTTCTATCTATTTTAGCAGTTGTGTTGTGTTGTTTACGTTAATTTATCTTTTTATCTTTTGCATATATATTTTGTTTTAGTTAACACTTTAAATGTTTTTAACAAATTACAAAACACTACAACTACAAGATTTATTTCTGTTGTTATTATTTGCTTTGTTGTTGTTGTAAAATTGACTATATTTATATTTAATTTAAATTTCACCTTTTTATATATATTTATTTACTGTGAATTTCACTTTTTTGATTGATTTCAAATTTTTATTTCTTTATTATTTTTTATTTTAACTATAAAATAAATTTATTTTATACATTAAAAATTTAATAAAAACACGTCTGAGCACTTTTAATGAGCTTCATAACAAATTTGAGAAATATGAGGAAAAAACACATAAAACATCAATTTTATATATTGAACCAGAATTGTTACACTTCAATTCTTGATTTTTTTTTCTTTTTGCTTTCTGTTATTAATTTAAATGTAACAAATTTACTTGAACTCTCAAGCAACAATTTATTTTAATTAACCAACCAAAATGTATGCCAACAAAACGTAAGAAAATAATCCGCAGCAATACAACACGTTGCACGCGGTTTGACAATAGTTTCAAAACTGCAGTAGCACGAACAATCTACGAAGAGAGTTCGAAATAAAAGAGTATCTCAAAACACTGCCAACAACAATAACAACAACAACAACAACAACAACAACAACAGTAACGAACAACAGTACAACAAAATATTGTAGCATACAGAAGGTAGCGAAACGCCGCAACTGGTACAATATCGATACGTGTATCTCATGGATTCACAAAACAGAGTTGCCGCCTCTTGCTTTTAATATAATATGAAATACGAGCATATCTCATTTATAATTTATTTAGAACGAAAATACAAACAAAGGTGTTAACTGATATTAAATTTTATGATATAAATAAACAAATTTTAAGAGATAAAAGTTTGCTTATATTTGCAATATTTATCGTATTATACATAGTCAGTTTAGTTAGATACAAAGAAGTACGAATTTATAAAAATGATTCATCGAAAAATGTTTTAAATATTATGGCATATAATTATAAACAATTAACAGAAGAGAGTTATTACACGAATAATATTATATATATAAATAAATTTTGCAGTGTTTATTTATATAAAATATACGATATGCGTTAAACTTTGACAGAATGTGTATAATAGTGTTGCCAGCGTGAAAATAAAAAAATTTACCGATTGGATAAACGCGAGAATTCAAAAATACGCCTCTCGTTCTTTTTTTGTTTAGAAGGTAAGCAATGTAAAAAGTTCAAAGTTTTTTCCTCGATATCTCTTTCACCGTTTTAGATAAAGTTACTTCAAATAGCTAAGTTTATTAATAGTCGTTATGAAATCGGTGTGCCCAAGAAATCAGAATTACGTTTATAGTTTCATTATAATGTTAATATCAAAAAAAGCATTAATAATAATTTAATTATTAAGTATATAAGTTACTGGATGATTAAACCCGGAGTAACCCATAAAATGGTCATATGGTTTCTGTTTACATTACTATTTTGAGAAAAAAAACTAAATTTATTATATCATATACTATATATATATATTTGCAAAAGTATATATACATATATTCTTATGTATACATAAGAATATTAGTTAAAATTGTGGCGACCTAGTAGGCTATGGATTTGTTGAAATTGAAAAGTAAAATTCAATTTTAGATAATACTGTGGCGACCCAGTAGGCTATGGATTTGTTGAAATTGAAAAGTAAAATTCAATTTTAATTATTTTGACTTTTTTAATTAAACTGTTCTATTCATTAGAATGTTAGAATATATAATATGCAAGCTCACACGTAAACAAATATAGTGACGAACAAGAGCAGAATCAACAGCGGTTGTTTCATCTTACGCCAGGTAATCTTAAGAATGATAAGTCGGTGATTTGTTGAACTCTGGAAGATATAGCAGTTTTTGATGCTTGCAAGAATGATCTTCCCCAAGCTACTTTGCTTAATTTTATGGCCCTGAATGCACAATTGACGCTCACGACTGATGCTTCAGACGTTGCAGTGGGTGCTGTTTTGCAACAAGTGGTAAAAGGAGTGACTCAGTCGTTGGTATTTTATTCAAATGGTTTGAGTCCAGCGCAGACTAAGTACAGTGCTTATGATCGTGAGTTGACCGCTATCTATCAAGCTGTCCCGCATTTCAAGTATGCATTAGAGGGACGAGATTGAGTTGATTGCTGAGGGGCGGAAGACTGATGCAGAGTTGCTTGATCAGCTGTAGAGCCAGTCTGAGGATGGCGTTGGGTTAAAGAAGTTGAGGTTGCCAGATTCGGGTATTGAATTGTACTGTGATGTGTCACGCAGTCGTGTTCGGCCTTTTGTCCCCGCAAACTGTCGGCAGCTGGTGCTTACAAAACTCCACGCTTTGGCGTATCCTGGTATTAGACCAACGCGGAAGTTGGTGCAGGCTAGACTATGGATTTGTTGAAATTGAAAAGTAAAATTCAATTTCAAATATTTTGAGTTTTTTAATTGAACTGAGGAAAACGTTTTCGATTTTCACTTGTAGAAAAGTTGAATAAAATTTTATTATTATTGTTAGTTATTAGTGTTTCTATTCATTAGCAAGGTGTGAAGACCATTGCTAAAAAGTATATGTATATTACTTACTTAATGTATTACATACATTATTATACATATACTTATATTAAACATAAATATAAATTGGAAGTATTACAAAATTCAATAAAAATAATAATATTGATAAAGACAAAGATATATTTGAATAATTTATACACCAAAAATATATATTCTATAGTCATCTTCATCTTCCTTAAAACAAAAAATTTTAATAATTTTTTATTTTAAAACTATTTTATTCTCAATATTCATTTTATATTTTAATAATATTTTTTTTATTTAATATTATTTATATTATATTATATTTATATTACAACGTAGAAAAAAATTGTTTAGTTATATCTTTCAAGAAAATTGTGTAATGGCAACCATATTGTATTGTGCTAGTATTTTACTTCACATGGGGTGAGTCATTATGCTAACGTTATAAGATAGATATCAATGGGCTAGACAAGAAAACTTGTATTCAACAACAAACAAACTTAAAAACAGAGCCATAAAACTGAACGGAGAGTACTGGTAGACCATAATTGCTTGAGTGAATAGCTGAATTCCATATTTGCGGAGATAAAGAGAGTGATTCTCATATATCAGCTGCTCACTTTCTATTAATTGCAGCTGTGAGGTTGTGTACGCAATTAAAGTATTGCACGATATGAAAATTTCTAGATTAAAAATAAAGTTAATTTAATATTTTGAGTATTTATAGTAATAAACACAAATCCCGCCAAGGTATTTATTGATAATTTTCCAATGTAATAGTAAAATCAACTAACACGAAATGAAGTAAGTAATTTCCCTAAACAAAACAAGCTTTGTTGACAACAAAACAACTGATAATGAAAAGAGCAGGAGAAAAGATTGCAGTAGAATTCAGCAGATACGCATATGCTCAATTTTCCTAACAAAAAAATCTAACAGATGCAGCCAACTTATATTGGTATAGTGTTGATCCTAAACAAACTATGGAAAACTATACCAAAACAGAGCATATTTTTAATTTTTTATAGTTGTTTTTTTTTTAGGGAAGATAAAGAAGAGCTGATAATAGAACTAAGTTTAACTTCATTGTACAATATTACGTCTTAAAGTAAATATTTTTTTCTTAATTACTTTTTAATTTTAAATGAAAGAAATTTTTAGTTTTTTTTTTTAATGAAATATATCTTGTAATTGTAATCTATAATCAAGTACTGAAACTTGTAAAAACTATCTCGCGGCAGCATCAATACAAAAAGTATCTGTTGCTTTCTAGACATCATCCGCTCTTCTTTTCTACGTACACAGAAACATCATTACGTGTGTTTATCTAAGAATTTTGTTTATTTAATGGCATTCTTTTTTATGCTGCGTGTTTATTTTGGGTTATAGTGTTGACTAAGAGATAATTTCTTAGTGTTACACTTGTAATTGATACTTAAACGCTATCAGTTTCAAGTGCACACTTATCATTAAAGGTGATAATTGATACAAAATATTACAAAAAAAAAAAAATAAGAATAATTTAATTAAATTTAAAAGAATTTGTAATAATCTTCACTTAAAAGTTCTTAGCATAATTGTGCTTTTGTTACACTTAATGACCTATTATTATATATTTTTATCAAAATTTTTAACCGAAAAGTTCAACATTTTTTTGTTACCATGACACATTATTTGTTTTGAAAAATAAAACTGTGACAATGCACCTTCAGAGTTTAGATACAAAGGTGAATGGACGAATCGACAAGTAAATTTCCACGGCAGTGTAATTGGATAAGTATGCGGTGTCAAATAATCGAAATATGTCGATTTATAGATATTAAATCAAAAAGTTGAAAAATAATTATACCTACATATGAATATAGGTAATTCTTATATTAATAAATAATTATTAGTAATATATATATTTGATTTGATAAGCAAAAGTGATGAAAAATGATTACTTATTATAAAACAGAAAAAAAAAAATTTTTTAACTATTCAATATTGTTTTTCAGATTTAAAGTAGGCCTCTGTAAACTTTGCCAAAGGTTCTAAGTGAATGTAACTCTTGAGTTTTTAATTATATAGTAACACAATGAGCGTATAGGCCTAAGTGAATCGCCGGTATAACCTAACCAAACCTAAAGTAGCCCTCGGTTCATGCCAATGTTCCATTCCTGAGAAAGTTGAAGTAAAATATACCCATATTTACAGTTCAATACAGAGATTTAATCCATCTAAGTTAAAATTATGAAAATGTTCAGTTTTTAAACATATTTTATAATAAAATAAAGTCCAATTTTTTTACTAAAATGCGAGTCAGAATTACTTCACCTTAAGTTATTATTCTTTGAACGTATATATGCATATATAGATATATATATATTAAACACATATATGGCATTGAAATTATAATAAAACAAAATTTAATAATAAAAAATGTTTTATTTAATATTTATAATACGCAACTTATTTTATTTATGTAATATTAAATATTAAGTCTGATACGTGTCAAACATGCGTATAAGACGTTATACTTCCCCGCATGAAAGAGCTCGATTAATGCACTTTTATAAATTTTGCGTAATTTAACGTAAATTAATCGTACATTTCTTAATCACGCATTTTTGTCTAGACTTTCTATAAGCCAGTCTTTAAATTAATATATGGTAATATTAATTACAATTATAAATTTGAAGTTATAGGAATTGTAATGTTATTTAAGTCCTGAAACCACTAGAGAATCTTTATTTATCATAAACGAAATAGCAGAAAAATGTTCACGAAAGAAGGTGCTTTTTATATATATATATATCCAATTGAAATTTCAAGTTAATCAAATTGAAAAATAAAATGTGACTCAATGAAAAAAATGGATTTTGTCTGAATTTTTTTTTTTTTGAAGGCTACTTCATCTTTCTTTGTTGATTTGCAGGATTTTTTAATGTTTTTGTCAAAAAGTATTTATTTAATTTTGTTCTTATGCCCCCATAGTTTAGCATCATCACATCTAATTTTTCATTTTTATACCATCACCATATCCTACAAATTATCCACATATGGCACCACATGGTTACCAATATCACTATATATTAAATCATAAGATATTATGCTATTTCAAAGGTTTAAAAAATTTAGAATACCTTTCGAAACATGTTTCGAACTCAAACAAGAATATATTAAAAACTTAATAAAAAATGTATACTTTTTGCTCAAAAAGTATCCGGATTTTATTGTTTGTTAACTACGCCTTAAGTAATAAACCTTTTTAAAAAAAATTTTTTTTTTATGTTGGTACACTCTTTCTTGACATATGGTACAAATTTGAGCGTTATCTGTCAATTAGTTTGTTTACAGCACCTGTTAATGTGAGGCTACCTCAAGTGCATTTAGCGATTTTTACTATGGAAAATTCCTGTTGTAAGCGATTTTTTGACCAAACACGGCACCACTGTCATCGCTCAGGCACCATATTCGCCAGATCTGGAACCGTGCAACTTTTTCCTGTTCCCGAAACTCAAATTGGCCCTTCGTGGTAAGCGTTTAGAGTCAATTGAATCGGTTAAAGAGAATTCCCTGAAGGAACTAAAAGCCATACCTTCACGGGCCTACGAAAAGTGTATGGAAGATTGGGTTAAACGTTGGCATATGTGTATCGCTTCAGAAGGAGCATATTTTGAAGGAGATAAAGTAAATTAGGAATACAATATAAATTTGTGTGTTTTTTTTTATAAAATCCGAGTACTTTTTGAGCAGAAGGTATATCTCCTAAAAGAAATCTATAGAACTAAAATAAGAGTATGTTTAAAAAATTATTTTATTTTATTTAGTAAATAATATTTACTAATTTAATAAACAGTTCTAATACGTAATTTTTGCGTTCTACAATATTAATTCGGCATTTACTTTAATTACTATATTTTCAATAATTACTTTAAAACACATCTGTAAAAGAGCAAAACCCAAGTTCTTCACAGAATAGCCTATCTCATAAAAATTAGCACAAGGTTACTGAAAAATTTTCATATATCCAATTCACATGTTTTATTTGTAAGAACCATTTATGTATACTTTTAAAATCTATAACAAAATATTTTCACTATATTTAATAATGTCTTTCAGACATCTGCATCGTTACCAATAACAATTAAAATTTTATCTAACTAATTTACAACAAAGTTTGCACTTTATTGCAGATATCTTTTACGATACTGGGTATGTATAATAAGAAAACAATGACAAATAAAACAGAATTTCAAAATGAATTGAAGAAATATAAATACATATACATACATAGAGTACATATATATAGTATCTTATAAGTACACATTTTGATAATAGAAATAGAAAACACAATATGTAGAATACACGAATATAGAATAATATATATAAAATAATATAGACATAGAAATAATATATAGGTGTAACTGATAAATGATTTAGAAGTAAGATACTTATTTTTAAAAATTTGAAAAAGAAAAAAAGTGCATATCTAGTAGAAAGTAATAAACTATAGCAAATATAAAAAGAAAAATATTTGAATAAATTATATATATAATATAAAATTATCTTAGGTTTCGTATAATATAAGGCACATATTGTATTAAAATATATTGAACTCTTAAAAAACGACAAAAAACAAAACAAATGACACCAAATCTAATCAGTTAGAAAAATGAAAATATATAAATGAGTATAGATTGCGCTCTATATGAACCACTTAACCACAATCAAATCAAAATTGTAGCCATTTTGAAATGTAAACATCATATAACAACGAAATACTGTAGTTAGATACTTAAAATACAATAGATACGGGTGGCAATGTCACATGGTACACAAAAGTTATACAAGACGCGAGAGAACCAAACTTGACACTTTGAATGACCTTAAACTGGGGAATAAAGTCAAATGTATTGAATTCTCCCTAATAAAACTGAATAAAATTGTACAAGCAGAGAAATAAATACACAAATTAAATGCAAACAGAATCAACACAGCAATAACTCTTGGGAACCACATTAGGATTAAAAATGATACTCATAAAATTATGTAGATAGATCTCAATAGATAATAGCTTAACAGTATGTTTCGAAAAAATGTTGTGTAAGAAGTGCAAAGACAATAATTCAATGAATATTGATAAAAATATCTAAAGATGTAATAAAGTGGCAACATTCGAAAAAAGCGTGAAAGGGCAAGTATAATATTTCATTTGTTTATATTTTGTTAGTAGTGCCCTACTATCCACAGTTCTATACACAAACAAATGCACTCACCAAGGAAACCATATAAAATAACAATAACAAAAAACACTTGAACATTATCTATGCTTGTTAAACCTTAAAGAAAGACAATTTACTCGCCCATTACTAATCTTTAATGAATTTTGTTATAAATTTCATTTGAAAGTGTACTTTTAGTCTAGTTAATTTGATTTAATTGGATAAAAAATATATTATTAAAGAACTGAGCATTCGAATAGTACAAAAATAAATTAAAATAATTAAATTTACCTTTAGTGAAGCTTAAATATTATTTTAACTGAGTTATTGAAGGTTCACTTATAATCACTGTATAGATTAGAAGTTTATAATTTTATAGGTCCAATTAAATAAATTTTTGACTCTTAAGTTGGGTTTAATTTTAATTTAATAACTATATAGAGAATAGAGAATGTACGAGGTAATGTGTGATCTTTTATGCTCCTAACCTTCACTAACTGAACAGCAGACATCCAGCTTTTTGAATAAAATCTAGAAAGTGAACACTTGTAAACATATTAACATTCTAGCCAAAAAATCTTTTGTTAATTCAGTTTAAAGCCGAACAATAATAGTGAATGTGACTATATTCTCTTATTTATTATGATAGTCTTATTCGCTTTCAAGCAGGCAACACTCAAAACCCATATTGTTGCAATGATATGGCGCCATCTCAATTGACAAATTTTCTGAACTTCAATATCTAGTCTCCATATACCCATCTATCACCTCTCTATTTCTGATTACCTTATTTCTACAGCCACTAAACTCATCCACAGTATAACCTATTGCTTCTTATCTTACATGGTAGAGTAGCCACACTTTCTTTTTTTTACTCGGCTTCATTCTGGAAATGAAGTACCTCCACAAATGATTACAACATTAATTTAAACCCCCTAAACTCTCCCCTCACATTACCCTATTATATTACCTTATTCCTACCACTCGCAAACATTCTCCAATTCTAACCCATCGCCTTTTATTTAAAATAGTGAGGTGTACGTGTTGTGTTTCTTACTGGACTCTATTCCAGAAATAGAGTAACTCCACGAATGGTTACAACATTGATTCAACTCCCTTATACTCTCACTTTACCTTTTCCTTTCTGATTAGTTTCTTCTTAACACCCAAAATTCTTTTATCTAACATGGTAAGGTGGATGTGCTTTTTTTATTGACCTCCACTCCGGAAATGGAGTGATGACAACAATAACTTATTCTTCACATACCCTCCCCTAAATCTCTCTCTTTCATCGCAATGTGATAAGATGGTAAGGATGTGCTTTTTTTTATTAGATTCCACTCCCATTCCACTGGTTACAACTATAATTTCACCTAATCACCCTATACGCTTCCCTAATCGCTTCGTTTTTGCTAACCTTATTCCTGTCAACCTAAAACATATATTTCTAACCTTTCATAGCAATTCCCCTAATATCGTAGGATGGATAATGACTTCTTCACCTACTGGTTCCTTTTTTGTCTGGTCTATCCCCATTAATGGTTCCTCTAAAAATAACAACAATATAGCCATTATTTTTATGTTTATAAGGTATCAGTCTAAACAAGTGGAACTTTTATGTATAGTAGAGACTGTAGACTTTTTCTCCAACATTAGTGCTTAACATTTCAGTACAAAATCTGTCTAATTAGTTTCATAAACCATGCTAAAGGTTTGGCTTGCTCTGTTTTTAAAGCATAACAAGTAACACAAGGTGTGGAATCAGTTAAGTGAAAAAATGATAGACCAAAAAAAAAAAACTGTGGAAAAAGTTACAATTTACCAAATGGGCTTGTACACAGCTGTTCGAATTGCAACAACCCATAAAGTAATTTGTTTTAAAATTATTTTTGTCATTTCGTCAGTGGAAGATAAATTTAATTTTATACATTTTATACATTAAAATTTGTGTTAAATTAACAAAATGAACAGCAAGCAGTTGATTAGATTGCCGCTACGTTACTGTTACAATGCAAAACATTCATTCATTTATTCATTCACAAAGAGGAAAAAAAAGATAAAAATTAATTTCGATTTCTCAGTTGCGCCTCTAATGGATTTATATAATTTTAATGTCATTTGCGAAGATCAAAACTGAAGTTTATAATTTAAAAATTTAATTAAAAAACGAATGCATGAAAATTGACTATGAAATCTGTAGTATATAAGAAATTATATAAAATTAAATGAAAGTGTTAATAATTACTTTAATTAATTTGTTACTAAGAAATGCAGTTATTTATGTAAAACAAAATCAATTTCATACCAGATACAATGAATTGTTCAATATGCAATTCATAAATCACGATAGTAATAACTACCTACTATATCATCCATAAACTATAGCTTATATACTTACTTACTGCACTTGGCATGTGCATTATCTTTCCATACTTGACTATTATTTGAATCGATACACAAAAATAAAATTTAATTTAATTTCGTTCATGCAGAATGCACTCAAATTTTTAATTGGAATTATATTCGAAACAAACTGTAAAACGCAAATATCCAAACTAAAAAAAAATTTCTACGCTACATCATCTGTAATCGAAGCAACAAAAACTATAGACCGGCAACAAAGCATGCAACCTCATTCAATTTCACAAACCTTCTGCTCTGCAAATTGCTCTACGGCAACCAAACTTAAAGCCCCCTCAAAAATAAAATCTATTATGACAATGAAGGCAATAGCAAAGGTAAGTGCTCCGACTCCGGCTTCGGCTCTGGCAGAGGCGGTCGGAGTTGATAATGAAGCTTATGAGCGTGTCACAATTCAGTGAGCTGCAATGCTGTTGCTTTGTGTTATATGAGCTAAATGAAGTTGGATGGGATTGAATTATGCTGAGTTGAGCTTGCCGCTTTTCGTTAAAAATATCATAAATAGGCACATGGACTTGTAGAGGAAGTTTATCTAATGTATAGCTTCATTAAACTAAATTCTTTTTAATTTTTATAATTACAATAAAACTAAAAATAACTAAATTAGAATGTATGTAACAGTTATTATTGCATAAATTAGAAATTTGGTATTGCAAGAAACAGAAGTTGATAATGTCATATTAATAAAAACATAAATTAGAGAATAAAAAAGAAAACAAAACGTTCCAACAAGAGCCGGATCTAAGTCCTGGAGCCACTACCAAATACCGTTCACCACACACGTAATCGACTACACAAGCAAATCCCTGCGGGTTACAATAACAGCAATAACAAAGAAAGAACAACAAAATATTTTATCAACTCTAAAATATCAATAAAATTTAACTTAGAAATAACTACCAAATAATCGAACAACTGGAGTAAAAGATACACGAGACATATGGTGATACAGTGCCATAAAATGCATAAAGTTTTAAACTGATTTGAATGGGTGGCTCGAATATTTGTTTGTTATAGAAATTTACGAGCTAAACTACAGAACACACAAAATTATATTTTCAAAACGAAAAAGTACATAGTTTGTGTCAATCCTTAGTGCTTATCGATGAACATTGTTGTGTAGTATAGCTTTACTTGCTTACGCAAATGGTAATCATAAATTTCAGTACAGAAAAGTGACGCAAGAATAAAACACATTGTAAAGCCGTATATAGCTGCTTTTTAGCACGTTATTTTTTGTTAGGCAGTGTTGGACATTTTTTTAATGAAATTATTAAAATGGACTATTTTTTCTTATATGTGCACACATATTAAGTTTACAGTTCGAGTAGGCCAGACTTGTCTTAACAAACTAACTTGGCACATCAG
Source organism: Teleopsis dalmanni (assembly GCF_002237135.1). NCBI lineage: Eukaryota > Metazoa > Arthropoda > Insecta > Diptera > Diopsidae > Teleopsis > Teleopsis dalmanni. The sequence goes on along the minus strand of NC_051847.1, from coordinate 192,426,345 downwards.
TGTTCAACTCACTGGGGTACCTAAAATCAAGGACATTTTGAACTATGCAGGGTAGGATAGATAAGCTTAACAAGATAGGCAGTTTGTTTTCTAACATACATTCCTTTGATATTGGTACTGAGAATTAAACAAAAATATCTAAGTATAGCTAAGAAAAAATTTTGATAAAAAAAAGACAAATATTCCTGTCAGAATTCAAAATCAATATGATTGAAACTGAACAATAAATGTGCCACTGACAGCTCACTGCGTACTTGGAAGACACGCTATGAGATTCAATATACCTTATAACGAATTTTATCGTGGTTGTGGCTCTAAGGAGGAGGTGAATTCGTGCTTTATCTTTTTTGTCCATGCTAATCTTTAGTCAATAGAAAAAATGTGCCTTTAGGCAAATTTAATTACTGTTCTGATACAAGTTTATTCTGTAAAATTAGAAACTTTGCTAAAGAAAATTACCATTTCATACAAATATAAAACAACTCAAATATTATTTATCATTATTAATATTTTATCAAAGCATTTTGATTAGATTCAATTTACTTCACATCTATTTCTTTCAACTTTACAATACTTCATTTAATAAGATTACCCATCGAAATTATGGAATTCCTATAGTACAACCCGGGTAACTATAACAGTAAGATTCACATAACACGATATCTTTGTCTTCATACAATGGAATTTCGGGCATTCACATAACGATATCTTCGTATTCATACAATTAGATTTCGGGTATTCACACAACGGGATTTCGAATATTCACATAATGGGATCTTATGCAAAACGACTATATCATGCATATAGTCGGCATATAAAGTAACATACAACCAAAAAGATATATTATACTATAGAGGTGATAACCAATATTATAATTAATTTCACCAGTTATTCTACAAAAATTAAACCCACATCAAAGTCATCAGGGTGCGCCCCTGATCTTATATAGAAATTTTCGTAATTTCTGAATTTAACTCTCTATTTTACTATAAAATATTAACTGAATATAAAATTAAGGTTAATTAAGTTCAAAATTTAACTTTAATCTCTATTGCAAATATTAGTTTTTTTATGGTTTTTGTAATCTTCTTTCATATCTCCCCTCACCACAAGCAACCTAATCTATTCCGATAAAAAAGTTTAGTCATTGCATGAGCAAAATTTGATTTTTATAACGAAATTTAAACAAATGCATTGTGTTTTTATCGATAAGATATTAATTTTCATTTTTATTTATTTATTAATTTTTTTTTTTTTGTTTTATATATGAGTGATCAATTTTATGAAGCATAGAGAAAATTACTCACAACTTCCTCTGTTGGAAATGCTGTGGAATTTTTGAAAACATTTAAAAACATTATTTTGGTCCAAAACATGGGTGCATTAATGATGTTCACTAGACAGACGCATTCTGATCATTGCAACTGATCATTGTACACTACCAACTTTATGTAAATATTTATATGTTTTGTATGGTATATATATATGTGTGTGTACTTATATATGTTGATATATATTTAATTATTGGAGTAAATTGGTTGGTTGTAGTTAGTATTGAATTCAACTGTGGCAACGTCATCGGGTGATCGCACTGTTACAATACTCAACCAAGCAGAACTCCCAGAAAACATCAGAAACAACAGCACACCACAATAATGGCAGTCGAACCAACAGATGCATGAGGTTCGGGTATTGTTGTTTTATGGATGGATACAAGTTGAAATAAACACAAAAATGTAAAAAATATGGAAAAATTTATAATGTTCAAGTTTTGAGAGAGACAAGTGCGCAGCGAAGCAGTACCGAATACCGAACTAAAGCGTGCGGTGGAGGGTGCGCAAAGCTAATGGTTGTACATGTTAATTATTTATTTTTATGCAATATTATGAAAAAGCGAAACTATACAAAATTTAAGATTTTACAAAAATCGATTTTATATTATTAAAATGTTTAATGTATTTCAATTTCTTTTTTATAACTCATTTCAGTCAGTCAAAAGATAATGAATTTTTAGTTATTTTATATATTTATATTAATATACATTAGTGAAATCAGCAACGCTGTAGCTTACCTTGCCATTGACGTTAGCCAAAATTTTTGCCTCCCTAGACACGCCCACACCATCAGCCGATGTAGCACGTGTTGAGGGTGAAGTTGCATAAACAAATAGTGGCAAAGAATTGAAATTTCGCAAAATTCCGCCACAATCCTTGAAACGGCGACAGAGTAGCACCTTTTTATTAACTGCTCCAGTCGTTGAAGTGTTCGTATTGTCCTCCACTTCTGTTAACTGAACGTTCTTTTCGTCTAGTCCATTTGGCTTAGGTGTATATTGCATTGAATGCTTAGTTTTTGCGTCACATTGTGTTCCATTATCAGTTATAGTTGGAGTAGCTAAATTTGTTGTTATTGTTTCCACTATTTGGTGCCCTTGTGACTGCGTTTGTTGGTTTATTGCATCTGCGCCAGCTGTTGCCATGACACTCTTTAATTCTTTTCATGAAGCCACTATAAAATTGATTTTACTGTTTTCCTTTGTTTTTCGGTATTGTGGACGGCTACTTTTGACTGTCGCATATTGTTAACATGCGGTACATATACCTTTGCATCGAAAATATTTAATACATTTCTTACAAATATCATGCAAAAACTATTTATAAACTTTTTTTAATCATTTGAAAAATATTTATTTATGTAATTTTTCTTTTGCGTTCCGTATACCGTACCGATTTTTGCAAACTGATAACTTTTCTTCTTTCTAATTTCGCAAATTGGGAGTCAACCAAAATTGGTTAGAAAAGTAGACGTGAAAGATTAGCGACACAAAGAGACGTGAAAAAACGCGATTTTTTTTGTTAAGCGAAATTTATTTAGCATATTTTTCTAAAATATGCAATATATATATTAACGACTTAATAATTTATTATTGTAGAATGCTTAGGTTGCATTTCCAAACACTTTTTACAACAAATATAAGCGTACAACTAATGACAGTTTAAAGCAATCCCAAAACAGAAAGGAGATAGTTATATAAAGTGTATAACAGTCTCAAAAATATGCCTCTCACTCATACCCTTTATTATAACACTTAAGTGCAACGCATTCACAATTGTTGGCTTATGTTCACAATAAAAATCACATAATAATCAGATGTGATAGATAAGTTCCCATACATACTTGTAGTCATATTAGAATCTCTAAAGCAAGTACCATCTATACTGCTATCTAAATTGTGCTCTTACACTATAAATCACTATACGCTATTTAAGCAGTTAATGACTGCCCTAATATTCACGTATATAACAAAAAATATATATTATACATATTAATATATATAAACTCCAGAAAAATAAAATGTATTTCAATAAATAAAAGATATAATAAATATTCCAAATGATATATTTAGCCCTATAATGGAACCCTCAAGGTGCAAGAAACAGAGGACGCCCCAAGATGACATGGTATAGAAGCGTTAATAAGGAAACAAATAAAACATTTAATGAGTAAAGGCACATTGCTTGAAGCCGATATTTGGTATAATGGTATGGTATAATAGTATATTACCATTGCTTTCGTTAAAGCATTTCATTTGATTTAAGTCGCTTATGAAATTTAATTAACCATACAAAGAGCTTTCGTGCCTCTTTACATTAGTTAAGAAAAATGCCAAGGAAATTACAATATAAATGTATAATGCAATATTGCGATATATTTTTTTCAAACAGGACATTATAGAAATTTGACATATATAACACATGAAACAAAATGTAAATAAAAAACAAAAAGTGTGGTACAAATTTTTTAAGTTTGTTTTCTATAAGTAAAATATATAATTGCTATATAAAAATATATGAATGAGTTTATATATCAAATATACGTTTGATATTATTATACAATATCACATTATTTTAAAATAAATATTCTTTTCATTTGGATATCAACTGAAATGTAAGCAAACAAGAGCTTTCCTAAAACTTTCTGATACATAAAAGCTCTTTCACATGCAGAAATGTCAATAGAAACTCCCAAATCTTAATTTGATTAACATAAATTGATTTAACTGCAGTAGAAACAAGTTATAATATAAAATACAATATAGAAATTATTTTTTTTTATTTAAGCCAAATGATCAATATAAAACAAATATGAGATATTTTTAATTTTTGCTTAAAAACGATCTTGTATTTTCTGCGTAAACTGCTTTTCTCAAGGAAAAAAAGCAATGTTAACATAATGCAGTGATTTAATAAATGCATGCAAAATATTTAGCAAAACTTCAAGACTAACATTTTAACAATTTAGTGTGCTAAATAGAAATCATGAAGAAGCATATATATATATATATATATATACTGATGTTTGATAAAATTGGTAAATGTGATTTTAACTAAAACATTTTTAAAACTTTCATAAACGGAATGAATCACTCAAACGATTTTATTCCTACTAACCGTTTTCTTTAAAAAAAGAAATGTTTTTTAAATTTCATATGTATTTTTATTTTAATTTCAATCTACTTATTACTGTGGATATTTTTATTTATATATGACAACAATGTGTGTAGACTAATTCAGACTTTATGCAGGGGATTTGGGATGATCGACTGTTTTGTAATTTTACTTGATACATATATCACGTAAGATATATATGCTTATCTACTAAGTTTACGTCGAAATATCACAATTGGACAGATTCTTTCTTTTCAACGTACTTCGGCTATCATATATAATATATGGCAACATATGACAACTGATGGCTGAATAATTCAGGCTCAAGACTAAAGCATTAATTTAACCTTTACAAGTGTCAAACCTTACTAGTACATTATTGTTAGTATATTGTACTGTCGAGTTAATTCTCGATGCTGTTTATTGTTATAATCAATATATAATATAATGAATTATGTGATTTTGACAGTTAACATACATTTACATATAAAATTAAAATGGGCCATATTAATAACTCTTCATCACAATATTATTCTCTGGTTCAGATATCTTTACTATGAAAAAAAATTTAACATAAATTAGTTTATAAGTAACCTTCCATATTATATCATATATTTTCAAAAATATAAACTTAATCTTGTCATCTGATATATAAAATTACAAAATTTCTCTTTAAAATTCAAGTATAGCTGGTATTCTTTTATCTGTTGATAACATCAAGCACTACTGAAGTATATTTAAAAACAATTTTTGAAAAGGTAACCATTTTATTTATCACGATATCCGTAATATCTGCGTGCAAGGTAATTATATAAGTATTATCTGTGCGATGGCCGTACCATGAACGTGAAAAGAGGGGACTCAAAGAATTTGATTAATTAAATCAATTATCAATTTCAATAAGATTGAAGACTTTTCAAATCTTTTGCAAATTTATTTAAAATAATCGCTTTCCATATTTTTTTCTTTCCGATTACTAGTTACTATTGACACATATCATTTTGTTAGAAAAAGAGTAAAAATTAGTTGAGTTTTGTGATATCGATTTATGGTGAACTAATATCATGTTTTGAGGAGCCTTATTCTACTGAATGAGAAGTCCATTACCTCTATGTCAGAGGTAGTAATAATGCAAGTCTCTAATTTTGGAAAAAATACTTCTGCTTCTTTCAAAATAGCAGTGTGTTCTATACTAGCTAAACGTGATTTATTTATACCCCTATATTGATTAAAATCACCACCTAATTTCTCCTTCACAGTTATCGAGTCTGCCATAACTGGAAAATTCATAGGTTTTTGAGATAAAATTATTCTGATTAATTGGTATAGAAAGTGTGCATTTGACCGCCGAATTTGTTGCGAAACAATATGGGAACTTTAATTTTATTTTTATATTATTATTTCTTTCAGTATAGTTTTAATAAGACAATTTGATTTCAACCGGTTTAGTGCAGAGCATTGTTTAGTTTTCTTGTAGCGTTATTATCTTCTACAAATAAGGGGACTCATGGGTCTTTATCTGGCTACGCCCATAAACTTTCTTAGTGAATTATTATTTTGTTATGTATACTTTTGTTTTAAAAAAAAGATAATTTTTTATATACCTTGATTTCTCACAAATATATAGACATATACATAGATATATGTAATAAATATATATATTATTAAGTTGTTTAATTAAATTAAATAGTAGATCTTAAACAAATTCAATAATTTATTATAATTTTTTTATCACAGAGAAGGCACGAGAACCTTTTAACAGGAATATAGACATTGTAGCGAAAAACAACACTGTCTGTATGCAACTCAACTTATAATTAAACTAAAGATATATTTTTCCTGAAAAAGGTATGAAAAAAATTAATTATTCTTATATAATTTGTTATTATAAAATTATAATTTATATATTGTTATAAGATATTAGCGTTATTCTACAGCTCAACTTGTATAATATCCTAAATTATGGCATGATTCCGATTTCCCAGAATCGCCTCTTTGACGACAGTTTTTTAGACACTGTTGTGAACAAAGTAGAATCAATATGGCTGACCCTACAAAATTTCTCTATACGGGAAATCAGCATCGTGCCGTAATAAAAATTTTACAAAACAAAAAGACAACACACCTCAATCTAAAAGTATTAAAGCTGAAGACAACACAGTGCGTTTACACTATAGCAATTATCTCGCGCCAATTAACATAATTTTCTATATAAAATCCTTGCAATTGTGCTCAAGAATTTCTATCAAAAAATACATTTTTTGTTTAAAATGTTAGAAATTTAGTTAAAAAATACTGATTTTAAATAAATTGGTAAGCAATACATGTAACAGTATTGTTTTAGCCGTCATATAGTACACAGAAAAAAGAAATTATGTATCATTTACATATCATTTATCCAAATAATTAAATCACTTATTTGAGTTTCTTATTTTTTAAACAAAAAAAAAAGCGAATAATTATTTAAAAAAAAAATCGTTTTAAATAAGATTTTTCTTTTTTTGTCTTATGAATAAATTCAAATAGAAAATACATTATTGAGATATTTAAATCTTTAATTTTTAACCAGGTGAATTTTTGAGCTTACTATACAACTGTTGCTGATAACGCCAAATATTTATTATGTGTGGTTTTTGGAAACATTTCTCATATATGAACAATTAACCTAATAAATGTATCTTATGGCCACTTAAGATAAATATTTAACGTCATCCAGAACAGCTAATAACTAGTCAATATTTTATTTTTTTGTAAATTATGTTTTAACTTGCTAAATTGCAAAACAGAAACAACAAAGTTTTGGTCATCAATTAAAACATATAAACAAGAAAATAATTATATTGCTGAAAAAAGTTTTTAAGTTAAAACAATATATAACTAATTTATTAAAAATGTGTAAATAACAGTTTAAAATTTTTATTTTTTTGTCGTTTGGAAGACTTATTGCAATTAATATAGTAATATATAATATTATATATTAATGTAATGCATAATTTGTGTAATGTGTAATTACTATCCTTGTCCCAAATTTTTTGGATGTTTACATTTCACATATATTGAAAGTGAAACAGCGATTTTTGCGAAAAAAATACCTAGTATTAATATTTATTTTATATATTTTTAAGACAATTTATACTTAGAGAGTACATTCTCTTAATAAAATCTATTACAAGTTAATACAGTTTACATTTTCGAAGGATTTTGTATAAAAATTATGACTAAATGCTAAATGCGTTAATGTAACGCAATTTTGCAATACATTTTTGACATGACACTAATATGAAATTTTTTTAAATTTTTAGCGACTTTTAAGAACAAAGGTTCTAAAACTGATTCTAAAATTATTATCGTATAGCTGAACTGAAAAACTTGTGTTCAAATTCCAATAATAAACTTGTATTATCAAATTCCAATTATAACCCAGCTACGTATAAGCTGCTACTTTTGTGTAAGTATAAATTTGCAACTGTTTTGTTTTATCGAATTTAATATAATTTAAAATTGTTTACTATTTTTATAGCAAAATAAATAAATCATGAAATATTTATTCCCATTTACATTTTGTTTAAAGACAGATTCCAGAAAGTTTTAATTTAAATTAAAAATACAACACTGTTTTAATATCCACATTTATCTATTTCTTATGCACTCAGCAAGCAGTCATTTCTTTCAAGTTTTGAGTTCGAGCAAGCTGTGAACCGGTAAAATTACTTAACATATATAAAATAATTAAAATTGTATTTATGAAGTGAAAAAAGAAATTTGTTATTTATAATTAAATCTGTTTGTGTTTTGCGTGCTTTAAATTCTTTTTGTTTATAGAAATTTTCGAACGTTGCGTTTGTGGTCAAAAAGTCAATTACTCAATTGTTGGTACGCAGGTTTTCCTATTGGATAGAGTGCAAAAGAACTATAAACAGTCTCTGATTTGACAACGTAAGAAGAATAGACAACTTTGTTTCTTTTGACATTGTTGCATTTGCTTTTAAATCATTCATTTTAAAATAACTAGAATTTATAAATTTTTCTTGTTACACGAAATAGTATACAAAACAAAGTGTGCTGATCTGCCTTACAATAAAGCAAATTAAATTTTACAATATAGCAAATTCGCAACAAATTGTATACGCTACCGCGTATAAAGTAAAAAACCTTGAAATTTCCGCGAAATGCTATTGTAAAATGAAGATTTGTTAAAATTTAAGGATAGTTCAGACAACAGAATTTGTTTAAAAAAAATTGAATCTATCAAAATTTTCTATAAATTGTGTTAAATGAAAAATATTTTGTTTTTCATTGGAAGCAAAAAATTTAATTAAAATTTTCATTGTCCCATCTTGCAATTTTTCAAATGAATTCCGGCTGTCAAAAAAGTGTATTTGTTGCTGATTCATTTTAACAAACGCTGTCTGAATACGAAACGAATTTACAAAGACTGGTTGTACTTTTTACGCCTTTTTGCTTGTGCTGCTACAAAGAGTTTGGCATTCAATCGTTAAAGTTCGGTGAGGCAAGTCGGAACGATTGCAAGAATTAAATTCGTGTAGTCGTCAGTCCACAATAGCCAAGGAGGATTTTTTTCTTTTTTTGTTAAAAATATAATTTGTGCGTTGAATCACAAACACAGTAAAAATCAAAGTACGAAATGGCGTTAAAACGGATTAATAAGGTACGTTCCTTTTTTTGTTTAACTAAGAATTTAATGCATTTTATGAGACTCCAAAAAAAAATTTATGCAAGAGCTGCTAAAACGAAAAAAAAAAATGACGGGAAAATTGATCGAAAAATGGGCGACACTACAAAAAAAAATGTGCATATATTTTAATGAATTTAAACTAATTTTAAAATGTGTGTCTAAAGTGGAGCACTAAAGAAACTATTTGCAAAAATAAATGTGATATATTTTAGAAAAGTGTATAATCCCTTGATTACATGAAAAAAACCTGGAAGTGTCTATCATTAGAAAGTGTGGACTTTAGTGATACAAAGCATTTAGAATTTTCTAGAAATAGGTGTGTTGGAGATAGAGTACAAAATATAAAAAGTGAATTTCAAGTCAGAAAAGTATTTAATCATAATTTCTATATCAGATTTGGTATATACAAACTATCCGTCTGTGGAGTGAAGAAATTCAGTGTTGCTACATAACCCTACTTTTTGTACATATGTACACATACTTAATTTTGCAAAATATTTCAAAATTACGCTTTATATTTAATTCAATCTCTTTATGTATAGCATGTTTTTAATAACTTAGAAATATTTTTAATTTTTGTTAACACATTTGTTCCCGGAAAAGAAAATTTTCAGAAGTTTTGTTAAGAGAAAAAAGTAAGATGTATAAGGAAAAAAAAGAAGGAAACACTGAACGTCAGCGTCGCCGTTACCTTTCCACTTACACTCACACACATTTATATACATATATATATATGTATATATATGTGTATATATACACCCATGGTTAAATTTCGTTCTCGCAATTCGTAATGATTTTGTTTAATAGTCATCGCAGCGAACTGCGCTGCTTACCAATATGCCAGACAATCGCTGAGTAAATGAAGTATGCCCCTCATTAGCTCCCTTTTATCCATAAGCTTTGGAAAACGGCAATCTTTTGTTGCTGCTGCCTTTTCTAATCGGCGCCTTTACTTATTCGTTTCTCTCACACTAGTGCCGTTTTCGTAATTGTCGAATTCGTTAGCTTTTTTTTTTACCCGCACAGTAATCCCCCGTCTCTGTATTTTAACATAAAAAGTTTATTTTTTTCTGCTAAAATTCTTTTTGCACTTTATAAAATACTATGCGTAGTATTTGTCTCGTTCGCTATAACGTATAATGCTAATGGTGATATATTCGATTGAGTGCGGTTAGTTTCTGTATGCTACTGCTGTCTCATTTTTGCTACTTAGTTGCGTCCATTGACGTTGCTTGTTTTTAATATCTTTGATATATATGTATATATAATTTAGTGTTGTAAACCTTAGAGACTATTTACTGAAATTAATAATTAATAAATAATTAATAATTAACGTTTAGTTCTTCTAAACCTTTAGACAGTCAAATTTAAGGTTGTATAAGAAGTTATGGTCCATCAAACTTGAAGTATTAAATATATTTTGGCTGTCCGTAATCTTTATTTTTAACGCTACTTATACGTAGCATTGAAAAACAAACTTCTCCGTGTTATTGAAGGTTAAAACTTTATAAAATGCCAGTCAAGGGTTTAAAAATGGTTAAATTAAGAGTAAAATTGGCAAGAGCTAATGTACATCAAGCTCAATATATTTGTTATGAAGTTTGCAATATTAAACGGACATCATATTCTTGAGCACTACACTCTTCTAATTTGTCTAGTAGTACTACTGTCAATAATCAACGATTGGGGCAATAATAGATAATATGCAACTAAAAAATTAAAAACCATTTTAATACCATATGTAAAGAATACTGAGGGTATTTTGAAGCTTCACTTCAACTTGTATATTCAGAAACTTAATATTGTTGTTGTTTTAGTCCATAGTTGACAGGAGTTTTCAACACCCGAAACATCCCCACGAATTGAACTTCTTGCAGATGCCTGTGCAATAATTTATCTTAAATGTACTAATGCTTTTCCAATTCTTCAAAACCTTGGCCTTAAGAAGCAGAACATTTCTAGTATCTATTCAATGTGAAATGACTCTCTTAAGGTTAGATGTTAATATTGGAGTATCAGGTTCTTTGTTCTATTTCTCTGTCTAGATTTCTAGATCTACAACTATAACATCAAAGAGGTTTTAATTCTGATTTTAATATAAACTTAAATTTTATTGGCAATTTACCTGTTGAATTGATTGTTTGCATCTGTACTTATACCTTAAATATTTTTCTATTAAAATAATTTAAAGATAGCCTCTTGTATAAAATACAATTATACAACTGTTTTTTAAAATTAAATTGTTTTAAATAAAAATGAGTGAATATTATTTTGTTTAGGCAATAGCAAATACTGCAAGTTTGCCCTTGAAATAACTCAGCCATTATATTGTAGTTGCATAAAATTTTCAAAAGAAAATCTATTAAATTAGCACATGTAGGATATAAAACTTTTCATATTAATTATTAATTTGAAAAATCTGTTTGGATTAAAATTCATTGTAATTTAATAATATAAGCTTTGCTTATCAGTTTACATACACATTTCAGTTTTTGTCTTCTTGAAGAAGATGACTCATCTTACAATATCTAAATTACGTTGTTATATTGCAATAATAGTTTAACTATAAATAAATAACTTATAACTTATAATAGATAATTTAAAATAATATAACTGGTTTCTTACAAGTCTTCGTATCATAAAACAGTGTTTTTCTTTATAAATTATTTTACTAGAGGGTTTTTTTAACGCAGCTGGATTGAACTCATCATGTTATTCTCCTTGTCACATATACTGATTTTGATGGAACATTACAATAATATTTTAACAATTTTGTTAATATATTGTAATAGTTTTATTAAAATATTGTAGTAGTTTAATTAGAACATTTTTTTTATGATTATATATATAATTATTGTCGAGTCATGCTATATACTAGCATGGTCAATATGTTATCTTTTTTAATTATGTGGAGATTTATTTATACCATAACTTTAAAGCTAAACGGGAAAGATAGAGTTGCAGGGATTCAGAAATGGATCTTTGCATTACAAGGTTATTCTTTACATGACCAAGTGCAGCTCACTTATTCCAATAGGGACCCGAAAATCAAGTCGAAATCAGGTCTATTTGTATTACATCAACCAACTTTAACGAAATGACTTGAAAACAAACACATCTGCATTTCTATTGGGTTTTACGATTGGTATTTGGTGTTGCTGCTGTAGTATGAGTTGTGGTTAGGTTAATTGCAGATGGTAAGCAGTACTCAGTCGTTGTGACCGATTAACATTGACTTGTAAATACAATCAATTGCGGCATAATTGACAATTTTTTGTCCTACCATCTATGTTGATATTTCTTATTATTTTTCTCTCTTATCATAAATTGTTACATATATTTCTATATCTACTTCATTTTGTATTGTAATTTTAATCTATATTTGTTTTTTATTTTGTGGTATCCTAAGCATTTGTCACGATGACTAATAAAATCCCATTATTCATAGTACAGCAGATATAGGTCAGTACCATGGCACAGTATTAAACGGCTTAAACAATTCCATACAATACTGTTTTAATAAAAATCAAGTATCTTCGGTTTCCACTATCTCTAAATAATAAATTAAGTTATATTAAATAAGCAAGTAATTTATTATTGAAAAGTATGTGAACTTGACAAAATAATATTTTTAATTATCTTTTAAAATGTGTAGAACGTGTATGTGTCTGTATGCTTGTTTATATTTGAAAGATGAACACTTTAGTTGTATTAACGATATTAATAATGAGTTAAAAATTTTTTGATGAGTGTATGCAAATCTAATTATTATAATAGAACTTTCTTGGTTTTTTTGTAATTGGAAACGCAAAAAATATTTCAGTTCAATAGAACTGATACCAGTTCTTCTGACCAGTTCAGTAGTTTTGATACTAGTTCTATTTGCAGCTACGTTCACACTTTTAACCTAATCTTATTTAAACCCATGTCGGTATGATCTGAGTTGAAGTGGGTATTCATTTAAATATAATCAATCGTCCTCATTGATGACACAGCTTCTACAGTAGTTATTATATATTGTTGACTTGTGTTACTTGTAAATCATTGTGATAGTACTTGATTCTAGTAGGACCTTTATTAGCACCCACGTCGAATTACTTTATTTGATGTGATCGATCAATTGGACAACATACAATATATAATATAAAATAAATTTAAAAATATTTTTTTTTTGTTTTTGTTATGCGCTAAACAGAAACAGGGAGTACAAAGTTTGTTTTATAATTTTTTACTATTCCTCCCTAATTGATAATTGGCTGTAATATACATTTATGTAACATGGGGTTTTTGAAATCAGTGTCTTCATATAAACCACTGCCTTCCTACTGTCCGTGGCTTTCTTTTTTCAGTGTCTTCCTTTAAGTCAGTGTCTTTATATAGTTAGTGTCTCTTTATAAGCCAGGGAGTTCCTATTGTTAGTGGCTTTCTTTTTTCATTGTTTTTATGTAGTTAGTGTCTCTTTATAAGCCAGTGAGTTCCTATTGTTAGTGGCTTTCTTTTTTCATTGTCTTTTTATAATTAGTGTCTCCTTATAAGCCAGTGAGTTCCTATTGTTAGTGACTTTCTATAAATCAGTGTTTTTTTTCAGACTCTTCCTTTTTTCAGTGTTTTCTTTTTTTCAGTTTTTCCTTTTTTCAGTGTTTTATTTTTGTGTCTTCCTTTTTTCAGTGTTTTCTTTTTTTCAGTGTTTTCTTTTTTTTCAGTGTCTTTCTTTTTTTTCAGTGTGTTCCTTTTTTCAGGGTTTTCCTTTTTTCAGTCTCTTCCTTTTTTCAGTGTCTTCCTATACATCAGTTTATTCCTATAAGTTAGTATCTTTAAATATATCAGGTCTTTATATACGTTAGTGTTTTCGTAAATGTAAGTTTATTCCTATAAGTTAATGTCTTTTTAAACGTCAGTGCCTTAACATGCATCAGTGTCTTCCTATAAGTCAGTTTATTCCTATACCTCAGTGCCTTTTTATTGTCAGTGACTTTCTACACATCAGTGGCTTTCTATAAGTCAGTGTTTTTCTGTAAGTCAGTTTATTTCTATAAGTCAGTGTTTTCTAATAAGTCAGTTTATTTCTATAAGTCAGTGTTTTCTAATAAGTCAACGTCTTTCTATTAATCATAGTGTCTTCCTTTAAATCAGTATCCTTCTATTAGTCAGCGTATTTCTCTAAGTCAAGCGGCTTTCTTATAGTCAGTGTCCGGTGATTTATGCTGTTGGAATTAAGGTTACGGTGTAGGTATTTTGACTAGATGAGTCACGTGTATGAACATTTAGTTTTGGTAATTCTATAACTAAAAAGACAATTTTAGACAAAAAGAAAAATTCCAGTTATAACAAATTTTTGGAATAATATAAAATCAAATCAGGGACTTCCAGCTGCAGCATGTAAATATATAGTAATAATTGCTTATAAAATAATTATATATATTTTGGAATAAGAATCCGTAGCAAAGAATAAGTTCATTCTATTACAAAATATATTTATTTCCCCTAATGTAGAAGTATCTTTGAAAAATTTTTGTTTTCTTGAACTGACATGCCTGTGCGTTATTTTTATTTCCTTAATGTTTATCTATTTATTTTTAAATGAAAAATGTTGGAAAAAAATGATTTTTTCAAGTTTTCGTTGTGGCAGGCATATATGCCGGTGCTGTCAAACGCTTCACCTCTCCGAGCACTACGTCGACGAAGACGTCGGCGAATACTCAGCTTTAGTGGTGGTGTGTACTATATTGATAACGTTGATACTTTCGCTATCGTCACAACATTTTTGCTGAGGTTGTTTAAAATGTTGTTTGCAAAGACACTTTTTTCTTCTTCATCTTTCTTCAAGTATCTAAAAAAAGCGAGTTTTTAAAAATTGAATTTTGAGTACTAAAATATGTATTTTTGTATTGAAAATTTTTACGTTATTATTTTTACCTTAATTTTTCTGTTTTTGTATGTTTAATATAAAAAAGCGTGAAGCATTTGTGGAACTCAGAAACTGCAGACATTTCTGAAAATATCTATAGTAATGTTGTTGCTTATAAATTACAGAAACACCAAATTGTATCTTTTTCTTTTTTGAATTTATTTTTTGGTTTTAACTTCTCTGCTTTATTTTAATTTATTTTATTTTTTTGTTTCTTCTTTATGTACTGCGAATTTAAAGCGTTGCCAGAATTTAAAAAGGGCCAACGAACTCTACACACAAATCATTTCGGCTTCAATGCAAAATTATGTATGAGCGAGCACCTGTGTTCCATTCGGCCACTGTGCTCACACGTTGTTTTGATTCACATCTTTGCTGGTTTGTTGTGAAATTTTTGAATAAAATTTAATATTTCTACTTCCCAAATATTCTCTATCTATTTGTATAATGTGTAATACACATTAGACGTCATTTATTGGAGTTTCAACAAAAAAAAATGCATTAAATTTTTTTTATATATATATATATTAATTATAAAAAACTTTTATTAAACATATTTAATAATTATAGGAACTACAAGATCTTGGCAGAGATCCACCTGCACAATGTTCAGCTGGCCCGGTTGGAGATGACTGTGAGTAATTTAAATAAATATAGCTCCAAATATAACAATGGTAGTATCCACTACCAATAGATTTAAGTACATATAGCTTCAAATATAATAATAATAGTATCATCTACCAATAGGTATATATAGCTCCAAATATAATAACGGTAGTATCAACTACCAATAGATTTAAGTATATAAAATGAGTCATATGAGTTACTCTTTTAACTTAATTTATTGTTATTAATAATTTATTAATAATTAAATCAAATTAATGCTAATTGCCTCTATAATAGGTATATTTGAATTATTTGTATAAAATGTATTTTAATGAGTTTATTATATCACACACATGTGACGTAACAAGTTTATTTATAAACCATATGTATTTAACATTTTATTATGTTTACGTATCTTTTATAAATATAATGATGATTCAGACCTTTATTCACAAAAGATAGATAGTTATGTTAAGTAGTTTTATAAACTTATGTGTTAAACTGCGATTCAACAATTAATCAATTGGATTCTCTTTACTGAATAAATCAATACCGATTTATTATTGAAAGAAATTGGCAACACATCATATTTTGCCAGCTGTTTATTTGTTTACAAAACTATGTTTTTTTTTATTTTTACTTACGATTTGTTTTCATTTATTGTTTGTTTGGCATTCTTAGTGGACTTTATTATATATAAAAGTTGCATTACCAATGACATTTTTTTAAAATAATATTACGTTCCACTTTCATTTGCACTTATATTCCACATTAAAATGGAGTATGAACTAGATCATTTGTAATATCATGTTTCCACTGCAGTTAAAATTGCTTACGTTAAAGAAATTCAGGTTGATTTATGCATTTGAAATAGCTTTGTTGTTTACATTTTACATATAAAATGTGTAGCAAATTTTGATCATTTCTTTTATGGGAAATTTATTTTTAATGCTTGCATTCGATATTTTACGCCTTAAATCAGTTATATGAAAGCTCTTTGTATGTTAAATTATCCTTATTAGCTGCCTTAATGACCAAAACTTACTTAATGAGACCAGTAGAAACAAGTTCACCGTGGTGTTGTCATTGTTTCCTTCAGTGTTTATTAAACAAATTTTACTGAAACATTACTATTGTTATATATATATTCATATATTATCTTCTGGTGATCTTATGTTCCAAAAAGAATTAAAAAGTAACTTAACTCTTAAAAGCATTAAACCACTAAAATGCAGAACTAATAAATATATAGTTTTACGCACTCCGATTATATCGTTGTTATATATATCTTTATTCAAAATCCTCAGGTGGTTTTAAGTTGAAAAAAAAAATTAGTTAAGACTTTTTGGAAATAAAAATAAGAAATATTTTTAACTTTTATATATTATAAGATTGCTGATGTTATTATTTGGGTTACAGTAATTGTAATACAATCTTCTATCATTTATTTTGACAGATATTACTGACGCCAGTTTTTCAAAATTCTTTAATTAATACTAGTAGCACAAATTCAATATAGTGACTATATTTAATTATTCAAGATTATCATCACAACATTGAAATATTAATTTTTTTTAAATATAAATATAAAGATATATATCAATCGGATGCAATCATCCTCTTCTAGGTCTTGTTTTTCTTAACTTATTCGAAGTATCGAATATATAAAAAATAGTTTTTTTTAAACAATGACTGCATTCTTGGTTTAGCCTAAAAGATTTGTTTATATAATTAAATTACATAGCTAGCGTGCCATATCAGTTCTGATGATATTACAATATTTTTACCTGATAAGATCTACGCGTGATTCATCTTGTTTGTTACCGGTTTCCATTGGTATTTATAGTTACATCCAAAGTGTGCTATGTTGCTCCGCACAATCTTCCCTTCCTTCCGCATTGATTTACTTCTTCAGTGATCAATATATAATTGAAATGTATGTCAGAAAAGCAGAGAACAATTAATACTTATTACTCCATAGATGACATCCTCTCTATATATTGCTTTCCCAATTAAATCTTTTAAGTATTTTACTTAGTATGCTTTTGACTAGCATAAGCGTCTAATCTAAATTAATAATGAATTTGTCGTTCGAATAAAATGTAAAACTGCAATGATAAGTGTATAGTTTATGATTACATTATATCTCATATTACCGTCAATGATTACGGTAATTATGGTTTAGGCAGATATAGAACTAAAAGGTACACAAGTAAAATCAAAATGTTCAAAATTAGCAATTTAAAATGTTTAAAGAATTATATTATTTTGGACCACTGTCGGTAATTTGGTTGATTTTAGTAACAGATATCATACCATAATTGGTTGTTCGAATACTATTTTCCTCACAAGAAATTCGTATAGAACATCTATATCATCTATCCAGTTGAGCTAATACAGTTTTATAGATTTTTTGTTTTTTCTGATGAGTGTTCCTAAAAATATGTTTCTTCTTCTATAATTATTTTAGCGTCCTCAATAACTATTTTAGCGACCTTCTGCAATATAACGATGAAAGCTAATGGAACCTTATCTTACCTAATAATAAATTTTCACTATTAAGTACAATTTTACTTAAAATTCATTTAATCTTTCATTAGTTAAGTTTATATTTGTAACTCTACACTTTATCTTTTATTGTAAGTATATGCACTAAATTGCTATGTCATCTGTTCTTATCTTATATGCGGAGATTGTGTTAAGTTTGTGATTCAATGATATATAAATAATGCTTCTTATCATTTGTAGATTTTGTTTCGTTTCACTATTCTTTCTAATTAGGATTTAATATAAATATACTATTAGTTAAAATTCGAGTTATAACACAATAGAACTCATTGGGAGCAGTGAAGTGTATTTTCTACATCTTGTATCTAGTTTTTTTAATTAATATAATTGAAAAGTATTATTTAATTAATTGAGACAATTTTTTTTATTTAGATGTTGTATATATCGATTTGTCTTTTAGTTGGTTTTTTTTTTTCTAAATGACCTGCAAAATAATGTATCCACAATCTACCAATAATTTAAATAGAAAAGTATAAGGTTAGTGGATTTTATTTTAATAGCAGCAAGAGAGGGTGGTTTTAGTGTTTGCAATCAGCTGTTACCAAAAAGAAATTCCAATATTGGGTGGGTAATGTGTAATATTATACCTACTGTCATATGAGAAAAACAAAATGTCAAAAATAAACAAAAATTGAAGGGCGGGAAATACATAACAAAAATTATTTGATGTTTAGGTTTCTGTATTTAAAAAAGTATTTAATAGAATAAGGTTTTATTTATACTGAAATAACTTTAAATAATACCAGAGAACAAAGACAGAGAGAGATAGACAGAGAGCATGAGCAAGATATAACAATTATAAAAATAATATTCTTTAACAATTAAGATTAACTGTAATTTATTTTATGTAAAGGAATTTAATTTAAAAAGCAAAGTCACATTAGTTGAAATTGTTATAAAACCTCTTTTACTTCTAGAATTTAATTTAATAGAAATTGAAATAATTTCTAGCTCATAAGCAATCCTCATATTCGACTATTGTTTATGTATATTTTAATTTATTTATAATAGTTTAATTTCATTTTAAAAAATAAATATATGCCTGTTTACCATCTATGCCTGTTTACCATTTTAAATATATTGTAATTTAAAAATACTCATATATCTATTATTTGCAAATAAAACTAATTTAATTTATTCTTCTCTTTTTCAGTGTTTCACTGGCAGGCAACAATAATGGGACCGGTAATTACAAAATTAATTATATTAATATAACTATGTATTTACATTCTGCTTACTTATTCTAATACATAATAAATTGAGTATATATCTATTTTATACTACATTATGCTACATATAGTTGTAGGGTTTGATAATATTTGTTGCAGTTAGGAATAGTTTTTATAAAAAAAATTTCCGTATATATTATCTATAAATGAAACATATTATTGTATTAAAATGACTGTAATGTAACCATAACTACGTTGCAGTTCGTGTATACGTCTTCAACACTGTTAATATTCAATAGAAATTATAGATAGATGAAAAATAAATGTTTTGATAGAGGAATCTCTAATTTATATATTTAAATATGGTTTCGAATAAAAATCTTAAACATATATAACAGAATATATAAACATTTAGAGTTTTCTTTTATATTGTCTTTAGTGATTTAGATCAGTTGTGTTCCAACTGAATCACTGAATCTAGAATCAGAATTTTCTTACAGTGGTGTTTGTTAAAGTATTTACTTACTACTTAGTTTTCTTCCACAAACGTGCATCGTCCTTGTCCGTATAATGTAGAGTCGTCTGACGTAGAATCTTCACATAGCATCTTAGTATGGTCAAATATTAGATTATTTGCCTGTTAGAAAATCTGTCATGAAATGGGTTTTGTACGGTAATACACTAGCTTGCAATTTTTTAATTACAATTTACTAATGGATCTCTACTTTCACCTAATGTCGTGTTGTGCTATAACAACTCTTCCATATGAGTATATGATATACTTATGTATAATATACTCATTTTTAAATATAAGTTTTACGTAAGGCATCTACAGAACTTACAACAGTTTTTAAAGTTATTAAAACAATAATAAACTAAAATTTTTAATTTACAGAACAAAATAAAAGTCCCATCTACCACAAAAGAGTAACGTCATTTGATAATGAAATTAATATAATTACTCATGGTTTCTCTTCATTGAGACAACATTTCTATACCTGGAATCAGACTAGATTTAATTATTTCCAGACATTCGTCTCATTTTTATCCTAACTATTCCTATTTATATACATTTTCATATTCTTTAGTATACTTGCTTTTTAAAATCTGATAGGTTGCAACAACCACAACAAGAGACGTATCGTTACGTGATTTCAAGAGTAGCCGGTATTACGTTCTGAAGTTACTCGTCATTTCAGACAACGAAATGATACTCACACTTCCCAACAAAGACTGTAAAACTAATCTTACTTTCAATCTTTCTAAGTAGATGCTGTTACTGTTACAACGATTGTACGGGTACTTGAGGAATTAAGCGTATATAGTTGTATTATCAATCCAGGGTTGATTAAAATTTTTAGTATATAGCAATAAATCATGCATCTGTATGGTTAGCACTTTTTATTCAACTAATAGTTGGCAACAATTTTGATTATTTTCAGTCTAGGGTTTATTCAGATTATTGTTTATCGATATTTTGCAATAAATAAAATATTATTACGATTTACCTAATTTATTTACAAGTAATAATTGTTAAAAATGAAATGGTTAGGCCAATTTGTACTTAATTAATTGCTTTTTATTTTCTACTACAAATTATCTATTATTTTATTATATTACATTATTCAATTATTATAATCTAATTAATATATTCCATTAATATACTTTTTTATTGTTATACCATATTATATATTGTTGTTATTATATTAATATATTGTTCTATTATATTATTCTATTATTATATTATTCTACTATTATATTATTCTATTATTATATTATACTACTATTATATTATTTTATTCTATAACTATATTACTCTATTAATATATTATTCTATTATATTATTCTATAATTGTAGTACTCTATTATTATATTATTTTATTATTATATCCATTGTTAACTAATTTTTAAATTATGAATAATAAATAAACTAATCTTCCCATTGTTTTCTTTCTGTGTTTAGCCGGACAGTCCATATCAGGGAGGCGTATTCTTTTTAACTATTCACTTTCCAACAGATTACCCATTTAAGCCCCCTAAGGTGGCCTTTACAACGCGTATTTACCATCCAAATATCAATAGTAATGGATCTATTTGCCTCGATATATTACGTTCTCAATGGTCGCCAGCACTTACTATATCAAAAGGTAAATAACTATTTTTTCTCATATATACAGAACAATAATAATAATAATAACATATATAATTTTATATTATTTTCAGTTTTGCTGTCTATTTGCTCTCTTCTCTGTGATCCAAATCCAGATGATCCACTTGTTCCGGAGATTGCTAGAATATATAAGACCGACCGTGAAAAATATAATGAGTTAGCACGTGAATGGACACGAAAGTATGCTATGTGATGCGTTCTAGTATGCCTAATTGATCCGTCAAAATTATATAAAAACATCATAATTACTACAAACGTTTGCTGCTACAACATCCAAAGCAACCAACAAGAAATGCAGTTCTCCAACATGAAAAATTCTAATAGCAACACTAAAATTTTTTTCAACATAAGCAACATCGAAATGTTGAACAACAATTTGGTTAATTAAATTTATTACAAAAACAATATAAAATGAATGCAACAGTAAATTAATAAATAAAAAATAAATAAACCAACAAAAAAGTAAAAAAAAAACATCTAAAAATTAAGCAGAGAAAAATTTACAATAATTCAAAAAAAAAAAATATTTAAAAAAATTTAAAAAAAAAAATACAAAACCCAACAAACTTACTTATAATTACTACATTTATAATTAATATTATTATAAATTATAATTAAATATATTCTTCAGAAGAAAAAATAAAAAAAAGAGAAAAATGAGATAAGATCGCAATTGTGAAAATATAGCAAAATTGCAAACTTTCGACTCGACCATCAGTCAAGTATGGAACGTTTAGATTTATTTGTTTGTACCAAATTGAAAGTCTATTAAGGCTTTTATTATTTAGAGTTGGTACTTTCTGATTAGAGTTTCATTTTCGCACTTTGGATATCTGTTGAAATAAACGTTTCCAGAGTGAAAGAAGCAAGGTCTTATAAACTGTATTATATACACTTTTCGAAATTGTTAGTTAAAAGGGTAGAAATTATCTGAAGATCAGTATAACCAAAATATTAGCTATGTTTGTGTATATTGAAAATATATATATATATATTCATATATATAAATAAATATACTGCTCTACATATATACATACAATTCACACACACACACCCATACACATACGATACATACACTTACATACATATATATACTTTTAAGCTTGCCTACATATAACAGAGACACATCCTTTCTCGTTCGTCAGATTTAAGTGTGGTTTATTTTATTATATAATTAAACATATATAAAAGAAATAATATCGAAGAACAAATATTGAAATATTTTGCTAAAATGATAAAAAGAAGAATATAAGAAAACTCTTAATTAGTAGTTAATTTAAATAATTTTCATAATTTTTACTATTGTGTGCATATTTAAATGAGAAGCCTGAGAAACAATATAATTTTCTCCTCAGAATTTTTTTTGTTTTTCTAAAAAGATATTGGTGAATGTGTTAAAATCGTAATTTTTTTTCTAATAAAACTTTAAATTTAATATTTTTAGCGTTTTTGGATTAGCAGATATCCTTCAAAAGATAAATGGTTTTAGGCAACTCAAGTTTCGAAAAACTTTAGAAAATCGAAAGTCGACATAAATAGCTATGAATGTTTTGCTCAGAATAATATCAGTAGTCAACAAACTAATGCTAAAATCATTGTCAGAGAAAGTTTTACAATTGCATCTGCGAAAAAGATAAAATCTACGTAAGTGCATTTAAATCAAATACAAGACCTGATATTCGAAGCTGGAACATTTGGGAACACTATATCATGTTCCATCATTCGATATAAATATGTATTTGTAAAGAACAATTTAAAACAGTATGTGACATGAGGCAGCTGAACAGTATGAGTAGTTTGAATATCTAAGAGTTGATTCAACATCTTAGAGTAACTAGAATAGCTTCTAAGAGCTGCTTCGATACTTATAAACAGGAAGATCCCATATTCGTATGGGTGTATCCCAAGCTGCTCTAATAGGTTGGTCTATAAACTAATATTACTCCTGTGAAATAACATCTAAAGAGGTTCTAAGAACGGCCAGGTCTACGTCCCAAAACCACTCGTCACTTTCGACGACCAATTGCCTTTCACCAAATCCCTTTCCACCCGAAAGGGACTTGATAATCACCGCGGGCTACAACAGTAACAACATCTAAAGAGACTCATTTTTACTAAAAGAATGTTTTTCACTGGTTAAGAGTAAACTGAAGCATATTGAATTCAAATAGAAGCGAAGATTTAAGTCTAGTAAGTTCGACGAGTTTAAAAAAATAGGTTTGCAGAACTATAAGCAATACATCATATATGAACCGATTTGATAAGAGATTGTAGGTAAATAATCACAAAAAATTTGTGAAAGAAACCTGTAGTTGTGAGTTTAATATTTATTAAAAATGATTAGAATTGTAAGTTACAGTTTCAAAAACAGGGAAGTTTATGTCCTGGATTCAGTTAGTCTACATACAAGACGCGATCAAGTGTCGTTCAAGCCCTTTGGGCTACAACTACAATAATAGATTGACTATAATTAAATAGGTTTTCTATAACTAGAATGTGAACGTTACTCTGGTGTTTAAAATGTATGTTCCTGAATTGAACATGAATCATTTAGAAAGAAGAAACTAATTATTCTGAGCGTGGAGTCTCATCAATTTATACCTGATTTTGTTATAGGAGCGACGTAGTGATAACGGTTGAATTCCGGGAATACATATCTAAGCTCACGTGCTATCGTTTTCCTTTACATTATGGCTCACTGGTCATCTGAGGCTTTGGAGGGTTTCACCACAACACTTGTTCAAATTATCATTGCTCCATTTTGTCAGAGTCTGATATCTATCTCTTATGATTAGTTTAAGTCTAAACAAGATTTAATGTATATATATATGTTGAATAAGCGAAGTTTTGTAGAATCTGCAAATATAGAACTATATTTTGGGTTCTGCAAAAATAACCACCGGTGCCGGTTTTATTTGCTGTCGTGTTTCCGAAGGTGCCTTTTAGATTGTATATATTCTGGTTACAGTTTTAAGCGAATTAATAGAAGGATACAACCTCACAAATAAGTAAAGAAAATATATTTATTTAAAGTCATCTTTTAGTAGTGTATTTTATTTGGAAATATGTGACAGAATGGAAAAAACTATTCAAGAGCTTACAAGGAAGCTGAAAAGTGACTTATTTACGATTCAAACGAGATAGTGTAGAGTAATTTAATAAATAGCTAGCGTTCTATGATCTCTATACCTGTAGTATAGATCTATTGAGGGCTATTGCCAATGTGTCGTAGACACACGGCAACTTTAAAGTAAGTATATAAAAGCTTGCAATACATTGCACAATGGAGGTTAGGATGGTTATTGTATGGGAAAGTAATGTATAATAGATGGTTATTGTATGGGAAAGAAAGTAATGTGGGAAAGTAAATAATGTACTTGTATGAGAAAGATAAGAGTGAGTATAACAAAATAAGTAGGAGTGTGAAACTAGCACGGGTACAGGTAGAGGAAAAAGTTAATTTAAACCTAAGAGTAGACTCTATCACTTCTCTATGACTTCGTATGTATTTTATTTTGAAGAACACGACAAAATCGTCTTGAAAATCGATGTCATGTATGTGGTTATATTGAGAAAAACATATATATATTTATATACCAGTAAGTTCAGATAGTTTTGATTTATTTATGTAGAACTATACTATTTATTATATTTGATTCTTATATTTTTAATGCCAGTTAAGGTCTACAACTACAATTAATAGGGCTTATTACAGAAGTAGCGTAGTTTCCGAAATGGGATAGTTAAGTGTCGCTTACCATTTCCATATTAACTTTAACAGATCTTTTGTGCCATATATTGAATTCTTTACTATGAAATCTACTCCTACTGCAAAAAATCATAAATGTAATAGTCATTTACTTGACCTTGTTAACTTTTAAGGATCCATTTGAATCTGTGTTGTTATCCGACTTTCGGATAGTGTCGGGAAATACCACAGCCAGCTTAAATGTTGTGCTTTATTGATTTGTTCCAATTGTAGCAAATTTTAAATGTGTTATTTCAGGGGCTTAGACTGGTATTCAAACATTGTTTTCGTTGTTTTTAAATTGTTATCTAATTTAGTATTTTTAATAACAACAATTAATTTGCATTTCCATTAACTTTGTGAAAAACATTTTCAGATTACTAATTCAAAAATCATTGTTTTAGTATAGAACAATATACATATTAAATTTAAATTAAAAGTGGCATTGTATGACACCAATAAGCATTTTATTTAAAGCTTAAAACTGATTTAATAAATATTTAATTTGATTAAATATTATTTGTACATATTTTTCTTTTTGGGATCATCAATTAATATTCCCATTTTCACTATCATCAGTTTATATTATAAGTATCTGCTATATCTGTGAATTAAAGTTGCATTTATCTACATATCTACATTTATCTACATATCTATTTTTACCTACATATCTACATTTATCTACATATCTACATTTATCTACATATCTATTTTTATCTACATATCTACATTTATCTACATATCTACATTTATCTACATATCTACATTTATCTACATACATTTAAAAAAAACATGCAATTGTCCATTATTATATATTTGATTCCCTATATATATAGTTCAGATATAAAATACTATATATATTTGACATAGAAATTTATTTTTATCACCAGTGCTATATCACTAACCTTGTGTGGTCAGCTTAAGAAATTGCACAACTTAAATATTTTATTAATTTTTTTTTATGATGCAGTTTATTATAATTGCCAAAAATTAATTTTACGTATGAAGGGTCAATGTGAAGGGCGATGATTCTCTCGACAAGTTCTTGTTTTACCAATCTTTCCCAACCAATGCAATGCTGTAAGAAAACATAAGATGAACAGTTTCAAGATGAAAAAAAAAATAAAATTAAATTGAAAAAATATTGTCTGTTCAATTGATTTAAAAAAATTCTCTAGAAATTTTTTTAAATTGTCTGCAAAGTTTATTACTATGCGGCTGTAGATCGTCTCAATTAAATTAAAATCATTGTGATTTAATTGTAAAAAGTGTGGATGGTATTCTCTCGCGGTACAATATCAGAGACGGCATTAGTTATTTTTAACTGAAGAATCTGTTTTTATGCTCATTTGCGTATTGAGTTTTTTATCACGTGAGAGTTGACTTTCTTACAAAGAGAACATTATTCACTTATTTATTAGGACTACTGCGGACAGTGATGTTGTTAAAAATCTTTTTTAAAGGGGACAATAATATAATTTATGTTAATAAATTGCAAAATAATCTTAGACGTAACGGACTTGTGGGTTACGTCCAAGGAATTATATATACAATTGAGGTAACCACAAAAAAATTATTATTAAGTGCTATAATTGTCTAATATATGGTAAAAACTTCAAGGTACTTGTCTTTCGAAATCAATTTGTTTTCCTTCAATAACAAGTAGATATCGAGACGATTGGACGATTTGAAACATTCATTTATAGATCGTTTTTTAGATCTATCTGTGGCATGTAGAGCGTCCCGATAATAAATTAATTAAGGTTTCGGACTACTAGGGATAGTATGGTAACTGAAGGTATTGATACTTATAAATGCATGAATTGACATTTATATGAAGCATGTGAAGCGTCCCGATAATAATTCAATGAATCTTTCGGACTACTAGCTATAGTATGGTAACTGAAAGTATCGATACTTATATAAAGGTATGGATTGACACTTATCACATAAGGGAGTAAAGGTTTTTCCATAACCAACTCCAGAATAAAACAAGAGGGAGCAAACTTCAAGATCACACGATTACAGTGAAATTATCATAATCTCGCCCACATAAGAGAGTTAAGGTTTTTTCATAACCAATTCCAGCATAAAACAAAAGGAAAGGAAGTAGATGTCGAAAGAAAAATATGACTATTATTCTTTCGGTAAAGAAAGAAAATTATCAAATAATTTTTGTATGGCAAGATTGTTAAATATAAGAGGGATTTCGACTTAGCAAAGTTTAGCAGAGTAGTCTTTAATACGCATCACTTTCGGCAAGCAAAAATTAATATTAATAATATATATTATTTTAATTGAGGAATGACCTATACATTCATGTCTCACATAGGATTGTGCGGCATTTTAGACAATATTTTTATCTGATAATAGGAATTTTTTATATAATTGAATGAAGGAAAAAAAAAAGCCAATATAATCTATAAGTGTGATGCGATCTAAACTTTTTTTCTGAACACCTATAAAAGATTAATAAATAAATGTATAGTAAATGAATACGAATAAAATGGAAAAAGCTCAAGTAAACAGAATTAAAACATTTCTCTTCCATATAGTTTTTTTCTTTACATTATGAAAAAAAATGAAAAGAACTTATGAAGGAAATGTGTAAACCTTAGTCAAAGTCATTAACAAACGAAGGCTAAATACTTGTAGATTTAGACTAAAATGCTTATATGAACACATTATTTTACAATAATATGTGGTACTACATTTTGTTTAAATTATTTTTTTTATTTTATGCTTTTAAAAAGTCAATTTTCAAATATTTACAAAGGGTCAATATATTATATACCTTATCATTTCATTATATGATATTCATATATGAATACTAAAACGCTTTTCATGCATTTGTTCTAATAGTTTATATAACTAACATATATCATAAGTAATATATGTTTATTCCAATAAATGTGATTACACATAAGAGGTGCTATATTACATATATAGTCATAAAATAATATATTTGTAAATGCTGAAATACAATATATATATGCATATATAAAAAGAAGTGTCAGAACGATTATCTATTCCAGTTGTTTAACTATAACTGTTCTATATCTCATTAGCCAGTTTTATGTTAATACTACAGAAACTTTGTGTACGTTATAGACAAAATGTTCTATCATTTTTATCTTAATATGAAAACCCACCAATTCGCTTACTGTCATAGACATGGTATTCTGGAATTTTTATGCCAGATAGTTTCGTGCGATCATAGATATAATATTCTGAAATTTCCTTTATATAAAACCAAGAAACCGATTTTTCTGTGTTAGATTTTAAAGCTGACATAGTCGATTTCAAAAACAACAGAGGAGATTTGAACAATATTTCGTGGAAAATAGTTGAACTTTATTAGTTCTCCGAAATGTCTAATCATTAAAAAAAGGAACTCTATATTTCACATTAAAATCATTATAACATTATATATTATATTATTATACATAATAATTATTAATACCATCTTATGGACATGGTATTACATATAGATAAAAATGAAACTGTCAACCATATTGGCGTCATTTCTTAGGATGAATCAATGGTAATATACCTGTACAGTATGCGTGATTTTATAGAAAGTAGTTGTAACATACCTTTATCATTATATATATGTTACATATATATGGTATATTATGGTTATTGAATAAAATACCTTAACTATATTTTTTAACCATACATCCATAAATGTATATCAAGCATATATATCTTCATTTATGCTGTTTGAGCTCTTCCAAATTGAATTGCAGATAATGGAAGGGGTATCAGGACTTGTTACATTTAAGTAAACACAGGTAAATTAGTAAATTTAATGTTACTTTAAGCAGAGATTGTCCTATTTTAGCTCTTAATGTATAATAAATATCATATTTAAATTTAAAGAAAAATATATATTGATTTGAAACTGGATTGTAGACTCACCAAGCATAAAAAGTCATAGCCAGAAGTCTATATTGGCCACTTGTACTAAGGTCACAATCAGCTACAGAACATATTAAATAAATAATAACATATTAACATATATAACATATATAAACATATTATATATATCATATATAAACATATTAATAAATATTATATTAAAGTTTAAGGAAAAATATATAATATATATATAAAAATATATATCACTAAGCATAAAAATTCATAGTCAGAAGTCTATGAATGAAGCATCTTCTAATTTTAATGAAGAATTAATATGTTTGCCTGTTATACCTAGTAGGTCATTTTTGTATAGCTAGAATTTGTGTGTGACTAGATATTATCACCAGAAAAGGTTGCAGGTGAAACCCCGGTATATTTATCATTACTGTTTTGTAATATATAATATATATCTAGATTTTGATCTAGATATAT
>NC_051847.1:192351221-192396579 GCF_002237135.1 Teleopsis dalmanni | reverse complement strand
ATTTTTTTGGAAATAAAAATAAATATTTTAAACTTTTATATATTATAAGATTCCTTCATTCCAATCAGTCTATCATGTTTCCTTCTATCATTTATTTTGAGAGATAGAACTGCCGCCAGTTTTTCAAAATTCTTTAATTAATACTAGTAGCACAAATTCAATATAGTGACTATATTGAATTATTCAAGATTATCATCACAACATTGAAATATTAATTTTTTTTTAAATATAAAGATATATATCAATCGGATGCAATCATTCTCTTCTAAGTCTTGTTTTTCTTAACTTATTCGAAGTATCGAATATATAAAAAATAGTTTTCTTAAAACAATGATTGCACTCTTGGTTTAGCCTAAAAGATTTGTTTATATAATTAAATTACTTAGCTAGCGTGCCATATCAGTTCTGATGATATTACAATATTTTTACCTGATAAGGTCTACGCGTGATTCATCTTGTTTGTTACCGGTTTTCATTGGTATTTATAGTTACATCCAAAGTGTGCTATGTTCCTCCGCACAATCTTCCCTTCCTTCCGCATTGATTTACTTCTTCAGTGATCAATATATAATTGAAATGCATGTCAGGAAAGCAGAGAACAATTAATACTTATTACTTCATAGATGACATCCTCTCTATATATTGCTTTCCCAATTAAATCTTTTAAGTATTTTACTTAGTATGCTTTTGACTAGCATAAGCGCCTAATCTTAATTAATAACGAATTTGTCATTCGAATAAAATCTAAAACTGCAGTGATAAGAGTATAGTTTATGATTACATTATATTTCATATTACCGTCAATAATTACAAGTTTAGGCAGATATGGAACTAAAAGGTACACAAGTAAAATCAAAATGTTCAAAATTAACAATTCAAAATGTTTAAACATATAAAAAAGAATTATATTATTTTCGACCACTGTCGGTAATTTCGTTGATTTTAGTGACAGATAACCATACCATAATTGGTTGTTCGAATACTATTTTCCACACAAGAAATTCGTATAGATTATCTATATCTATCCAGTTGAGCTAATACAGTTTTATAGATTTTTTGTTTTTCCTGATGAGTGTTCCTAAAAATATGTTTCTTCTTTTATAATTATTTTAGCGTCCTCAATAACTATTTTAGCGACCTTCTGTAATATAACGATGACAGCTAATGGAACCTTATCTTACCTAATATTAAATTTTAACTATTAAGTACAATTTTACTTAAATTTCGTTTAATCTTTCATTAGTTTAGTTTATATGTGTAATTCTACACTTTATCTTCTATTGTAAGTATATGCACTAAATTGCTATGTCATCTGTTCTTATCTTATATGCGGAGATTGTGTTAAGTTTGTGATTCAATGATATATAAATAATGCTTCTTATCATTTGTATATTTTTTTTCGTTTCACCATTCTTTCTAATTAGGATTTAATATAAATATACTATTAGTTAAAATTCGAATTATAACACAATAGAACTCATTGGGAGCAGTGAAGTGTATTTTCTACGTCTTGTATCTAGTTTTTTTAATTAATATAATTGAAAAGTATTATTTAATTAATTGAGACAATTTTTTTTTATTTAGATGTTGTATATATCGATTTGTCTTTTAGTTGGGTTTTTTTTTTTTTCTAAATGACCTGCAAAATAATGTATCCACAATCTACCAATAATTTAAATAGAAAAGTATAAGGTTAGTGGATTTTATTTTAATAGCAGCAAGAGAGGGTGGTTTTAGTGTTTGCAATCAGCTGTTACCAAAAAGAAATTCCAATATTGGGTGGGTAATGTGTAGTATTATACCTACTGTCATATGAGAAAAACAAAATGTCAAAAGTAAACAAAAATTGAAGGGCGGGAAATACATAACAAAAATTATTTGATGTTTAGGTTTCTGTATTTAAAAAAGTATTTAATAGAATAAGGTTTTATTTATACTGAAATAACTTTAAATAATACAAGAGAACAAAGACAGAGAGAGATAGACAGAGAGCATGAGCAAGATATAACAATTATAAAAATAATATTCTTTAACAATTAAGATTAACTGTAATTTATTTTATGTAAAGGAATTTAATTTAAAAAGCAAAGTCACATTAGTTGAAATTGTTATAAAACCTCTTTTACTTATAGAATTTAATTTAATAGAAATTGAAATAATTTCTAGCTCATAAGCAATCTCATATTCGACTATTGTTTATGTATATTTTAATTTATTTATAATAGTTTAATTTCATTTTAAAAAATAAATATATCTATGCCTATTTACCATTTTAAATATATTGTAATTTAAAAATACTCATATATCTATTATTTGCAAATAAAACTAATTTAATTTATTCTTCTCTTTTTCAGTGTTTCACTGGCAGGCAACAATAATGGGACCGGTAATTACAAAATTAATTATATTAATATAACTATGTATTTACATTCTGCTTACTTATTCTAATACATAATAAATTGAGTATATATCTATTTAATACTACATTATGCTACATGTAGCTGTAGGGTTTGAATAGTTTTTATAAAAAACAATTTCCGTATATATTATCTATAATTGAAACATATTATTGTATTAAAATGACTGTAATGTAACCATAACTACGTTGCAGTTCGTGTATACGTCTTCAACACTGTTAATATTCAATATAAATTATAGATAGATGAAAAATAAATGTTTTGATAGCGGAATCTCTAATTTATATATTTAAATATGGTTTCGAATAAAAATCTTAAACATATATAACAGAATATATAAACATTGAGAGTTTTCTTTTATATGGTCTTTAGTGATTTAGATCAATTGTGTTCCAACTGAATCACTGAATCTAGAATCAGAATTTTCTTACAGTGGTGTTTGTTAAAGTATTTACTTACTACTTAGTTTTCTTCCACAAACGTGCATCGTTCTTGTCCGTATAATGTAGGGTCGTCGGCCATAGAATCTCCACACACCAACTTAGTATGGTCAAATATTAGATTATTTACCTGTTAGAAAATCTGTCGTGAAATGGGTTTTGTACGGTAATACACTTGCTTGCAATTTCTTAGTTACAATTTAGGAATGGATCTCTACGTTCACCTAACGTCTTGTTGTGCTATAACAACTCTTCCATATGAGTATATGATATACTTATATATAATATACTCATTTTTAAATATAAGTTTTATGTAAGGCTTACAACAGTTTTTAAAGTTACTAAAACAACAAGAAACTAAAATTTTAAATTTACGAAACAAAATCAAACTTCAATTCATTATAAAGATGTTAAGTCCCATCTACCACAAAAGAGTAACGTCATTATCATTTGATAATTACATTAATATCATTACTCATGGTTTCTCTTCATTAAGACAAAATTACTATACGGAATCAGGCTAGGTTTAATTATTTCCAGACATTCGTCTCATTTTTATCCTAACTATTCCTATTTATATACGTTTTCATATTCTTTTGTACACTTGCTTTTTAAAATGTGATAGGTTGCAACAACCACAACAAGAGACGTATCGTTACGTGATTTCAAGAGTAGCCGGTATTACGTTCTGAAGTTACTCGTCATTTCAGACAACGAAATGATACTCACACTTCCCAACAAAGACTGTAAAACTAATCTTACTTTCAGTCTTTCTAAGTAGATACTGTTACTGTTACAACGATTGTACGGGTACTTGAGGAATTAACCGTATACAGTAGTATTATCAATCCAGGGTTGATTAAAATTTTTAGTATATAGCAATAAATCATGCATCTGTATGGTTAGCACTT
This sequence comes from Teleopsis dalmanni, assembly GCF_002237135.1. Taxonomy (NCBI): domain Eukaryota; kingdom Metazoa; phylum Arthropoda; class Insecta; order Diptera; family Diopsidae; genus Teleopsis; species Teleopsis dalmanni. The sequence goes on along the minus strand of NC_051847.1, from coordinate 192,392,811 downwards.
TTTATTCAACTAATAGTAGGCAAAAATTTTGATTATTCAGTCTAGTCTATGGTTTCAGTCTAGGGTTTATTCAGATTATTGTTTATCGATATTTTGCAATAAATAAAATATTCTTATGATTTACCTAATTTATTTACAAGTAATAATTGTTAAAAATGAAATGGTTAGCCCAATTTGTACTTATTAAATTGCTTTTTATTTTCTACTACAAATTATCTATTATTTTATTATATTACATTATTCAATTATTATAATCTAATTAATATATTCCATTAATATACTTTTCTTTTATTATACCATGTTATATATTACTGTTATATTAATATATTGTTCTATTATATTTTTCTATTATTATATTATTCTATTATTCTATTATTCTATTCTATAACTATATTACTCTATTAATATATTATTCTATTATATTATTCTATAGTTGTAGTACTCTATTATTATATTATTTTATTATTATATCCAATGTTAACTAAATTTTAAATTATGAATAATAAATAAACTAATCTTTCCATTGTTTTCTTTCTTTGTTTAGCCGGACAGTCCATATCAGGGAGGCGTATTCTTTTTAACTATTCACTTTCCAACAGATTACCCATTTAAGCCCCCTAAGGTGGCCTTTACAACGCGTATTTACCATCCAAATATCAATAGTAATGGATCTATTTGCCTCGATATATTACGTTCTCAATGGTCGCCAGCACTCACTATATCAAAAGGTAATTAACTATTTTTTCTCATATATACAGAACAATAATAATAATAATATATATAATTTTATATTATTTTCAGTTTTGCTGTCTATTTGCTCTCTTCTCTGTGATCCAAATCCAGATGATCCACTTGTTCCGGAGATTGCTAGAATATATAAGACCGACCGTGAAAAATATAATGAGTTAGCACGTGAATGGACACGAAAGTATGCTATGTGATGCGTTCTAGTATGCCTAATTGATCCGTCAAAATTATATAAAAACATCATAATTACTACAAACGTTTGCTGCTACAACATCCAAAGCAACCAACAAGAAATGCAGTTCTCCAACATGAAAAATTCTAATAGCAACACTAAAATTTTTTTCAACATAAGCAACATCGAAATGTTGAACAACAATTTGGTTAATTAAATTTATTACAAAAACAATATAAAATGAATGCAACAGTAAATTAATAAATAAAAAATAAATAAACCAACAAAAAAGTAAAAAAAAAACATCTAAAAATTAAGCAGAGAAAAATTTACAATAATTCAAAAAAAAAAAATATTTAAAAAAATTTAAAAAAAAAAATACAAAACCCAACAAACTTACTTATAATTACTACATTTATAATTAATATTATTATAAATTATAATTAAATATATTCTTCAGAAGAAAAAATAAAAAAAAGAGAAAAATGAGATAAGATCGCAATTGTGAAAATATAGCAAAATTGCAAACTTTCGACTCGACCATCAGTCAAGTATGGAACGTTTAGATTTATTTGTTTGTACCAAATTGAAAGTCTATTAAGGCTTTTATTATTTAGAGTTGGTACTTTCTGATTAGAGTTTCATTTTCGCACTTTGGATATCTGTTGAAATAAACGTTTCCAGAGTGAAAGAAGCAAGGTCTTATAAACTGTATTATATACACTTTTCGAAATTGTTAGTTAAAAGGGTAGAAATTATCTGAAGATCAGTATAACCAAAATATTAGCTATGTTTGTGTATATTGAAAATATATATATATATATTCATATATATAAATAAATATACTGCTCTACATATATACATACAATTCACACACACACACACCCATACACATACGATACATACACTTACATACATATATATACTTTTAAGCTTGCCTACATATAACAGAGAGACACATCCTTTCTCGTTCGTCAGATTTAAGTGTGGTTTATTTTATTATATAATTAAACATATATAAAAGAAATAATATCGAAGAACAAATATTGAAATATTTTGCTAAAATGATAAAAAGAAGAATATAAGAAAACTCTTAATTAGTAGTTAATTTAAATAATTTTCATAATTTTTACTATTGTGTGCATATTTAAATGAGAAGCCTGAGAAACAATATAATTTTCTCCTCAGAATTTTTTTTGTTTTTCTAAAAAGATATTGGTGAATGTGTTAAAATCGTAATTTTTTTTCTAATAAAACTTTAAATTTAATATTTTTAGCGTTTTTGGATTAGCAGATATCCTTCGAAAGATAAATGGGTTTAGGCAACTCAAGTTTCGAAAAAATTTAGAACATCGAAAGTCGACATAAATAGCTATGAATGTTTTTCTCAGAATAATATCAGTAGTCAACAAACTAATGCTAAAATCATTGTCAGAGAAAGTTTTACAATTGCATCTGCAAAAAAGATAAAATCTACTTAAGTGCATTTAAATCAAATACAAGACCTGATATTCGAAGCTGGAACATTTGGGAACACTATATCATGTTCCATCATTCGATATAAATATGTACTTGTAAAGAACAATTTAAAATAGTATGTGACATGAGGCAGCTGAACAGTATGAGTAGTTTGAATATCTAAGAGTTGATTCAACATCTTAGAGTAACTGAAATAGCTTCTAAGAGCTGCTTCGATACTTATAAATAGGAAAATCCCATATTCGTATGCGTGTATCCCAAGCTGCTCTAATAGGTTTGTCTATAAACTAATATTACTCCTGTGAACTAACATCTAAAGAGGTTCTAAGAATGGCCGGGTCTACGTTCCAAAACCACTCGTCACTTTCGACGACCAATTGTCTTTCACCAAATCCCTTTCCACCCGAAAGGGACTTAATAATCACCGCGGGCTACAACAGTAACAGCATCTAAAGAGACTCATTTTCACTAAAAGAATGTTTTTCACTGGTTAAGAGTAAACTGAAGCATATTGAATTCAAATAGAAGCGAAGATTTAAGTCTAGTACATAAGTTCGATGAGTTTAAAAAAATAGTAGGTTTGCAGAACTATGAGCAATACATCATATATGAACCGATTTGATAAGAGATTGTAGGCAAATAATCCCAAAAAATTTGTGAAAGAAACCTATAATTGTGAGTTTAATATTTATTAAAAATGATTAGAATTGTAAGTTGTTACAGTTTCAAAAACCGGGAAGTTTATGTCCCGGATTCAGTTAGTTGTATGTAGACGCGATCAAGTGTCGTTGAAGCCCTTTGGGCTACAACTACAATTACAGATTGACTATAATTAAATAGGTTTTCTATAACTAGAATGTGAACGTTACTCTGGTGTTTAAAAAGTATGTTCCTGAATTGAACATGAATCATTTAGAAAGAAGAAACTAATTATTCTGAGCGTGGAGTCTCGTCAATTTACACCTGATTTTGTTATAGGAGCGACGTAGAGATAACGGTTGAGTTCCGGGAATACTCTACATATCTTAGCTCACGTGCTATCGTTTTCCTTTACATTATGGCTCACTGGTCATCTGAGGCTTTGGAGGGTTTCACCACAACACTTGTTCAAATTATCATTGCTCCATTTTGTCAGAGTCTGATATCTATCTCTTATGATTAGTTTAAGTCTAAATAAGATTTAATATATATATATATATGTTGAATAAGCGAAGATTTGTAGAGTTGTATACTCTGCAAATATACAACTATATTTTGGGTTCTGCAAAAATACCCACCGGTGCCGATTTTATTTGCTGTCGTGTTTCCGAAGGTGCCTTTTAGATTGTATATATTCTGGTCACAGTTTTAAGCGAATTAATAGAAGGATATGACCTCACAAATAAATAAAGAAAATATATTTATTTAAAGTCATCTTTTAGTAGTATATTTTATTTGGAAATATGTAACAGAATGGAAAAAACTATTCAAGAGCTTACAAGGAAGCTGAAAAGTAGTTGTAAGTAAATCGACTTATTTACGATTCAAGCGAGATAGTGTAGAGTAATTTAATAAATAGCTAGCGTTCTATGATCTCTATACCTGTAGTATATGGTAGATCTAATGAGGGCTTTTGCCAATGTGTCGTAGCCATACGGCAACTTTAAAGTAAGTATATAAAAGCTTGCAATACATTGCACAATGGAGGTTAGGATGGTTATTGTATGGGAAACTAATGTGTAATGTGTAATGGATGGTTATTTTATGGGAAAGAAAGTAATGTGGGAAAGTAAGTAATGTACTTGTATGAGAAAGATAAGAGTGAGTATAACAAAATAAGTAGGAGTGTGAAACTAGCACGGATACAGGTAGAGATATTTTGCCACGTGAATAAGCTGGTCATAAATCAATTAGGTTCAAATTTGCGTGAGTATTTAGTTCAAGGAATCATAAAAGAGACTTGTTGTTTATGTATAGGTAAAGATTGCAGCACTCGATAATCTATTTTGCTACTTACTATACTGTATTGCCGCTATGATTAGGTTATGTAGATCAGCTTGAGTCCTTCCTCAAGCTGAGAGACTTCGACCTATCGAGAGAGAACAATAAGCTAAATGTTGAATAAGTTGGATTTGTTGAAGTTTGATAGGAAATATATAGAAAGTAAAGAGCATTAAGTAAGATTACAGTGAAATAAGGAAAAAGTTGATTTAAACCTAAGAGTAGACTCTATCACTTCTCTATGACTTCGTATGTATTTTATTTTGAAGAACACAACAAAATCGTCTTGAAAATCGATGTCATGTATGTGGTCATATTGAGAAAAACAAAATTACTGTGATTTTCATGGTCAAGATTTAGTACATATATATATTTATATACCAGTAAGTTCAGATAGTTTTGATTTATTTATGTAGAACTATTCTATTTATTATATTTGATTTTTATATTTTAAATGTCAATTAAGGCCTACAACTACAATTAATAGGGCTTATTACAGAAGTAGCGTAGTTTCCGAAATGGGATAGTTAAGTGTCGCTTACCATTTCCATATTAACTTTAACAGATCTTTTGTGCCATATATTGAATTCTTTACTATGAAATCTACCTCTACTGCAAAAAATCATAAATGTAATAGTCTTTTACTTGTCTTTGTTAACTTTGAAGGATCCATTTGAATCTGTATTGTTATCCGACTTTCGGATAGTGTCGGGAAATACCACAGCCAGCTTAAACGTTGTGCTTTATTGATTTGTTTCAATTGTAGCAAATTCTAAATGTGTTATTTCAGGGGCTTAGACTGATATTCAAACAATGTTTTCGTTGTTTTTAAATTGTTATCTAATTTAGTATTTTTAATAACAACAATTAATTTGCATTTCCATTAACTTTGTGAAAAACATTTTCAGATTACTAATTCAAAAATCGTTGTTTTAGTACAGAACAATATACATATTAAATTTAAATTAAAAGTGGCATTGTATGACACCAATAAGCATTTCATTTAAAGCTTAAAACTGTTTAAATAAATATTTAATTTGATTAAATATTATTTGTACATATTTTTCTTTTTGGGTTCATCAATTAATATTCCTACTTTCACTATCATCAGTTTATATTATAAGTATCTGCTGTATCTGTGGATTAAAGTTGCATTTATCTACATATCACATCTACATATCTATTTTTATCTACATATCCACATTTATCTACATATCTACATTTATCTATATATCTACATTTATCTACATATTTACATTTATCTACATTTATAAAAAACATGCAATTGCCCGTAATTATATATTTGATTCCCTATATATATAGTTCCGATATAAAATACTATATATATTTGACATAGAAATTTATTTTTATCATCAGTGCTATATCACTAACCTTGTGTGGTCAGCTCAAGAAATTGCACAACTTAAATATTTTATTAATTTTTTTTATGATGCAGTTTATTATAATTGCCAAAAATTAATTTTATGTATGAAGGGTCAATGTGAAGGGCGATGATTCTCTCGACAAGTTCTTGTTTTACCAATCTTTCCCAACCAATGCAATGCTGTAAGAAAACATAAGATGAGCAGTTTTAAGATGAAAAAAAAAAAAATAAAAATACAATTAAATTGAAAAAATATTGTCTGTTCAATTGATTTAAAAAAAATTCTCTAGAAATTTTTTTAAATTGTCTGCAAAGTTTATTACTATGCGGCTGTAGATCGTCTCAATTAAATTAAAATCATTGTGATTTAATTGTAAAATGTGTGGATGGTATTCTCTCGCGGTACAATATCAGAGACGGCATTAGTTATTTTTAACTGAAGAATCTGTTTTTATGCTCATTTGCGTATTGAGTTTTTTATCACGTGAGAGTTGACTTTCTTACAAAGAGAACATTATTCACTTATTTATTAGGACTACTTCGGACAGTGATGTTGTCAAAAATCTTTTAAAGGGGACAATAATATAACTTATATTAATAAATTGCAAAATAATCTTGGGCGTAACGGACTTATGGGTTACGTCCAAGGAATTATATATAAAATTAAGGTAACTACAAAAAAATTATTATTAAGTGTTATACTTGTCTAATATAAAAACTTCAAGGTACTTGTCTTTCGAAATCAATTTGTTTTCCTTCAATACCAAGTAGATATCGAGACGATTGGACGATTTGAGACATGCATTTATAGATCGTTTTTTAGATCTATCTGTGGCATGTAGAGCGTCCCGATAATAAATTAATTAAGGTTTCGGACTACTAGGGATAGTATGGAAACTGAAAGTATCGATACTTATAAATGCATGGATTGACATTTATATGAAGCATGTGAAGCGTCCCGATAATAATTCAATGAACCTTTCGGACTACTAGCTATAGTATGGTAACTGAAAGTATCGATACTTATATAAATGCATGGATTGACACTTATCTCATAAGGGAGTAAAGGTTTTTCCATAACCAACTCCAGAATAAAACAAGAGGGAGCAAACTTTAAGATCACACGATTACAGTGAAATTACCATAATCTCGCCCACATAAGAGAGTTAAGGTTTTTCCATAACCAATTCCAGCATAAAACAAAAGGAAAGGAAGTAGATGTCGAAAGAAAAATATGACTATTATTCTTTCGGTAAAGAAAGAAAATTATCAAATAATTTCCTGTATAATAACATTGTTAAATATAAGAGGGATTTCGACTTAGCAAAGTTTAGCACAGTAGTCTTTAATACGCATCACTTTCGGCAAGCAAAAATTAACATTAATAATATATATTATTTTAATTAGGAATGACCTATAAATTCATGTCTCACATAGGATTGTGCGGCATTTTAGACAATATTTATATCTGATAATCGGAATTTTTTATATAATTGAATGAAGGAAAAAAAAAACAAAGTCATTATAATCCACAAGTGTGATGCGTTCTAAACTTTTTTTCTGAAAACCTATAAAAGATTAATTAAATAAATGGATAGTAAATGAATACGAATAAAATGGAAAAAGCTCAAGTAAACAGAATTAAAACATTTATCTTTCATATAGTTTTTTTCTTTACATTATGAAAAAAAAATGAAAAGAACTTATGAAGGAAATGTGTAAACCTTAGTCTAAGTCATTAACAAACGAAGGGTAAATACTTGTAGATTTAAACTAAGTTGCTTATATGAACACATTATTTTACAATAATATGTGGTACCACATTTTGTTTAAATTATTTTTTTTTATTTTATGCTTTTAAAAAGTCAATTTTTAAATATTTACAAAGGGTTAAATGCGTACACAATCAATATATTATATACCTTATCATTTCATTATATGATATTCATATATGAATACTAAAACGCTTTTCATGCATTTGTTCTAATAATTTATATAACTAATATATATCATAAGTAATATATGTTTATTCCAATAAATGTGATTACACATAAAAGGTGCTATATTACATATAAAGTCATAAAATAATATATTTATAAATACTGACATACAATATATATATGCATATATAAAAAGAAGTGTCAAAAAGATTATCTATTGAAACTCTAGTTGTGTTCTATAACGTATCTCATTAGCCAGTTTTATGATTACACTACGTATGCTACAGCATTTTTATGGTAATATGGAAACCTATCTACTTGCTTACTGTCATAGACATGGTATTCTGGAATTTTTATGCCAGATAGTTTCGTGCGATCATAGATATAATATTCTGAAATTTCCTTTATATAAAACCAAGAAACAGATTTTTCTGTGTTAGATTTTAAAGCTGAGATAGTCAATTTCAAAAACAACAGAGGAGATCCAAACAATATTTCGTGGAAAATAGTTGAACTTTATTAGTTCTCCGAAATGTCTAATAATTAAAAAATAGAACTCTATATTTCACATTAAAATCATATATTATCATATATATCATATATATTATTTTATTATACATAATAATTATTAATACCATATTATGGATATGGTATTACATATAGATAAAAATCAAACTGTCAACCATATAGCTGTCATTTCTTAGGATGAATGAATTGTAATAAACCTGTACATACGTTTATCATTATAATATACCTTTATCATTACTTATATATGGTACCTTATGAATATTAAATAAAACACCACAACTATATTTTTTAACTATACATCCATAAATGTATATAAAGCATATACATTTTCATTTATGTTGTTTGAGCTCTTCCAAATTGAATTGCAGATAATGGAAGATGTATCAGGACTTGTAACATTTAAATAAACGCTGGTAAATTAGTATTTGTTTTAATGTTACTTTAAGCAGAGATTGTCCTATTTTAGCTCTTAATGTATAATAAATATCATATTTAAATTTAAAGAAAAATATATATTGATTTGAAACTGGATTGTAGACTCACCAAGCATAAAAAGTCATAGCCAGAAGTCTATATTGGCCACTTGTACTAAGGTCACAATCAGCTACAGAACATATTAAATAAATAATAACATATTAACATATATAACATATATAAACATATTATATATATCATATATAAACATATTAATAAATATTATATTAAAGTTTAAGGACAACTATATACTGACTCACTAAGCATAAAAAGTCATAGCCAGAAGTCTATGAATGAAGCATCTTCTAATTTTAATGAAGAATTAATCTGTTTGCCTATTATACTTAGTATGTCATTTTTGTATAGCTAGAATTTGTGCGTGACTAGATATTATCACCAGAAAAGGTTGCAGGTGAAACCCCGGTATATTTATCATTACTGTTTTGTAATATATAATATATATCTAGATTTTTATCTAGATATATCTATATACATCAATATATATAAATATATATATATACAACGAAACACTTCAAATTATTTGTCGTATGTAAGGGGCCTTCAAAGTTGACTTTTCCATTTATTAGGTGTTAGCCCCTTTCGAAATTTCCGTGAAGCGTCTCTGTGTGTTTTATGCTAAATACCGTTCTATTAGAAATGCTTAAAGCATGCCGATTGCATTTGAATTAGTTCAACGCTAGCGTTTCTCAATCAAGAAGCGTTTTGCCGTGAGTAGATTTTCTGTTATTAATTACGTTCGGTTGAAATTAAAAACGTCAATTGCTTCGCGCTTGCGAAATCGTGCGTGAAGTTTTGAAGTAAAAGTAAATTAATTTAACTAATTTATTAACAATAAAAAAAAATAATAATTTATTAAACATATATATAGATATATATCTTCATTTACTTTTATTCATAGTCAAAGTTGCATTTGTTGTTATGCAAACAAATTTGAAAATCTTTGTGCCAATGTGTTCACGTGTGGGAAGCTTTTTGTTAAGTGCTCTTCTCTACTCAACATCGTTGCACCATCAAATTTTGGGACAAAGGCCAATTTGGGAATAGAATTATATTTTACAAAGTTCTCATTGTGAATCATCTATTGTAATATTCAGTTGTTAGTTAAGTGATTACAGTTGCGATAAAATGAATGTATCTTCAAGGATGTACCCATCCTTCTGTGAACAGAACTTAGACCTTTGCTTGTTGTAGGAAGATGATTTGCTTGGTGACTGTTCTGTCAGTAAACCAAAGAACTTAATGGAAAGTTCGATATATATGTGGCAAAAATATTACCTATAAGGTATAGGTAATAACTTTTGTTGTAAGAAGTGGTAAAGTTGTATTACTATACATAATAATCTGTTCAGAGGATTTTTAAATGAGAACATGAAATTTTTTTAAGTGTTGGAGTTTATTTAGTACTGTAAGAAAATATATTGCAAAGCTTCGAAGAAAGTGCTAGAAGACGTGTGCAGATATTTATATAAATTTAGAATTATTTTAATATATATGAGAATAGTCACGAGTACCACAAGCAACAGTGCAGTATTGGAGAAATCTATTAGGAAAAACAAGGAAGACATCATTGTAGAACCTTATATAGACATTGAAACTTTATTAGGGGTTGTGGGTTGTTTAATCTTGCTAGCTCTTACGTATAAAAGAAATAAATGCATGAGTTTTGGATATATCAAATTAGTATTCTTTGCCTTTTGATCACGAATATAAGTAATATTTAATACAATTTATTAAGAAACATGCGATATGGCTTCAGCCGTCGGTTGGAAAAAAGGTAATATAGTGAAGCAGTGACATATACAGCAACCTTTTTTAAGGGTTCGTTTTTGTAAATCAAATCGAGGTTTGAAAATATTTACTTGAAAAAATTCAGTGTATCTAGTGTAAAATGTTTTAAAATATATTACGACCACTACATTTCTCCCCTAATTTCGTATACAATAGCAGTAGAGAGAAAACTTTTTTAAGAAGTAAGATAATGGAAACCATTTATACGGTTTTTAATGGTAAAGTTTTGAATTAAAAAAATGTTTTGCTTTGTAATATGGTACATAGCAGAACTAAGCGAATACCAGAAATTGTGTATCAATTTGGATCATTTTGTATCAATTCATTGTCATTTTACCGAATGTAGTGAATGTAGAATATAGAAATATCTCTAGATATAGATAGTATAGAATAGTGAAATGGAAGAATCTACTCAATTGTAAATTCAATACCCTTTTAGTTCTTTGATTTATAAGGCTAAAAACTGGATGTAAAAAAGTTATCGTATAGCCAAATCGACACAATGACAAATATGACTACTCATAAGGTATCTGAAAAGGATTGGTTTCATGGAATTCAAATGCGAATTTGAATGGGAATATGCTTTCCACAAACTGTACTAATATAATCTAGGCAATGTTGATTTGATTCTATTCTAATAAATTGGGCCCTTTTGAAATTTTATTTGAGAAATTATTTTGCCATCTTAATCTAAATCTTATCTTATTCAATGTCAACAATATTATTGAATTATTGATCCAGACAGCACTCTTCTAGTTTTGTAGTTTAACTATAATAGATGTGGATTTGGGTTCCAGTTTCTATTCAATTAATCCGGATTAAACTCGTGTTAATGTATATGACACTTTCATAAGTTATCTAATTATATTCTAATCTATTTTAGGTATATAAACACTGTCGTTCCATATCATAATTGCCTTAACAATGTACTTGTTACTTTTTTATTAAAAATCTCTTAAAATCTGCTCATCTTAGCAACTGGGTGCAAATTAGTTTATATTTTTTTATTTTTGATTACGGTTTTCACGTTTACGTAAAATCTTTTAAGTTTCCAGTTGGTTTTAGTTTTGCTAATTAATTTTTAAAATATTTAAACTATTTTACAAAATCCGTATTTTGTTGGCAGTATAATTGACTTTCCAATTAGTAGGGAAGCGCGTGTTTGTGATAAAATGAGCCATTATGATAATGTGATTGGCGCACAGTTCTTGAGCGAATATGAACAGATGACAACTACAATCTCCACGTGCATCAGACGTATTAAGGAGAAGGAGTTCGATTTGATAGTAAGTATTAATTACAAAAAAAAAATAAAAATAAAAAAATTTAATTTTGTAATAAAAATCGACGAAAACCTTTAAAACTATATTTGAAGGATTTTATAAAATCCAAAAAAATATTTAAATCATAAAACAATTTCTCGTTTTAGACCCATTAATCCATTATATTGTTCAGATTAAGTTAAGCAAATAGGATTTCAAAATTTGCGGTGTATCTTTGTCTCTTATACTAATAATAATAATATAATACCACATTTTTTTAATACGCTACATATAAGCTTATTGCAACGCATCTACTGCTTAGGGCCTATAGGGCAGTGGTGTTAACTTATGTGTATGCTATATGTACAATATATTTAATTTGTTTTTAGATGCTTTGCTCAAACAAAGTGTGGTTTACGTATATAAATAAGGATGTTTGGCTGAGTTCTCACTGAGTCTTATATACTTATTGGCTCTATTAACTCGTTATTGGGCTAAGAGCACAGCTTTCTGTTGCATGCGCAGATCTACCTAGAGAAAGAAATGAAATCTCTAGTCTCATATGGTTGCCCCCTGCGGGTAAGGGATCTAGAATATTTCCGCAGTAGATATGCTTATCGTAAAAGGCGACTAAAATTACGGTGCCAATCCGGTACTTGTGTAGGAAGTACGTATGGGCACGGCACTTGCGACATCTGACCAGAGATGATCCGATCTGGTACTACGGGTGTCAGTGGCCCGCTGCTTCGGCTGTTTTGACCATTGGTGTTGGGTTCATAGTGGCTGTGGTTAATACCCAAACTTACGCGGGAAGAATAAAAATATTATGGTGCATTCGGCGTGGAGTTGCGTATTCACCACCGGGTGCTACAGCCCACATTGTAGCAGAGGTTTTAGATGGGCCTCGCATTAAACCGAGATGGAAGTAATGACTTACACACATTTCTTCATTGGTTCCTGCGGAAGTTAATTCCAAGAGAGCGCTTATTAACGCATTGTATCAAGAAGTTTGCTTTTGAGTAACATGATGTTAAGCCTATACGGCAGGTGATCACGTAAAACACTGGAACTTTAGTCTCATATGATTAGTGATGACTCCACTGAAACATATTGTTCCTATATGCATTTTTTCTCCAACTGCCGGCTTAAAAACTTCTTTCCATCCTCACGACAGTATCAAATCAGCTAAGCCGATGGAAGTTAATTCATTGAACAATGTTAATGTCGTGATAAAGCATCATGGCGCTCATGATTCTACGCCATACACCACACATACTGTACTACAGGCTGATTAATATATGGAGCAAAAGTTTTATTGGTCGAAAGAGCGCTCTATATTCTAATTGTCTGCTAATTGCCCATGGTAGCACCTATTACCAATGTTAATTCTTTATCTAATCTTTTTAAGGCACTGTATATATTATCTATAAAACTTATGGATCCTCTATCATATTTTCTTTACATTTACATTGGAATTAATAGATTTATGGAATTGGTATTTCATAACATATCACGCCACAAATTTCATAAGTAAAATATTGTAAGACCCATATGGGTATGTGGTCTATTTTACTAAAAGCAAATAAAAATATGTTTTATTAAAAAAAAAACGCAACAAACGACATCGAGAAACAACAACAATAACAATCTCAAGGTCAAAAACGTGCATTTTATTAACAAGAGGGCAACGTGTCTTTGGTAAGCTTTACCCGCAGCACACGTTCGTGTGTCTTCAGCGTTTTTCGCTTTTGATTTTATTATTACTCGTACAAATACGGTAATAATGCAAAAACAACAACAGAAAAAAAATAACCATATGTAAATAAAAAGAAAAAAAAAAACTAAAAAAGAAAAGAAACTAAATCGAACCTTGTTAAGCCCAGAAATTTGTTGGTGGCATAGTTTCTTCCATTCCGCTTTCCGCTAAGCTGAAATTCACCGCGTAAATGAGGTGAAACGCGTGAATGAATTAATCACAAAAATCTGAGTCTGAAATGTTAAGCGAAATTCCCGAAGTTCATTGCAGAGCCCGCAGCGGACTTATTTATTTACAATTTGTTGTTGTTTAATTTTTGAATTTTTTTACAAAATACAAAAAAAATATTTATTTTTTGTGGGTATTTTAGGGTTTGAGTTGGCAAAAATATTTATTAAAAATTATGCAACTTTCTTATTTATGAAGATTTTTATTCAACATTGTTGTTGTTTCTTTTTTGCAAAAAATACCGCAACTTTACGACAGGTGTGGTAGGGTTAAAGGGAAAGTGTTAAACTTGCAATTACTTACAGTGACCGTCAAATGTTTTGTTTTTTTTGCTCATTTTTTTTTAGCAGTGTAAGGTGCTTTGATCTGAAGTGTAAAAATCAAACAGGATTTTTGAAATGCAAATAACTTAAAACGTAAATATTTAAGTTGACTTTACTAATTTGTTTTGATTTTTGCTTTTGGGTTTCATAGTGATTTCCGGTAGCATAGTTCATGGTTCCAAAACTATTCAATAATGAGTGAAATATTATATACATTGTTCTAACACGTTTCACAAGAAAAGGCGGCAAGCTCATTGTGGGTCGTAAGGTGGGACTATTGTAATTTTATAGACGTTATACAAAAAATGATTACTAAGCTAGTATACAGGTAGAGGAAGATAAGTAGCTAGTTCCGCTTTAATCAGCTAGAAGCATTTTATAATTCTGAATTTCTCATAAATTGAGAAGAGAGTGGGTTGCTTGTCAGTCTTACACTTTGATAATTATAAAAGTGGGAATATATGGAAATATATTATTTTCGGTAAAATTTAGTTTTATTCATCAAGACATTAGCCTATAATTCTTATTAAATCATTTTAATATTTTTTTTTGCTACTATGATTTGTTAGAACTGTCCAAATAGGTTTATATTATGGCGAACACTTCTTAATTCTTGTTCAATCACTTTCTTCCAAGCTTCTATCTAAGCTTGATGAGCATATAGTAGTCGTTAGGGTACAGACTTGGAGAATCCGAACACAATTTATATAATTCTGTAAGCGATATCATAGGTTCGTTTTGTTGAGAAATGATTTGAAATCAAATAATAGCCATTATGCGAAAGATTTGAAAAATATTAGATAGGAAAACAATTTGGTGTGCAATTTATATAAATCGGTAAGCGATATCATTGGATTGTACCAAGTCACATTATCTTGATAAATGATTTGTATTCAATTGGTACTTGGAGAGGATCAAATTTTAAGAATAATTGGTGTAGACGCATGGCGAAGTGCTGTTCATATAATTTGGCTACCGTAAATATTATTTTATGATACCATACATTATCTTTATGTATTGCTTAGGAACACGTGATAATTGTCTGGGGCCAGATTTAGAGAATACCGAATGGTGAGTCACTTCGAAGAAAAATTCGTTTAATCTAGCTCACCCAAAAGGTTAAGATCTTCTACTATGTCATCGATACATTTATTTATCGGTCTTCTCTTTTTAATATGGCTAAAAATGTTCATGATGAATGTGGACCATATAATATTTACAATATCACTTAACTCTGGCAACTTCAAACCAGTTTAGTGAATATTTTAAATTTTTTCTGGACTAACAACATTTGATTTTGGCAAACGAAGTGTTCGACGTCATCGATATATATATGTCAACTTTTGAATTAATTTACAAAAAAAAAATTTATAATGTAATAAATTTAATTTTAATTTAACTTTAATGTTTTACTATAATATTTGATCCGCATACCAGACACATTTTTATCCACAAAAATAATAGAAAAAAAAGTGCTAGTTAATCATATTAAATATACAGAACGAATAATAGAAAAAATGGAGAAAAGTGAAGTGGCTAGGAGTTGAGACGTCATGGAGTGGGTTATGCAATCGTCTACGGAACCACCAAGTGAGCATCAGGAATAACTCGTCAATGCGTGTAACTTGAGTTTCCTTGTAAAGGACGGGATCGGAGGAAGCACTTCACCGAGCACTTGTAGTTGTGCTTGTATGTGAGAAAAATATCTGCATTAAAAGCAATTTAAATGTTAATAAAAAGAGTGCTAGATAATAGCACTAAAAACAAATAATAGGAATAAGAAAATCTTTTACAAAAAACTACTGTATTAAAAAGTTTTTCAAAGCTAGTTGCACCAAAAATATTTAATTGGAATTAAAAAAAAATGTCTGCAGAAAGTGTCATCATCAACAAGTTCAAAAGCTCTATGTTTTTCTAGTTACGAGCATTTCCGCTTGTAGTATTAAGATATTTTTATACTGTACGACTAATTGTATGAAGATTCTTTTAACAGTAGTGCCCAGGAATGGGCACAGTCATGTCTGGACGCTATTCGCGTAAAAACTATATATTAAGGTCAAATACCATTAGTTTTAAAGCCCCGTTATTTGTATAATGTTGAGAAGCAAAAACAATACACGAAATAAGTTGTAAGGTCAGAATTTGATGTATGATTGTTTTCATTGACTTAAATTCTTAAATATTGATATTTTTCTTAAATTTTTTTTTTGTTTTAAAATAAAAACTAAACATTTTTCAAAGTTATACATTAAGACTGAAAAGTTTTCGGAAATTCTCATTTAAAATTCGCGCGCTGTATATTTTTCGATATTTGAAGTTTATGTAGTTTGGCAGCACTGTCCTTAATTACTATGCCAAAAATGAGCGCGATCTGTCAGACAGTTCGTTTACGGCAGCTGTTGAACCCAGTTCACCTCAGTAGTGCGTTGCGAAATGTCTTCGACGGTCGTACGACCGTCCTGAAAGGCTTTGTACCACTCATAAACTTGAGTTTTCGATAAAACTGATTTCCCATAAGCCTTTTGTAGCATTCGCAACGATTCTGCACACGAAATTTCGTTCGAAACACAAAATTTGATGCAAACTCTTTGTTCAATATTTTTTTTCCATTGTTTTTTTGGCAACGCACTACTGAGGTGAACTGGTTTCAACAGCTGCCGTAAACGAACTGTCTGACAGATCGCGCTCATTTTTGGCATAGTAATTGTCCTTAATTGCTGCCAAACTACATAAACTTAAAATATCGAAAAATATACAGCGCGCGAATTTTAAATGAGAATTTCCGAAAACTTTTCGGTCTTAATGTATATTCAAATTTAGAAAAATATTGCTTGCACGAGTCACTGTATATTATATTAATGTAATACTACATATTATGTTGAAGAATGATATTTTGATCATACTTCAAATGTAAATGGACTATAATTAAATCTATTGTTTCTATTGTAATTAGTTTCAAGTAACACAATATCTAAATAATTAAGGTTTTTGTCTAAAGGCGCTAGAAACTATAAACTTAAGTTGAGATACCTATTGTTAAAAAAACAAATCCTAACTATAAAATAAATATATTATTATATGTTCTTTGGGGGTCTCCAGTTTAGCTCATGATACCACTGTTGGAGTACTGCGAATAATGTAATAAAGGACTTTTAATATTTGAAGACGAATGTCTTTAAAGCTGACACTTTTCCTATAAGTGTAATTGATGTAGATTTGATAAAATAGATATTACAAAAATATGCTCAGAAGAATTTTATAAAATAATCGAAGAGGTTTGTAAAGCCCTTTAAGAGGAACTATTATTATTATTATTGTTAGGGGATGTGGCACTGTGACCGTGGGGTCTATTGTCTATTGTCTTTAAGCCCTGTTGCGTCAATAAAAAGTAGTATAGAACCTACTTCACAGAGTTTTATTGCCTCTTCAGTAAGAATATACATTCCCAGGAGCATATTTCATATGTGCATTAGTGTAGGGCATTCTAACAGTACATGTATGGCTGACTCCTCATTCTCTTCACAGAATCTACAGTTTACATCCGTAAGTATACCCGGTTTTGTAAGAGGAACTATGGTTTTAGTAAATTAGTTTTACTGCACTAGATTATGTGATCATAATTGATGATTGTCAGATTTCATTTTATAATCAATGTCGATTAAGTAGGATTAGCAGTGGTGTAGTTATCAACTGATTGAACTTACTACATTAAGATATATATAATAAACAAAAAAGTCAAAAAACTTTTAACGGGGGTTTCCCCAGAAGTCTTGAAAATCCTCAAAACTACAATGAAACAATCTCCTATTTAGTTTTGAATGAAATATCTTAAAAGGGAATGTATATATAAAATTAATAATTAAATAAATAAAAAGTATCTTTACATTATTTTAAAACCAGTCTTCGAAAAAATATGCACATTTTGTAATATCCAAAAGTTTTTAAATAAAAATGTTAACATTAAAGTTTAAAAGAAAATTGTGGCAAAATTATATTAAAACATTTTTTTGAAAAAAAAAAAAAACAATTTTTTGAAAAAAGTATCTCTATTTCTTCTAAGAAAGCTTTTCCAACTGCGAGAGTTTGTTTAGCGATCAGATAAACACTCAAAAAGCTCAGAGAAGAGCAGAGAAAGGCAACTCATTGTTAACCAAAAAATGCGAGTTGCTGCAATCGGCAAACTTGTGAAAAAATGCCTACTTGGCAAGCGTTGCTCAATATTGTCTTTGTGTGCTTTGTGAGCAAGTGCAAGTATCTTACAGATACAAATATAAAAGATACTTTTGTAGCAGATTGTTAGCTTTAAATGCTTCGATTGCAAATTTTTATCAAACTGAAGCTCAGTTACGATTTAGTTTTCATGTGCAACGGTTGATCTTGCAATTCAAACAGATTTCTATCAAAAAAGCGTTTTTTGTGTTTTTAAATAAAAATTGAAATAAATTTAAAAAATAAAAGAAAAATTCATTGATGTGATATTATTTAGATTGTATTTAATTTTTTGACATACCGTGATAATTGTAATGCCAGTAATTAAATAAAATTCTGCTATTAATTTAAACAAAATAAATTTATAACAATTTAGTAACAAACAAAAAAATTTATTATATTAAAATAAAAATTAAAAGTCATAAAAATTGTATTAAGAAAATTTTCAATTTAAAAATCGGAATTGAAAAAAACTATAAAATCTTTTTTAATTTTCTTATATCAAATGTTATAACTTTAATTTATATTAAATATGGAATTTGCAACAATTACAACAACAACAACTACAACAACAGAATTGGAAAAACATTCCACAGATGACATTAAGACAAATTGCGTTAAAAGGAAATTGGTAAAGTTTAGTCTTTCATTATTAAATAAAAAGATTAATAATAATAAAATATAATTTTATTTATTTCATTATTTATTAATTTATTAAATTTTAAAAAGTAAATAATTTAAAAATTATTTGTTGTTTATTAATTTAATAAATTATTTAATTATTCAACTATTTAAAAAATAAAAAATATTAATAAGAAAATAAATACCTGGAAAAAGAAATAAAAAATGTTTATTTTATTTTATTTTAAAAATAAAAAAATTAAAAAAAATAATTTTAAACACAGTTTTTAAAATAAAAACTATATAATAATTAATTTTGTAAAAGATGTAAAAAGCATATAATTTTTTTTTTGTTGTGTTTTTTGTTAGTAATATTTGTTTTGAATATATTAATGAACTTATGTTTGTATATTTTATGCAAAAATAACTGAATATTTTTCAAAAAAGAAGGTTGAATTTAAAGCTCCAAATTTCTAAAACTAGCAAGTAAGAACTACAAATTACACACACACACATATCAGCTGAATTATAAATTTCACAATAGATGATAATATATTCAGCTATTTTTTTTTTTTATTTTTTTATTTTTAAGTGGAAAACTGGCTATTGTCGGAATGGTGTGTCCGATTCCTATTATGTAGTATACAAACTAAAACACCTCCTCTTCTTCTTTAGGATTTTTCCAATGGGACCGCTTCCGTATTACTTCCCTTATATATTCAGCATATTTAGTAAATATTAATTATTGTTTACTAGGGAGTCAAAGGCCTTTGTTGGGCATTACTTTTTATACCCTTAAATATTTTATTTTGTTATATATAAAGTTATAAAAAAAAATATTTACTAGTTATATACCATAATCACACGTCATAAAAAGTGCTGATTCCGATTTTGCACATTCAGTTTGAATAAAGGTTCCTTTTCAGTTAATATATGTTTTTGAAACCCTTTTTTCTTAGTTAAAAGAAAGCTAGGTTTCATAATGTAACTGATGCCATAATGGGGCAGTACATGGTCTAAGTATGTTAAAGTTGACTAACATTTATATGTCTATATTACCTAACTTAAGCTAGACCCATAAATCTGTTCTTGTATAAATATTGAAAATGGACTCTTCTTCTACATCGATTTTTTTCTTATACTAAATCAAGAAAATCCTATTGTCATGAAGAGGTAGTACATGGTCTAAATCTTCTAAAATTGGTGAATATTTATATGTTCGTTTCACTTAACTTTGCCTGGACCTATAAATTTCTTCATTAAATATTGAAAATAAACTCTTCTACATCGATTTTTTTTTCGGTTTCAACAGTTATTTGTCCCTATAATTTAACTTTACCCAGACCTATAATTTTTTTCCTGTATGTATATAATTTTTCAATAAGATATTGCGTGAAGTGGACATCTAATAAAAGCTCATATTTCGCATTCTCTGTACTTGTACATTTATTGTAATTGTATATATTGTATTATATAGTATATATAATATACATACATATAGTATATGTAATGCAATTATTGTTTGGTTTAGATGCCAAGTTACATGCATAATCATGAATTAAGTCTACTATCAAAATGGTTATGCAATTAACAATGATTTTTGAAAAATAAGCTTTAACACGTTTCTAAAAAAAAATTTTTTTTAACTCAAACAAATTTTTAATAAGTTTGAATACTTAAAAGATGGTATTATATATCTATAGATATTATTTTTCTTAAATTTTGTTATGGTGTAAACCACTGTATATTAAAAGATACTACCTCATAATGACCAATTCTTCCCTCGGTTACGGTTTAATATATACAGCTAAAATTTTTGTAGTCTATATTGGTTAGCCTACTAACAAATATAGTCGGAGATATAGGTCAGAGGGGGAAGAGCAATATCTTGCTTATCAACTTTATCCTTACCAAGCACTTACTAGAACTTGTCGAATATCTACCTCAGATCGCAACTGTAAGTATACATGAATTATTCTATCTTTTTATAATGACACAGTATTTTTCTTAACAATAATAAGAGTGTCTCTATAAAAACAAGAGTGCCTGCAGCCAACAAGAGGGCTTTAAAACTGAAACTGCAGTGTACAGGTTCAAACTAGGGTTATCTCTATCTAAAAATTCTTCACAATCAAAATTACTAATTTTAAACTATTACATTGATTCAGATTCCGGTTTAGATTAGGTATATCTCTACATATAATTTGTTTCTAATCAGCTAAAGTGCAATAACCCCTTTCTGTGATACCGCAAGTAGGCTACTTCTTGGTGCCAAGGGCTACAACTGAACTTTAGCATTACATATCAGTTAATCCACAGAAAGTATATAGAAATTTTAGTATTTAATTTGATCGCAATCAATTGAAAAAATTAATAAAATAATTTTATATGTTACTATATAATATTAACTGAAAAAATGAAATGGAAATGACACATATATGTATACGTATATGTTCTTACATATATACAGTCTTGAAATTATAAAAATTATAAAAAATAAGTGACCAAATATAATTAATTTGATTTGTTTTGTTGTCGCTAAGATTTTGAACTATCTAATTGGCGACTAATCGATGCATTCTCTTCTAATTATTCTGTTATTATTTATATGTTATATATGTTTGTATATTATATGTTATTATTTATTAATTATTCTATATATCAATTTCAGATAATACTTTTTGTTTTGTCTATACAATTAATGTTGCTTAAGGGATGGTTAGCATTATATACCATTCGATCTTTACTGGATCTTCGAGCGATTTATAATATCTCAATGTTTATGTACATATTTCAGTAGCGAACCGATTTATTAAACCGGCCTTAAACTTTCTTATACATAATCGAATATAGTTCATATTATTGTTTTTTCAATAATTACCATCCTATAAATTTTTAAATAATTATTTTCTATATGGAAACAACTACATCTACTATTAGATTTCATTGTTTCTAATTTTAAGATCCAAAAATCTGAATCTTATCGTATAATTGTTGATTTTACAAACATATTTCATCATAGACTTTTTGTCTAGACTTATATAGAATATATTCATAAACGTATACTTACAACCTCTTTTCAAACACAACAACCTTAGCATGAAAAACAGAAAACTGATCTATAGCCAGATAATTAGACCAGCATTACTTTATGGGTGTGTCGCGTATAGTAAAGCTGTCGACTCTACTATACAAAATCTATAAGTCGCTCAAAGTCAGGCTCTCCGAAGGCTCTTCAAAGTGCCTTGGTACATCCGCTCAAACGACATGCTAAGAGACCTTAGAATAGACCCGATCAAAAAATACATAAGGGACAGAGCTCTGAAGTTATATGCGAAAATTGACAGGCTTTCCTTCTTACCATTATCTCCGCACGGGGAGGTACGCAGATTTTAGATCAATCACTGAGTAATCATGAAGCTTATAGGCAATACATAAATTAAGCAATGAGATGGGTGGGACCCTGTAGTACCCCCAGCTATCAAAGAGTAAAAGTGCCCAGTTGCGCTGACTCGAAAAAGGATCAACATACATACATACTTATGTAGCTATGGCTAATCTGACTAAACAACCGTTATTAATTATTTTCATGTGCACATCTCGCTGTGTACTGTGTAATTATTATTAACTGTAAAAAGTTCAGTTATTATAGATCTTGAAAAATTTCTTGAAATAATAGAACTTTTTTTTAGATTTTTTTGCTGAACTTTTTTAGATAGTATTTTCTAATAGTAATAATATTATTAATATGACACGTGTAAAACATTATCGTTCTCTAATTATAAAACTATAAGTAAGAAAGTTAATTAAAATAAGAAATTACTTTTTTAAATAAGGCATTAATTAATTAAGGAATGTCAATAGATTTATAAAAACAACAAAAAAATTAATTAACTTCCGGCCTATAAAAACCTAATTACTATTTGTACAAAGTTTCATAAAAAACATTTGTACAACTTTTTTAAACTAATTTAATATGTATATATATTTAGAGTTGTAGTCGGAATGATGTGTGTACATGCTTATGTAGTATATGGAATAAAGTACCCCCTCTTCGGATAGACTTCTTCCTCACCGAAACCGTTTTCGTATTACTTCGAGGAGGATCTCTTTTATGTTGGCATTTCAAGCCAAACTCTTTTAATTTTAGATATGCATTCAGCCCTCTACTTGGACGGATGAACAACAAACATATGGACAAGAGTAATATTAAGTTAAAGAACATTAATTTGGGCCGTGTGAGTAAAGTTATCATATACAATATCATATATTGTATGATTTCGCTGGTTCAGTATGTCATTTATAAACAGTGATATAACAATTATATGGCAGGAAGTAATTTTCCTTATTGCGACAAGTATTAATGATCCATTTCTTACAAACAAGTATTATTGATCCATTTCTATCAGAATTATGTGATAGTTCTCATTTTTCTAGCCTTTCTAGCTAATTAAGAGATAGAAATAGATAGATTGGTTTTTCTTGAATAGAGTGGCTAGAGTATATATATTCTTAAAAAAATGTTCCGCATCTTTACCGTTTTATAAATATTATGTATAATTAAACATGCCCTTGACATAAAGTATATAAATTTCACGTTTCTTTAATATCTATTTTTTCACTTCTATACTTTTAATTATAGAGGAATGAATATCACATCAAATACATAGTGAATTAATCGTATAATTATTTATACCTATATGCATTATTTAATTATTGCAATGATTTCCGCTATGTGTAATTAAAAGTGAAACATTAGTTTGTAATTGTTTTTTAGATTATTTTTTCAGATTCATTAATTAAAGTAACTGTTATTGAGTTATATGAAATATGTTTTCCAATATATGGGTAACAGTTTCATGCTTCTTTTCGGATAGCATCTATAATAATTACCAAATGGTATATATCAGTAGGAGACCGTCTTGTAGGAATCAATTTCTTAAGCCTATTTTTTATTTATCAAAACAGTATATCTTTGAAAAGGAGAGATTTCGATTTCTGGGGGTCACATTATGAAAACGGGTTTTGGTAAAATTTAGTATTCTAAGCAATATGAAAATATCCATTCAGTACGCTATATATACCAATGTAGACACTGCGATAAATCCTAGTACGCATATTGCCTATTGTGTGTTATCGAGACATCGTGTTTCAAATTTGCAAATTTTTTACATTTATTATTCTAACAAAAATTCTAAAAAAAATTAGACACGCTATCGAAAAGTTATATGATAACTATTATATGCAATTATATATGTTAGATTAATTACATAAACGACGATTAGGTTCCGTGCAGTCGTTTGAATAAAAAGTTAGTTTTACTAATTTATTCACTTAAATTCATTTTTTTGTGATACCCTAAAAATAAAATAATGCAATTTTACTAGAATATATCAAAGAAAAATGTATGCTACAAAAAATTGTGGTAGACTAGAAACATGTCCAGGGACGCCTACATATTAGCCGTGGGCCGCATGTAGCCCGTGGACGTTCTTTGGAGAGCCCTTATCTCATATACAGTTAAATTTCCATAAGTTCAACTTCTATAACTCGAATTTCCTATAACTCGAATTAAACAAAGTGCAACATGGTTTAGAGAGCAAATTGCATACAATTACAAAAAATTTCTTTAACTCAAAGTCTCTATAAGTCGAATCTTTTCTTTGCAAAATATTACTTTGATTTATGGAAGCTTGACCTTCTCATATAACCGTTCAAGCAGTAAAATGGCGACACCGAACGTTTTTCGCCGTTTTTGTGCTTTAACAACAGATATACGATCTAGATAGGCATATTATTGATTGAAAAGTGCTGCTGGCTTTGTCAAAAAAAAAGAAATCTTATTTATTTCCGATCTCTTTAGTATATAGTTTGCAAATGTTGAATATATATAATTGTTAAGGTAATAATAGCTGTGTTTCAGCAAACATGATCCGCTCAATTTTACATGCAAAAGAAAAACAATGGGGTGAACCAGCAATTGATCTGGTTCACTTTCTGGTTCAATGTGGGATGTATGTAAAAGATAAAAGTGGAACGTATTTTAATGCAAATAAGGTTGGCAATGCGATGCACGGTGCAGTAAAATTTTAAACAAATCTACATTTATATTTATTTACTATTGATTTTATTTATTTATTATTTATTTTATGTACTTATTTAATTAATATGTCATTATTATTTATTTCTTTGTTTAAAGTAACGTTCTAATTATCAATGTAATTAAAATTATTACTTTAATAATTTACGTTTTATTATTATTGAAAAAGTGTTGTTTGATAATTTATTAATATCATTTAATTTGAAATGAATATATAAAAATTAAGTTGAATACATTTATTTAATTAAAACAGAACAATACATAAGAAACCAGGCTCTCCAACATATACGTTTATAAAAAAATCATTTTCATCGCAAACTGCCTGCAAGATTAAGCCATAGTCATGCTTTCTTTTGAAATAAGCCTATTTGCTATGGTTTGGTGCATTTATTTTTAGATGTGTACTGTCTATGCAACCAATTACGAACGGGAATTTTTTCGAAGCTTCCATTTTTGCATTATTAGCAAGTGCGTATTTTAAATTAGTGTCCAATTGATATAAGCTAAACACTAGTTTTTTTAATTATTCTCCACACAGAAGCTCTTGGTATGCCAAAACAAATACCAAATTTGTAAAAAGTATTCATATTTGCCATATACCACAAAAATATATAAAATTACTTCATTGCTCTCGTCCAAATGTGATCACGGTTATTTTGCATTTGCTGATTGGAATTTATTAACAAATCTATTAAAATATGAAACATAATTAATATATAGCAATTGTATTTTTTATGCGCAAATATCAATCAAATAATCTTTAACGAAAAAATTATTGATCGTTTCCACAAAACTTCCTCTATATCTATGCTGATACACTTCATCCCTTGAGCTTAATACCATACACTTGAACTAGTAAACAGGGAATGGAAGAGTCAGTTTCGCTCGATGATTCTAATAACATATGCAATTTTCATTTATTAACTATAGAATTAAATTTAAGTTTTTAAGTAAATACTTCAGACATTTCAACAGATTTTATTTACATATTTTCCATTTTTTAGATTTTTTGTATTCAATATTTTCTCACTTATTTTTTTAGCGCCAAAATTATTCACATAAATCAAAAAATTTTGTACACAAACCCAACTGGCATATTTCATGCGTTGCCAATTATTTTCAAACGTGATCCGTATCGTTTCAGCAAAGATGATTCAGATCATTGAGCGGATCATGTTTGCTGAAACACAGCTAATATGTTGTATATAACTGATTATACATTAATTCTGGAATAGACTATCTGTAATAATATATACTTTACAATATTTTGTATTATAGTCTATTATATGTAGAGTTTATGCTATCCGTGGTTGCAGTTCCCCGACCATCCATGCATACATTTGTCTTGACATTAAGTTTCTCTATTCAAAGGTTAGGTTAGGTTAGGTTATGCTGGTAGGTCAAACAAGCCACGCGTAGATCATTAATATCCATCGCGATACCAGATCAGTGTCTGATGATTAGTATGCATCACTCAGGAACCGCGTGTTATTAGCGAATCGTATTAAGAGTTCAACAGCAACCTCAGGTATAATTTGTGTTTCCATTATTTTTTTATTTTACAAACATAGTTTATAATTACTTTATATAAGCTTTAATTTGTTTATACAATATAATTTACGCGACTTTGAGCAATTTAAGTTTCAAACCGATAGATATTTACTTTATCTATTAATAAATTCTGTTATATCTTACATCTCAAGTAGTACAAATAACCTACTAATGCTAGAAGAATTCATGAGAATATCACACATCACTTTGAGTGATTTTAACAAAACGTTTTTTTAAATGTGATCACATTTTGTTAAATAAATAAAATTTAAGAATTTGATGTCATAGATATGTTTCATAACACAATTTAGAATCGCATTGTAGATGTAAATGATTTGAGAAACTCAAACAGAAACCGTATAACAGCCGTAAAAAATGTTTGACTTCTAACAAAAAATATTGAAAATATTATAAGATTTTAAATCTAAGATAATTAATGTATCTAATTAATTACCTTTTTAGTACATTATTAATTATCACAATAATTATTATTTTAATTAAATAATAAACACATAATTATAATAAATAATTGTAATAAATAATTAAATTAATTTGAAACCAATTATAATTAAAATAATTAACAACCGACCGAATTCCAATATGTGCCCGATAAATTTTTTTCTGCTCCGGTTTACTTATATGAAGAACATATCGCATATATACATAAGGACTTTAATTTAGCAGAACAGCACTGAGGATGGTAAAGATTATTTAAAGGAGCGCTTTGAATGTCGCTCTGTTTTAAAACACATTTTCTGTTTTAATTTAAATAAATATTTTGAAATTAAATAGAAACTAGATAGTCACCTATTCCATTTTTTATGAATTAAACTGTAATAATTAAACTATATTATTAAACTATAAAAAATATAAAATATTACTGGGAATTGAACCCACGGCAGGCGATTTTAGTTCGACAAATAATGATGTCATAAGAATATCTCTGAATAATCTGCGTATTGTAGATCAACTCATTTGTTGCTTAAATAAGCGGTTTAGGTATCATTAATGCATACATTGGAGACATCAAATAGTCATTTCAAGAATAACATGATCGCTTTATACAGAAGTTTCAAGCAATAGTTAATTGTAACAACAAAAATTTTATTTTAATTTAAATTAATTAATTGTGTATGTTTAGTTGCGTCTAGTTTTGCTCTAGTATTGCTAATGATATTTACTGATCATCATTGGTCTTGGAATTATTTCTTATATTTAATTATTGTATATATTTAAAAATATTATAATATTTTTGTTTTTCCACATGTATTTATATTGTATTTTTTACAACAAAAATTATTAAAAAATTATTTATTTTATATGTGGAACCTGAAAATTTATAATTTATTTTATAAATTATCAGACTCTGAGCCGACCCATAAATATTTTGTAAATCAGATTATCATTGAATGCATTTTTCGTGTAGTAAGAATAATTTAAATATTATATAGCTTATACTAACTCCAGTCATTTCTGTACAGTATTACAGAAAATGGTTATGTAAAGTTCTAACAATTACTGAAGACATAACAATTGTTTACATACATATATTAAATTAATAAAGTTAATAAAAAATTTTTTTTAAATAACATGTAATATGTTATGTCCCATGAAAAAATGCAATTATAAGATCACTTAACGTCGAAGTTTTGTTTTTGCATTAAAAAATAGTCATTAAAAAATTATACAAAGAAAAATAACAGAAAATTACAAAATTGCATTAAAATTTGTTGTTTTTTTCAAGTGTAAAATGCATTAAATTTTGTTTATTTACATTGCAAATTTGAATTCATTTACGCATCGAATTATCATGAGTGGATAAATTTGTTGACGTTCTCATCATAAACACGCAATTAGAATAACGATACCATAATACTATAGATAATACTAACGATGCTATAGTAAACGATTTCATAGACCAATATATACGAGTATCATTTCAAAGTATCTACAGTTTCTAATTCACAGCGCTCAGATACATATACGAGTGCATATCAACAGTTTAATGCCTGTTTCGTCATATACCAAACAAGATACATATATACACAACACATATAGATTGTTTATATCTTACAAGTGTACTATAAAGCACTATAAATTAATTGTTGTTGTTCATATAATTGCCACAAAATTTCATAATGAAACGTTTAAAAACCAGTCATGCTGATTTAGTTTGGGGGCTCGTTCTTTACTGTTACTATCTACTGTCTATATTATACGTATGTAACAATTGTTCAGTATAATATAATATATGGGTTCCGGACGTATCAAAAATATAATGCTTGTAGAGTAGAAAAACAATAACATATAAGTTGTTTAAAAACATAAACATATAAATATAAATGCTAATAAATATTATATATTATTTTTTTGATTATGTTGTGGTAGAGCTCACACTACGACCTACAGATCTATTGCACTTCCTTAAGGAAATCAGAGTTATTTTCTGAGTTCAATTTACTTAATAATTTGTAGTTACAACAACAATTTTTTTATTTAATCGAGTTTTTGGTTAGCCATACAGCTGTTTCAATTATTTGTCGGCTAATGAACACTGACTCTGAGCTTCAAATTTGGCAGTGTACGAGTTTAATAATTGGTATTTTTAGTCACATAAAATTATTTGTGAATATTTAAATATAAGAAATAATTTTAAGACCATTAATAATGGATATTTCGTAATACTCAAAACAGCTGTATGGTCAGCCAAAAAATTTAATTAATTAAAAATAAAAATTACAATTAAAAATTAAAAATAAAATTTAATTTTTAAAATTAAAAAAGATTTTGTTGTTGCAATTCACTACTGTTCAGTAAAAACCTCTCTATTGAAAACAAAAATTTATATTAAGAATTTAAATTCATGAAAATGGACGTTAAAAATCAATTTAAAACATATAGATGTGTATATGTACCACTGCGTCAGATTGAAACCCGGTAACGGGTTGTTATGGCCAAGTAAGTAAGTAAGTAAGTAATACATAGCAATTACTCCATATTATAATTAATTACTTCTTTTTGAGTTAGATGTGCAGTATATTTATATCAATAACCTAGATCAATTTTGGTTTGTCAACGGAACTAATGTCCACAATAAATAAAATGTGCTCTCATATGTTTATAACTTTATAATAAAGCATTAGTAGACTTTCTCCAGATATAGTGTAACAGATCTCAAACGTCACTGTACATTATTGTCCTTTCCCAAATTACAGAAGCTATTTTTATACCTTCTGTATTATATTAGCCTATAACATCTAAAACCTTATACTGGTCCACACGAGAGTTTTGCTTGTAATTTTAGCTGTTAATTATTTTAGCTAAAATTACAAATAAAACTCTTCTCTGAACCCAATATTAGGTTAAAAATAATATGATTTAACAAAATATTTTAAATTAGATATATATTACACTAATTTTCTAATAATACAATTAATTTTCTATGCATTAGTTCTCAGAAATGAAACCTGATATAAAACTGTTATCACATAATAAAAATCACTATTTTCATATTAAACTTTAAGTGTACAAGTATATATAATGTGTATCTATATAATATATATAGACATATATATATAAAGACATGTCATCGTTCTTTGATAATTTCTCAGAATATTTTATAAAACTGCTTAGTTTTTTTTATTCTTGATAATTAAGAGACACTGCGTTTGCTAAAGAGCACTGCGTCTTTATAATCTAGATATAATTATAGTATGTCTACTTATAAGTTCATTTAACATATTGACTCATGATTTCTTTGAAATGTATAACTTTTATGATTTACTCTCTTGGCACATATGTTTTTGTATTTTTATTAAACCATATATCTTGCACATGGATGAGAATTACGATTTTATTCTCTCTCTAATTAAATGTATAGGTTTATTTATAATATAATAATATTATATATTGTCAATGTATATTGATTTATAGTATATATATGGTAAATAGTATGACTTTGAATGCTCAAATTTCAAAATTTCAATCAACATTTTTTTTATATAAAGCTAGACATCTACAATATATTGAGGAAGTATATATGCTGTGCTATGTAAGCAGCCAATAGCTGTATATATATTATATATGTTTGAGTTTGCTTGGTGTACGTAATAATAATTTATTGATATTAGGGTGCTGGATTTTTAATTGATACTAGGACTCAATGGTGTAAAAATTAAGCTTTCAAATAAGATAACCTACGATAATAGACACACTTATTAGTGTTCTTGCTTCTTAGTATGCCATTAAAGATGTGCGCCTTGAGTAGATTCCTCCAGCCAGTCCGATTAGTAGCTTGCTATTGCCAGTTGGACTTATAAGACTTATTAGATCATAAAACGTTCAATAAATTCCACCCGCTAAATAGAGAACTAAAGTTACATTTTTGTTTTACTCTAGTATATACCTTCTGCTCAAAAAGTATCGGATTTCGGATTTTGTTGTTTGTTAACTACTTCTTAAATAATAGACCTTTTTCAAAAAATTTGTGCATTTAGCGATTTTTATAATGGAAAATTCTTGTTGTACGCGATTTTTTGACCAAACACGGCACCACTATAATCGCTCAGGCACCATATTCGCCAGATCTGGAACCGTGCGACTTTTTCCTGTTCCCGAAACTCAAATTGCCCCTTCGTAGTAAGCGTTTAGAGTCAATTGAATCGGTAAAAGAGAATTCTCTGAAGGAACTAAAAGTCATACCTTCGCGGGCCTTCGAAAAGTGTATGGAAGATTGGCTTAAGTGTTGGCATATGTGTATCGCTTCAGAAGGAGCATACTCTGATATCAGTAACGCCTTTGAAGAATTAGTTGTCTTTATCCATAGCACTATACGTCAAGAAATCAAAAAAAACGATAAAATTAAACTATGATTATTTTACTATTAATTAAAAAATAAAAACAAATATTTTATATTTTATCTTATTTTTAATACATAGTTTTAAAAAACTTATATTCTTAGAAAAACATAACGAAGAATTAAGAAAATCTATTTGTTTATAATTTTAATTAAAAATAATGAATTTGTCCTCTTTTTATTCTAATAAAAACCGGAAGAAAAAGTTTTTTATTTAAAAATAGTTTTTATATAAACTATTTTTCTTTTTAATCAGTTATGATTTATTGTTTAAACTCAAGTTATGGTTTTATTTGATGAACTAATTGCACAGGTCTTTGACAGATTTTTTTTTATAAAGTCTTTTATTTAAAGTGGGTAATTAAAAATAATTTTTTTTTATTAATTAATAATAATTTAAGATACAAGCATCTTATCAATTTTTTTTAAATTTAATTGTTAATTAATAACAAAACGTTTTTCAATTAAATGTATTTAATAAAGGAAAAGAATCATATTTTTAATATTATTGCAAACTATATTTTTAATATATAAAAAAGCATACTACTTTATATTAAAATATAATTAGCACTATTGCAATGCAAAATATAATAAAAAACTAATTAAAATACAATTAAATAGCATAGATTCATTCTATCTAAAATATATATATACATATATATACGAGTATATAGTAATTAACTATAAAACGTGATTATTTTTTACTATTTACTATTATTAGTATATAGTTAACATAACTATAATCTAATATATCTTAAAAAATTAATTATTTGATATTAATATACAACATATATTTATATATTCTTTGTAGTCTAAAAATAAATTATATATGGTAATTAACTATAAAACGTGATTCTTTTTTATTTAATATTATTGATATATAGTTAGCATAGCTATAATCGAATTTATCTTAAAAAATTAATTAGAAGAAATTATACATTTAATATTAATATACAATTAACTTATTAATTAACTATAAAACGTGATTATTTTTTATTTAATATTAGTGATATATAATTACCATAGCTATAATCTAATATATCCTAAGAAATTAATTAGATGAAATTATATATTTTATATTGATATGCACTATATATATATTTATTTTTTGTTTTCTAAAAATAAATAAAAATTAGATTTCTATTTTTAACAATAATAAGTTAAGTAGAAAATAAATAATTTAAAAATTTTATTTTTGATCAGGTAAAATTTTTGTTCAGATTATAACGTTAATTCGAATACCGCTAAATATCCAAAATTATCGATAACCGAAACAGCTGTATGGGAAGCTAAAAATTCACTCGATTAAAAATTAAATTTTTGAAATCAGAATCGTCACTATGATATTTTTGTATATAAAATAGGATTCTTTTCGAAAACTGTATCCGAAGTATTCGAAATCATCGATATTCGAAACAGCTGTTTGGGAATCCAAAAAAAAAAAAAAACACTTAATTAGAAAATAAATTTTCGAAATCATTTTTCGTTACTTTTACGTTATTTTATTTGAAAGAGAATTCTTTTTGGATACTATCAAGATCACCGGTTTTCACTATGGGACTTCGTAGTGCTCTTTTATTTCAAATATTATTCTTTTCATAGGTAATAAATGTTTTAATTATAAAATCTAAAAACAAAAAATTTGTACAACAAATAATTAATTTGTGGAAAAATGATCAAAATCAAATGAAAATAAATTAATTCAAATATTTAATATAAAATTAGAAGTAGAAATATGTATCTGTACTCAGGCAAGTCTTGTACCATAATTATTATTATTTTCTTTTTTTTTTAAATCGAATTGTTTTTATCCAACTATATATTATTTTAATATTTATGCAGGGATTGAATGTATAAAAATAGAAATAAAATAGACATTATATGTAGAGAAACCACAGATATACTACATATTTTAAAAAGGCATCAAAAAGTTGAATTGCACCAAATATTGTTTATAAATGCATCATTTTATATAAACATTTATTTACAATATAAACATTTGCAATAATAAATTTATTGTTAAATAATTTTTTTAAAAACATTATACAAAGTAGTCAATCTTTTTTGTTAATCAACTTTTGTGAATCATCTAGGTATATATATTCAGTATTTACTAGAAATATGGCCGTGGTTCGTCAATTTCACATCAAATAAATTTATTTTTTAAGTATAGTTTATATATCATCACTTCATTATATTAAAAATCATTATATGTTCTCTAAGCAAATAAGTTTTTTTTTCTTAGATTGGATGTATATGGTGTGAAAAGGGTGTTCATATTAATAAAAATTACAATTTTAGTTGCAAATTCTTACACAAAAAAAAAATAATGTAAAATCCGTCCGGATTTTACAACCAAAAAATAATGTCAAGATAGACCCCATATATAATACACATATAATTTTATATTAAAATGACATTTTCTCAATCAAGCCTAAGACTATTGACATTTTATAATGCTCAAGCAAAAAACACTGTTACTGTTATCTTGATATCTTAATCATTATATTAACAATCATTAAAAATTGATGACAACTTTTTAAACTCCCAAAATATTCAAAATTTCCTTGTATGCCAGCATTATTAATACTCATTGAGAACTTCCTATTCCCACCATTACCAAGAGCATGAAGATTAAAACGATTAAGTAGTTCCACAAAATATATATGGTCTAAAACAATTCTTAAGCTTCGCTTAGAAGAATTTGAACGATATAGATAGGATTTGCCAATATTCGTACTGTCATAATTAATAAAAAAAAATATTGGGATTCATAATGTCTCATATAATGTAGCATAAAGAAGTCACACCCAACGAAAGAAGTAAATAAGCCAATTATTATGAATTTCATCAATTTATAGCATCTGTATGTTGTGTCCAGTTATATATGGTTGTACCTTGTGTCCTACTCGGATGCAGTAACATTTTTGTATCTTGTATCTTTATTTAGGTACAACCCCTTTGTATCCATTTTTTTAGATAGGTAGGTACAAACGAATACTGAATTATTTGAAAGAAATAGTCACGTAGGCACCTACTCTAATAAAAATGATCGGTTTTATAGGGAAGAGATGAGATCTCAAAATACATTCTTATGAGTTTCCATAGCTTAATCGAAAGTAGTATCCAGATAGGTGGATATATCATATCGAATGAATATGAATATAATAAAATTCTGCAATGTTGAATTCTGCAGAGATGACTTCATCATCTCTCATTCGATTTAAATTTCATCTCTGATATTTTTTTATGTGCTCCCGGTGTTTAGAAGAAATTGTTCAAATTCTCTATACAATTTGAGAATTCACATTTCAGATCAATTTTGAAATGGCCATATCTAAGACTCTGTAAATGATATGGACTTATTTTTTTTTGCATTGAAAAGATAATAAATTGAGTTTTCAGATTTAAAAATATAAAAAATTAAAATTATTTATATTGAGTATTTTTAAAAATTTTTAATTTAATGTTTACCGTGTTGTAGGCCTAAGTGGATCCCTTGGGATCGTCGCTATAACATAATCTACCTAATGTTTAACCTGTTTTTTAAACATGTGGCATGTAAATTGTTTTGATTTTCTGCTCGTTCTATCATTTTTTCTACGATATTTTCGACTGTGAAGTGGCCTACATATATATTCTGTAAGTAGTGTTCTTTCTCCATGCCATCTTTCGCAGTTGAAGAAAGTATGCTCAGCATTGTCCTCGACGGATCCGCAGTGTATACTGTATAGATATTTTCGAAAATATTTATGACCAGATAGGAACTGTGTGACATAATAATCAATCTCACCGAAATTTCATTCAGTCCACGACTTTACATATGGAATTAGCTTTGCCGTCCATCTTTCTCTTAAATCAGAGTTCCATCGTTGTTGCCATGTTATAATTATTTAAAATATATTAAAAATTAATACTTTAATAATATATATCCTATATATAAATAAATAAAAACTTAATATATATTAATAATGCATATTAATATTAATTTTTTAACTTAATTTTGAATTTGTCATTTTTACTCTCATTATCATATATATAAACTGTTATTTAATTTACATTTATTACTGCCATATTTCTTTGTGGCTAACGCCATAATTTTGTATTTCTATGCATTTCTAAAGCTTAAGCTTACACAGTTTACAGCTGACAATAACAAAAACAAACACAAAAACAAAATGCACAATAACCAAAATAGACAACAAATATGTACAACAACAATGCGCAACGTCATTACTTGGCGCGAAAGCATTTTTGCGGTTATAAAATAATTTGTAAACAAATAAAAATAGAAAAAAGAAAAACAACCAAACACATAACTTAATAACAGCATTTAACAAAAACAAAAACAAACAACGAGAACATTGTTTTTGTTATTGTCTTACATGCTTTTTTTCGTTTAGATTCATTGCAGAATTGTGAATTGTAAAATGTAAACAACATGAAAACAATTAATAAAAACTGTTTACATGTTTTCTATTGGGAAATAATTCAAAAGAGGAAACAACAACAATAAACAAATAAAAGCAAAATAAAAAGCAAATAAAATTGCACTAAAAAAAAGAATAAAGAAACTATAAAAATAAAAAAATAAAAAACTAAATATAATATGCGGAACTTTTGAGACCGCGTGACCTTTTCGAAATGAAAGAAAAGCAACAGACGGCAAAGAATCTTTGCGCCACGTTAATTAATTAATTAATGATTAATTTTGCTTAACTTAATTTATCATATTTTGCATATTTCGAAAAATAAATTTATTTAAATTAATTTCCGAATTATTTGATATAATGTTTTATTTTTTGTTTTATTTAATTTTTTATACAATTTCTTCCTTTTAGTGCGATGGCCAAAGAACTGCTTTGGATGCACATCAATTTCCGGAAAACGAAGAAGCCAATATTTTGGGTCATGGTACACTTCTAGCAACTGCCGTCGACGGAAATAAGTTTGGCCGTGACTTGGACGAGAAGCTAAATAAATATAAGCTATTGCTGAATTTTGAAGATGTAAGTTTTAGAATTTTAAAATTACTTTAACTATATGTATACATCGTACATACATATACAATACATTATATAAAAACTTTTATGTATTTATATAAATGCATATGTATCTATAAATAAAATTGCATATTATAATGGTATATATAATAACAAACATTTTGTTGTTTTTTATTCATATCCAATAGACTCCCTAACTACTAATCTGACATGTATCGAACAAGATATTTATGCTACATAATCCTTATATAAAGTGATCTAATATAGGTCATACCATTCTTACTAATAGTCAATATTTTAGGTGGTCACCGATCAAAAAAATTATTAAAATTCAATTTTCTCTTAAACTATCAAACTATTTTAACAAACATATCAATTTATGATCTAAATACTAATCTGATGTGTAAAATAAGATATTTATGCCACACAATCCCTATATAAAGAGATTTAATGTAGGCGATACCCTTACTTATAGTCAATATTTTGGATGGTTCCCTATTAATTATTAAAATCCAATTTTCTCTTAAAGTATCAAACTATCTTAACAAACAGATCAATTTATGATCTAAATACTAATCTGATGTGTATAATAAGATATTTATGCCACACAATCCCTATATAAAGAGATTCCATATAGGCGATACCCTTACTTATAGTCAATATTTTGGATGGTCACCGATCAAAAAAAATATTAAAATCCAATTTTCTCTTAAACTATCAAACTATCTTAACAAACAGTTCAATTCAAAATCTATTTATATTAAATCACTTAATTTTCACATGACGGGACCCAATGTAGACTATAATATTTTTATATAGGGCTAATATTTAGGGTGATCATACAAAAAAATGTTAAAATTTAAAATTCACCTAAATTTTCTGCTGAATAAACCTGGACGATATTTATGTTACTTAATTTTTATAAAAAGAATCTGAATAGAGACTATACAATTCTTATTAAGAGTGGTCCCTATGAAAAAAAATTTTTCCTGTTAAATTTTTTTCTAAATTTTATGCTGAATAGAGACTATATGATAATATTCTTTTAAAATTTTTTTAACGACTTAAATTTCACGTTTTAAATTTTAACGACTTTAGTTACATTTCAATTTTCTCCTGAATTTTCTGCTGAATTGACCTAAATGTTATTTATACTATGTAATTTTAATGTAAAGGTTCCGATAATAGACCACCAATTTTTGAATCATTTTCAAACTTGGTACATTGTATAAACTCTAAACGATGGTTCAGATGATATAATGTTAAAATTCTTACCATTAGGTCTCTTTTATAGAATGACGGTAAGTCGGAGACAGATTTATTGATTACAAATCAAATTGTACTTTTATATATACTAGTGAAAATGCCAACTAATTAATTGGTTGCAATGCAAGTCAGCAGATAACTTTCCACCAATCTCACCTAGCGATTTTAAGCAGTTTTAAAATCACATTCTTCTCAAGAAATCTTAAAATATAAAAAAACAAAAGCTATATACATCTCAGCGAATTTAAATAATGTAATAGATATTACCGACGAACAGTATGATAAGCTGTGAAAAAAAGAGATAAAGGAATATGTATTGGGGGGGATTTGTAATTTTGGCTGAGTCCAGAAGGACGGGGTTGAAAAAGTGCTTGCATTTGTAATTGGTGTAAGGAGCTTTCGCTTGAAAAATTGTGATTGTAAAATTACTTTTTGAAAATAAATATTTAAGACCATCTATTGACTTTATATTATTAACTTTATATAGTATACTATGCTTCTGCGTTTTTGAAGAAACACGTTTCACAATGTAAAGTACAATAAGAGTATTGTGGGAGTAGAAGCTATGCAAAGGGTTTGTATCCACGATCTACACAACATTCCAACCGACGCCATCTAGCATTAAGTGGTATATAACACATTGATTACACAAACGATGTCTAACAATAAGTAGATCAGAAAAATGGTCACCTGGTGGTTTTCATGTAAAAATTTGTAGTTTCAAGGTTCGATATCCTGAAAACTAAGCTAAGAACTGTTGTCAAATTAGTATGCTTGGGAAATATGAATCGTTTCTTTTGAGTACAATTTTGACTGTTTCATTTAATCTTTCAGATTTAATCTTGATCCGTCAAATTTTGTGGCACAATCGTATATTTTTAGAGTAATCTAACATTTTTGTGGTATTGTTAGTAGGCATTTATATTTTCCATATTAGCCACACCTTCAAATCATAGTTTATCGGTCAAATCATATAAAACAGCTGTTAATTTCAGTGTAATCTTTTCACTCTGCCAAAATATCTAGAGTGTTATAAATTAATCTCAAGTGTTATACATTTTGTCTCAGATTTAACAATCGAAAATAAAAATTAAACTAAAAGTGGATAGATATAGCTTTCATAATATATGTATGCGAAAAAAGTTCTTTCGACGAAAAGGTAAGAAAAATCTTTTCCACCGCGCATTTCATTTCATTTCTTTGCGTGCGCAGCATTTGGTGATCGGATTGAACTTGTGTTATTTGTGTTTTTTTCTTTCATTTACTAGGGTTGCCCTTGTAATAGTAAGAAAAGTGCGTAAAAATTTATTTGCTATTATTTTAACACTGACCAATATTCGTTTTGATATTATGTATTTATTTTCAAAGGTGATAATTAGGTATTTCGCAAATAATTACAAGGCACTATTAAATATTTTTTGTATTCATAAAAGCATTACTTTGTTACTTGACACCTTTCTGTATTGGCGGCTTTGAAACAAATTTGATCATTTGTAAATTCCAAATATCTTCAATTGAACCTTCGAAATTAATTGACGGCTTACTTACCTTCCCACCTCGCATAATACACAATAGACGTCGTCACACGTATTTGGCCGAAAGTGTCGTTGACATTTTACAAATCATATTTTAAAATTAATTTTTTTTTTCTATTTTATAATAAAATTTTAGGTTTATTTTTGTCATTTTATGTTGTAACTGAAGATACGCCAAAAAACGCAAAACAAAACAACAATAAAAATAAAAATAAAAACTAAATCAAGGTTAAAATGTGTTATAGCCACGCTATGTGCACTGGCCAAATGTAAATAAGAAGAAGCAAAAGAGAAAAAAAAAATTAAAGAGCCAAAAAAAAAATTTTCTATTTTGAATCGTAGAGGTTTCGACCTTTTGGCGGGCAATTGGCCAAGTAATTTTTATTTGTAAACTCAAAGTTAAGTTCAGTAATTGATTTTGCGCAAAATAATGCCAAAAATAAATGACCAAATAATTATGCGTATATAAATTTGTCATCTTATTATTAACATACAATCCAGTCACATTCTTTGTGACTGCCCAGCCTTGATCTGGGCCAGTAGGAGTCACTGAGTTGAGAACAACTCTCCTCTACTGATCGTAACGACCGACATTCTGGGTTTCATTCGGAAGGCGAAATGTCTTCTCTTCGGTTAAGGTCTGTTGCAGCACAAAATATCAACGATGGTCGCAGTGCTCCGCTTCGTTGGGAGCTGGTACCCCGTTTTATTCCTATTTCTATTAACATCCAAAAGAAGAGTATTAAGAAGAGTATTGAGCTTACATCCCTAATGAGTCCCAAAACGGTATTTAAAACTAAATGCTCTTGCAAATGAAATCATTTTTTCACAGTATGTACTTTCCAATAGGACGGGATTAGGGCCATATAATGCAAGCTATCCAACGATCGTCGATCACCATATTTGTTGATGTAAGTTAAATATAAGTTGACTATATATAAGTTAATATAATAAGTTATATTAATTAAAAAGTTAAAAGCAACAACCACAATTGATCGCCTACATGACATGGCTTTAATAGTCCTATTGGAAAGATTATATTGATCGCCTGGCCTTACAGTGTTGATTGATTCAATTTGTTAATACTTCGTTCTATCTGTGGAAAATTAATTAATTAATTTCTTTTTATATTATAATTGAATTTTTAATTTATAATTTAATATTTAATTTGTATAAAATAATTCTTTATATTATTATTTTTCAGGCTCCTGACCATTTGAAATTCAATCCTTACATTCGCCAAGGTTACCGCACATTCCTCTCAACAAAATTGTGCTTACAGAGCATGTTTTGGTGGACAAACGAAACGGTTAGTGAGATATTAATCTGAATATAAAACTACCATATATGACTCTTAATTATATAAAGCAAATGTGATTTCTTCTTCTTTGGTAATCATTTTTACTCTCTGAGTTTTAGGTTTAGTGTTAAAGCCCTTAAAAATGATTTCGCAATCGTAACTCAAGTCTCAATAATTACTTAATTTAAACTAAAGTCGCTTTAGTGGCATAATTGATTCCTAAGTTATTATAGAGATACGACTTTGAAATTGGGCTGTAAAATAGATTTTAGACTGGTATCAACATCCATGAAAAAACATGGATTAAAATTATTTTTACTCTAATAAAATCATCAATCAATATTAATTGTAGTAAAAAGTATCCTTTCAAAGCAATGTGTAAACACTTTAAAATTAGTTTCAAATTTTGGGACGTCAGTTCCATATTTTTAGAATTGAAACTGGAATACTTGACACAATGGAAGAAATAATAGGTGAAAAAAGTAATATTATGGGACTCCACAGAACTCAATGTAGAGATTCAAAAAGCATTCAGTCTTTCAGATTCACCAACCAGATTGATTTGACCATGATTGCCGTGATTGGAAAGGAAAAAGGGCGATATTGGATATTTTAAGATTTAGGAAAGAAGGAAAGAAGCAAACAGATTATAATGAACAAAAAACAAAAGAATAATATAAGTAAAAGTTACAAACGATAGACAAATAACAAAAAAGAAACAACACAAAAGCTGTCTATAGTAAACTGAGAACTGTCAGTAACGAAGATAATGATATGCAGAAGAAAAAAATGGTAATGACAGCATTGAACCCAAGTGCTAGAAAGATTGAGAGAATACTTTGCCATAATACTAAACTTCTGTAACTCAAATGAAGTAGTAGAGTACAATTGACTCCTACCTTTAAAGATCCTAGTCGAGACAACATGAAAAAGATGATTAAGAAACTTAAGATAGAGTGCCGGAGAGAGTAATATGATAGAAGAATTGAACAATTCTGAAAATTATGTTTTGCAAGCATTTTGGAGAAACCCGAAAAGTGTTTTCCATGCTTAATCTATGACAACAAG
>NC_051847.1:192324120-192351121 GCF_002237135.1 Teleopsis dalmanni | reverse complement strand
CGACTTACTTGTACTAATTCATTTTGCATGCCACCCATAACAACACTCCAATGGGTCATCGGTATTATACCATAACATGACCAAGCTAATAAAAGCACAATCTTTGCATTCAGTGAGACATTCAATTTGGGTATCTGTGCCACCATTGCTGCCACAAACATACCCATGGAAATCACAGAGTAAATTATTCTTAATTTCTATAAAGATATATATAGTATAAATCTGTAAATCTGTATTAAGTATGTTTCGCATTAGAACTTACATTAAAGCACCAAAAAGCGTAATACATGCCACTTATATAAATTGCCACCAATGATAAAGATATGCCAAGAAAATCCACCGATAAAAAGAAATCATAATGTTCTTCCGATTTACATGAGAATATATGATATATGGACGATAATAGCATACATAAACAGAAACAGACTAGTAAACACACCACCAAAACTTGATCACTGATATCCGCATGAAGTCTTAGAAATTGAAAATCAAAAATGGTCAATCCAA
Organism: Teleopsis dalmanni; assembly: GCF_002237135.1. Classification (NCBI taxonomy): domain Eukaryota; kingdom Metazoa; phylum Arthropoda; class Insecta; order Diptera; family Diopsidae; genus Teleopsis; species Teleopsis dalmanni. Next base: position 192,350,614 of record NC_051847.1, on the reverse strand, counting down.
TAAACAATAGACAGCCACACAAATGGCTCCAGATGTTTATCTGTAATAGGAAAGAAAAAATAATTATAATAAATATATTATTTGTATACAATTTTAATTGGAAAATTATTTTCTAAAAAAATATTTCAATAGTATATACTTCTGCTCTCTTCATTCTCCTTCTCAGGTAATAATCTAAACAGTATGTAGCCAATTTAAAACTTAAAATTAAATTGCATATTTTTTGGCGAAAAACCTTTAATAAGATTTAAATTCTCTCTGGCTAAAAACATAGAATCCTTCTTTTTAAACACTACAGCCCAGTATGCACATCGACCTCCTTGGCGGTTTGCTTTTTTTTGATTCGTTTCACTGATATCATCTAGTGCTACTCGTATTCGGTTTTACGAATAATTTGAAGAATCCTATTAATCGAATAGTAGTTTTCGAAGTCGGAAATAAATCCGGATTTTTTGTAAATTCGAAGTCTTCGAATATCCGGATTTGCGGTTTCTATTCGCAGTGAAATAATTCGAAGACTTCGTGAGCAAAAGTTAAAGGGAGAGAACAAAATGCAAACAAACGAATAACGAATATGTCTACTCATCGTAAATATTATCATCTCTTGTTCAGTCGACCTCTGCGACTTGTTGTCATAGATTAAGCATGGAAAACACTTTTCGGGTTTCTCCAAAATGCTTGCAAAACATAATTTTCAGAATTGTTCAATTCTTCTATCATATTACTCTCTCCGGCACTCTATCTTAAGTTTCTTAATCATCTTTTTCATGTTGTCTCGACTAGGATCTTTAAAGGTAGGAGTCAATTGTACTCTACTACTTCATTTGAGTTACAGAAGTTTAGTATTATGGCAAAGTATTCTCTCAATCTTTCTAGCACTTGGGTTCAATGCTGTCATTACCATTTTTTTCTTCTGCATATCATTATCTTCGTTACTGACAGTTCTCAGTTTACTATAGACAGCTTTTGTGTTGTTTCTTTTTTGTTATTTGTCTATCGTTTGTAACTTTTACTTATATTATTCTTTTGTTTTTTGTTCATTATAATCTGTTTGCTTCTTTCCTTCTTTCCTAAATCTTAAAATATCCAATATCGCCCTTTTTCCTTTCCAATCACGGCAATCATGGTCAAATCAATCTGGTTGGTGAATCTGAAAGACTGAATGCTTTTTGAATCTCTACATTGAGTTCTGTGGAGTCCCATAATATTACTTTTTTCACCTATTATTTCTTCCATTGTGTCAAGTATTCCAGTTTCAATTCTAAAAATATGGAACTGACGTCCCAAAATTTGAAACTAATTTTAAAGTGTTTACACATTGCTTTGAAAGGATACTTTTTACTACAATTAATATTGATGATGATTTTATAAGAGTAAAAATAATTTTAATCCATGTTTTTTCATGGATGTTGATACCAGTTTAAAATATATTTTACAGCCCAATTTCAAAGTCATAATTTACATCTCAATACTGACTTAGGCATAAATTAGGCCACTAAAGTTAACGACTTAAGTTTAACTTAACTGAGTATTGGGACTTGAATTACAATTACTAGATCTTAAGAGCTTTAACGCGAAACTAAAAACTCAGAGAGTAAAAATGATTACCAAAGAAGAAGAAATCACATTTGCTTTATATAATTAAGAGTCATATAGTTTTATACTCAGATTGATATCTCACTAACCGTTTCATTTGTCCACCAAAACATGCTCTGTAAGCACAATTTTGTTGAGAGGAATGTGCGGTAACCTTGGCGAATGTAAGGATTGAATTTCAAATGGTCAGGAGCCTGAAAAATAAAAACAAAGGAAAATTTTATAAAAATTAAATATTAAATTATAAATTAAAAATTTAATTATAATATTAAAAAAATTAATTAATTAATTTTCCACAGATAGAACGAAGTATTAACAAATTGGATCATTCAGCACTGTAAGTGCCATATTGCCCAGGCGATCAATATAATCTTTCCAATAGGACTATTAAAGCCATGTAATGTGGGCGAACAATTGTGGTTGTTGCATTTTAACTTTTTAACTAATATAACTTATTATATTAACTTATATATAGTCAACTTATATTTAACTTACATCAACAAATATGGTGATCGATGATCGTTGAATCGCTTGCATTACATGGCCCTAATCCCGTCCTATTGGAAAGTATATACTGTGGAAAAATGATTTCATTTGCAAGAGCATTTAGTTTTAAATACTGTTTTGGAACTCATTAGGGATATAAGCTCAATACTCTTCTTAATACTCTTCTTTTGGATGTTAATAGAAATAGGAATAAAACGGGATACCAGCTCCCAACGGAGCGGAGTACTGTGACAATGGTTGATCTTTTGTGCTGCAACAGACCCTAACCGAATAAAGGACGTTTCGCCTTCCAAATTAAAGCCAGAATGTGACCCATTGAGGACCTTTTAATGTCAGTAGGGGATAGTAGTTCTCGATCTAGTGACTTCTCCTGGCCCAGATCAAGGCTGGGCAGTTACAGAGAATGTGACTGGATTGTATATTAATAATAAGACGAAAAATTTATATACGCATAATTATTTGGTCATTTATTTTTGGCATTATTTTGCGCAAAATCAATTACTGAACTTAACTTTGAGATTACAAATAAAAATTACTTGGCCAATTGCCCGCCAAAAGGTCGAAACCTCTACGATTCAAAATAGATATTTTTTTTTTGGCTCTTTGATTTTATTTTTTTCTCTCTTTTGCTTCTTCTTATTTACATTTGGCCAGTGCACATAGCGTGGCTATAACACATTTTAACCTTGATTTAGTTTTTATTTTTATTTTTGTTGTTGTTTTGTTTTGCGTTTTTTGGCGTATCTTCAGTTACAACATAAAATGGCAAAAATAAACCTAATATTTTATTATAAAATAGAAAAAAAAAATTTTTAAATATGATTTGTAAAATGTCAACGACACTTTCGGCCAAATACGTGTGACGACGTCTATTGTGTATTATGCGAGGTGGGAAGGTAAGTAAGCCGTCAATTAATTTCGAAGGTTCAATTGAAGATATTTGGAATTTACAAATGATCAAATTTGTTTCAAAGCCGCCAATACAGAAAGGTGTCAAGTAACAAAGTAATGCTTTTATGAATACAAAAAATATTTAATAGTGCCTTGTAATTATTTGCGAAATACCTAATTATCACCTTTGAAAATAAATACATAATATCAAAACGAATATTGGCCAGTGTTAAAATAATAGCAAATAAATTTTTACGCATTTTTCTTACTATTACAAGGGCAACCCTTGTAAATGAAAAAAAAATCACAAATAACACAAGTTCAATCCGATCACCAAATGCTGCGCACGCAAAGAAATGAAATGAAATGCGCGGAGGAAAAGATTTTTCTTACCTTTTCGTCGAAAGAACTTTTTTCACACACATATATTATGAAATCTATATATATCCACTTTTAGTTTAATTTTTATTTTCGATTGTTAAATCTGAGACAAAATGTATAACACTTGAGATTAATTTATAACACTCTAGATATTTTGGCAGAGTGGAAAGATTACACTGAAAGTAACAGCTGTTTTATATGATTTGACCGATAAACTATGATTTGAAGGTGTGACTTATATGGGAAATACAAATGCCTACCAACAATACCACAAAAACTTTAGATTACTCTAAAAATATACGATTGGGCCACAAATTTTGACGGATCAAGATTAAATCTGAAAGATTAAATGAAACAGTCAAAGTTGTACTCAAAAAAAATGATTCATGTTTCCCAAGCACACTTATTTGACAACAAATTCGAGTAATTATGACTATTTAGAACAGTTCTTAGCTTAGTTTTCAGGATATCGAACCTTGAAACTACAAATTTTTTCATAAAAACCACCAGGTGACCATTTTGCTGATCTACTTCTTATTACACATCGTTTGTGTAATCAATGTGTTATATACGACTTAATGCTAGATGGCGTCGGTTGGAATGTTGTGCAGATCGTGGATACAAACCCTTTGCATAGCTTCTACTCCCACAATACTCTTATTGTACTTAACATTGGGAAACGTGTTTCTTCAAAAACGCAGAAGCATAGTATACTATATAAAGTTAATAATATAATGTCAATAGAAGGTCTTAAATATTTATTTTTAAAAAGTAATTTTACAGTTACAATTTTTCGAGCGAAAGCTTATTCGCGATTGCACCAATTACAAACGCAAGCACTTTTCCAACCCGGTCCTTCTGGACTCAGCCAAAATTACAAATCCCCTCCAATACATATCCCTTTATCTTTATCGCTTTATCCCCCTTCACTAATATTTAATATCTTTGCTTTACAATCATGCTTTTTGGCTTGAATGAATCTAGTCTGCTAGGTATTAAGGCTCTTGCTCTAATCTCTCTCCCATGATTACAATTACAATTCTCATCAGGTAGAGTTTGGTATAACTTTTTAATAAAATAAAATTTAATTAACTGAAAAGTTAGTTTTATTTCATTTTACAGTTATGATTCTTATCTGCTAAAGTTGATTGTTAAGTAACGCATTTTGTAATAAATAAATAAAATAGATGACTAGGGGGATTACGTCTTACAAAAAATATATAATTTTACTCTAAAATTTATAATTCTTGACAATTTAATTTTAAGTTTTATAAAACAATAATATACCTTAGACATCTTTTAAATTGGTTCATAACAGAAATTAATAATAACAATGTGCAATATAAGAACACCATATCTCTACAACACTCCATTCAGAATTGTTGGTTCGGTAACGTTTGGCATCGGTCTTTTGACAGATAATCTAATTCCATTACACAATTCCATTTGCTAATGAATGTTGACACTTCTACTTTAAGGAATAATTTTTAAGGTTGAAATATCTTAAATACGTATATTAAAAAAGTTAATTAAATAGGAACTGTCCGAATACTTCAAGGCTTACTCTAGTTCTCTTAGTTAATGTAAAGGAATTCAGGCAGAGAAACTACGCTTTTCTTTTAATACTCATTTCAAAATTTATAGAAAACTTACAGAGTTTACCTGTCTCTGACCTCCAGACGAAATAGATTTTTAAGAAAGAACTTTTTTTCACAGCTTATCATACTGTATATCGGTAAGAAAGATCTATTACATTATCTAAACTCGACGAGATGTATATCGCTTTTGTCTTTTTATATTTTAACATTTCTTGAGAAGACTGTGATATTAAAACTGCTTAAAATCGCTAGATGAGATTGGTGGAAAGTTATCTGCTGACTTGCATTGCAACAAATTAACTAGTTGGCATTTTCACCAGTATATATAAAACTACAATTTGATTTGTAATCAATAAATCTGTCTCCGACTTACCGTCATTTTATAAAAGAAACCTAATGGTAAGAATTTTAACATTATGTCATCTGAAACATCGCTTAGAGTTTATTACATGTACCAAGTTTGAAAATGGTTCAAAAGTTGATGGTCTATTATCGGACCCTTTATATTAAAATTACATAATATAAATAACATTTAGGTCAATTCAGCAGAAAATTCAGGAGAAAATTGAAATGTAACTAAAGTCGTTAAAATTTAAATCGTAAAATTTAAGTCGTTAAAAGAATATTATAGTCTCTATTCGGATTATAATACGTAATATAAGTATTATTTGTCAATTCAGCATAAAATTTAGAAGAAAATTTAACAGTAAAAATTTTTTTTCATAGGGACCACTCTTAATAAGAATTGTATAGTCTCTATTCGGATCCTTTTTATAAAAATAAAGTAACATAAATATCATCCAGGTTTATTTAGCAGAAAATTTAGGTGAATTTTAAATTTTAACATTTTTTTGTATGATCACCACCCTAAATATTAGCCCTATATAAAAAGATTATAATCTATATTGGGTCCCGTCATGGGAAAATTAAGTGATTTAGTATAAATAGATTTTGAATTGAACTGTTTGTTAAGATAGTTTGATAATTTAAGAGAAAATTGGATTTTAATATTTTTTTTTAATAGGGAACCATCCAAAATATTGACTATAAGTAAGGGTATCGCCTATATTGTATCTCTTTATATAGGGATTGTGTGGCATAAATATCTTATTATACACATCAGATTAGTATTTAGATCATAAATTGATATGTTTGTTAAGATAGTTTGATACTTTAAGAGAAAATTGGGTTTTAATAATTTTTTTAATAGGGAACCATCCAAAATATTGACTATAAGTAAGGGTATCGCCTATATTGAATCTCTTTATATAGGGATTGTGTAGCATAAATATCTTATCATACACATCAGATTAGTATTTAGATTATAAATTGATCTGTTTGTTGAGATAGTTTGATACTTTAAGAGAAAATTGGATTTTAATAATTTTTTTTTAATAGGGAACCATCCAAAATATTGACTATAAGTAAGGGTATCGCCTACATTAAATCTCTTTATATAGGGATTGTGTGGAATAAATATCTTAATATACACATCAGATTAGTATTTAGATCTTAAATTGATCTGTTTGATAAAACAGTTTGATAGTTTAAGAGAAAATTGTGTTTTAATAATTTTTTTGATCGGTGACCACCTAAGATATTGACTATTAATAAGAATAGTATGACCTATATTAGATCACTTTATATAAGGATTATGTAGCATAAATATCTTGTTCGATACATGTCAGATTAGTAGTTAAGGAGTCTATAGGATATGAATAAAAAATAACAAAATGTTTGTTATTATATATACCATTATAATATGCCATTTTATTTATAGATACATATGTATTCATATAAATACATAAAAGTTTTTATATAATGTATTGTATAGGTATGTACGATGAATACATATAGATAAAGCAAATTTTAAAATTCTTAAACTTACATCTTCAAAATTCAGCAATAGCTTATATTTGTTTAGCTTCTCGTCCAAGTCACGGCCAAACTTATTTCCGTCGACGGCAGTTGCTAGAAGTGTACCATGACCCAAAATATTGGCTTCTTCGTTTTCCGGAAATTGATGTGCATCCAAAGCAGTTCTTTGGCCATCGCACTAAAAGGAAGAAATTGTATAAAAAATTAAATAAAATAAAAAATAAAACATTATATCAAATAATTCGGAAATTAATTTAAATAAATTTATTTTTCGAATTATGCAAAATATGACAAATTAAGTTAAGCAAAATTAATCATTAATTAATTAATTAACATGGCGCAAAGATTCTTTGCCGTCTGTTGCTTTTCTTTCATTTCGAAAAGGTCACGCGGTCTCAAAAGTTCCGCATATTATATTTAGTTTTTTATTTTTATAGTTTCTTTATTCTTTTTTTTAGTGCAATTTTATTTGCTTTTATTTGTTTATTGTTGTTGTTTCCTCTTTTGAATTGTTTGCCAATAGAAAACATGTAAACAGTTTTTATTAATTGTTTTCATGTTGTTTACATTTTACAATTCACAATTCTGCAATGAATCTAAACGAAAAAAAGCATGTAAGACAATAACAAAAACAATGTTCTCGTTTTTTGTTTTTTTTTTGTTTTTGTTAAATGCTGTTATTAAGTTATGTGTTTCGTTGTTTTTCTTTTTTCTATTTTTATTTGTTTACAAATTATTTTATAACCGCAAAAATGCTTTCGCGCCAAGTAATGACGTTGCGCATTGTTGTTGTACATATTTGTTGTCTATTTTGGTTATTGTGCATTTTGGTTTTGTGTTTGTTTTTGTTATTGTCAGCTGTAAACTGTGTAAGCTTAAGCTTTAGAAATGCATAGAAATTCAAAATTATGGCGTTAGCCACAAAGAAATATGGCAGTAATAATTGTAAATTAAGTAACAGTTTATATATATGATAATGAGAGTAAAAATGACAAATTCAAACTTAAGTTAAAAAATTGATATTAATATGCATTAATTATTTATATTAAGTTTTTATTTATATGTATATAACATATATATTATTAAAGTATTAATTTTTAATATATTTCAATTAAAGTTTTTATTTATATGTGTTATATACATATATATATACATATATATTATTAAAGTATTAATTTTTAATATATTTGAATTAATTATAATCTGGTAACAACGATGGAACTCTGATTTAAGAGGAAGATGCACGGCAAAGCTAATTTCAAATGTATGGTAAAGTCGTGGACTGAAAGAAATTTCGTCGAGATTGACTATTATGTCACAGAGTTCCTATCTGGTCATAAATATTTTCGAAAATATCTATACAGAATGCAAAAAGCAGAGTACCCCAGTTGTATACATTGCGGATCCGTCGAAAACAATGCTGAGCATACTTTCTTCAATTGCGAAAGATGGCATGGAGAAAGAACACTATTTACAGAATATAGAGGTCACTTTACAGTCGAAAATACCGTAGAAAAAATGATAGAACAAAAATGATGGAACAAAATCACAGAATTCATCGGAAATGTGCTAAGGGGAAAGAAGAAAGATTTGGACGCAAACTAATCTAAAACGAAGAGCAATCTAAAGACATTCCAATTCGGATCAGGAGTGAGAGCCGGAACAAAAAAAAATATATTTTAATTAAATTTAATTAATAAATTCGAACCAAAAATAAAAACTTAATATTTTTGTGACATATTTATATGAAATGAATTGCGAATAAGTAATATGTAAAGTTACATGTTTAAAAATTAAACACGTTAGAAATTAGGTAGACTAGGTTATACCGACGATTCCAAGGGATCCACTTAGGCCTATAGCATGTTAAACATTAAAACTAAAATTAAAAAATTTAAAATTGAGCATCAATATAAATAATATTATTTTTATTATTTTCAAATCTGAAAACTCAATTTATTATTATTTTATTATCTTTTCAATGCAAAAAAAAATAACTCCGTATCATTTACAGAGTCTTACCTATGGCCATTTCAAAATTGATCTGAAATGCAAATTCTCAAAATATATAGAATATTTAAACAATTTCTTCTAAACACCGGATTTTAAATCTTCAGGAAAAAAAGGGGACATAAAAAAAAATTTCAGAGATGAAATTTAAATCGAATCAGAGATGATGAAATCATCTCGGCAGAATTCAACATTGCAGAATATTATTATATTCATATTCATTCGATATGATATATCTATCCACCTATCTGGATACTACTTTCGATTAAGCTATGGAAAACTCATAAGCATGTATTTTGAGGTCTCATCTCATCCCTATAAAACCGATCATTTTTATTAGAGTAGGTGCCTACGTCACTATTTCTTTCAAATAATTCAGTATTCGTTTGTACCTACTTAACTAAAAAAATGGATACAAAAGGATTGTACCTAAATAAAGATACAAGATACAGAAATGTTACTGCATCCGAGTAGGACACAAGGTACGACATATATGACACAACATACAGATGCTATAAATTGATGAAATTCATAATAATTGGCTTATTTACTTCTTTCGTTGGGTGTGACTTCTTTATGCTACATTATATGAGACATTATGAATCCCAATATTTTTTTTTTATTAATTATGACAGTACGAATATTTGCAAATCCTCTATCTATCCTCTATCTCGTTTAAATTCTTCTAAGCGAAGCTTAAGAATTGTTTGAGACCATATATATTTTGTGGAACTACTTAATCGTTTTAATCTTCATGCTCTTGGTAATAGTGGGAATAGGAATTTCTCAATGAGTATTAATAATACTGGCATACAAAGAAATTTTGAATATTTTGGGAGTTTGAAAAGTTGTCATCAATTTTTAATGATTATTTATATAATGATTAAGATAGTTTTTCTTGCTTGAGCATTATAAAGTATCGATAGTCTTAGGCTTGATTGAGAAAAGGTCATAAAATTATATGTGGTCACAATGGGGTCTATCTTGACATTATTTTTTGGTAGACTGTGGAGATTGTAAAATCCGGACGGTATTTTTCTCATTTTTTTGTAAGAATTTGTAACTAAAATTGTAATTTTTATTAATATGAACACCTTTTTCACACCATATACATTCAATCTAAGAAAAAAACTTATTTGCTTAGAGAACATATAAATGATTTTCATGATATAATGAAGTGATGATATATAAACTATACTCAAAAAATAAATTTATTTGAAGTGAAATTGACGAGCCACGGTCATATTTCTAATAAATACTGAATATATATACCTAGATGATTCACAAAAGTTGATTAACAAAAAAGATTGACTACTTTGTATAATGTTTTTAAAAAAATTATTTAACAATAAAATTTATTTATTTAAAATGATGCATTTATAAACAATATTTGGCGCAATTCAACTTTATGTACATGCCTTTTTAAAATATGTAGTATATCTGTGGTTTCTGTACATATAATGTCTATTTTATTTCTATTTTTATACATCAATTCCTGCATAAATATTAAAATAATATATAGTTGAATAAAAACAATTCGATTGAAAAAAAAAAGAAAATAATAATAATAATTATGGTACAAGACTTGCCTGAGTACAGATACATATTTCTACTTCTAATTTTATATTAAATATTTGCATTAATTTATTTTCATTTGATTTTGATAATATTGCCACAAATTAATTATTTGTTGTACAAATTTTTTTGTTTTTAGATTTTATAATTAAAACATTTATTACCTATGAAAAGAATAATATTTAAAATAAAAGAGCACTACGAAATCCCATAGTGAAAACCGGTGATCTTGACAGTATCCAAAAAGAATTCTCTTTCAAACAAAAGAGCGAAGAAGTGACGAAAAATGGTTTCGAACATTTATTTTCCCATTTAGGGTTTTTTTTTTGCTTCCCTGTTTCGAATATCGATGATTTCGGATACTAAACAGTTTTCGAAAAGAATCCTATTTTATATAAAACAATATCATAGTGACGAAATTCTGATTTCAAAAATTAATTTTGAATTAAGTGAATTTTTAGCTTCCCATACAGCTGTTTCGGTTATCGATAATTTTGGATATTTAGCGATATTCGAATTAACGTTATAATCTGAACAAAAATTTTACTTGATCCAAAATCATATTTTTAAATTATTTATTTTCTACTTAACTTATTATTGTTAAAAATAAAAATCTAATTTTTATTTATTTTTAGAAAACAAAGAATAAATAAATATATAGTGCATATCAATATAAAATATATAATTTCTTCTAATTAATTTCATAGGATAAATTCGATTATAGCTATGCTAACTATATGTCAATAATATTAAATAAAAAATAATCACGTTTTATAGTTAATTAGTTAGTTAAATGTATATTAATATTAAATATATTATTTCTTCTAATTAATTTTTTAAGATAAATTCGATTATAGCTATGCTAACTATATATCAATAATATTAAATAAAAAAGAATCACGTTTTATAGTTAATTACCATATATAATTTATTCTTAGGCTACAAAGAATAAATAAATATATGTTGTATATTAATATCAAATAATTAATTTTTTAAGATATAATAGATTATAGTTACGCTAACTATATATTAATAATAGTATATAGTAAAAAATAATCACGTTTTATAGTTAATTACTATATACTCGTATATATATGTATATATATATTTTAGATAGAATGAATTTATATCTGCTATATATATATATATATATATATTATATTTTGCATTAGATTAGTGCTAATTATATTTTAATATGAGTAGTATGCTTTTTATATATTAAAATATAGTTTGCAATAATATTAAAAATATGATTCTTTTCCATTATTAAAGACTTTTAATTGAAAAACGTTTTGTTATTAATTAATAATTAAATTTAAAAAAAATTGATTAGAAGTTTGTTTCTAAAATTATTAACAATTAATAAAAAAAATTATTTTTATTTACTCATTTTTAATACCAATTTTGAAATTAATTCTGTCAAAGACCTGTACAATTAGTTCTTCAAATAAAACCATAATTTGAGTTTAAACAATAAATCATAGCTGATTAAAAAGAAAAATAGTTTATATGAAAACTATTTTTAAATAAAAAAAAAACTTTTTCTTCAAATTCATTCTTTTTAATTAAAATTCATTCTTTTTAATTAAAATTATAAACAAATAGATTTTCTTATTTTTTCGTTATGTTTTTCTAAAAATATAATAAGCTTTTTAAAACTAAGTATTAAAAATAAGATAAAATATAAAATGATATTTGTTTTTATTTTTTAATTAATAGTAAAAAAATCAACGTTTGATTTAATCATGTTTTTTGGTTTATTGACGTATAGTGCTATCGATAAAAACAACTAAAACTTCTAAGGCTTTACTGATATCAGAGTATGATCCATCACCTATTTTCCAATATATCACAGCAAGATATATCTCAAGATTTTAGGTACACTCAGTTGTAGTCACAATATAATGAGTTCAAATAGAGATTTCTTATTATATAAGCATTATTTTACATTAGTTTAGACAATTAATGATAGATATATATAGAGGGTTAATAATCAAAATTTATAAAATGTAACAATGTTATATATTATTTAATTTTTGTAGACAAACTAGGTATTTAAAACTTTCTTCAGATAGTAAATAAGCTGAAATATATATAAGCAGAGTTACATATATACTGGAATAGAACATAAATTTAACTTTAGTTTTCCATTTAGCGGATGGATTTTATTGAACGTTTTATGATATAATAAGTTTAATAAGTCCAACTAGCAACAGCAAGCAACTGATCGGGCTGGCTGGAGGAATCTACTCGAGGCGGCCACGGATGACGCACATCTGTAATGGCCAACTATGAAGAAAGAACTATAATAAGTCTGTCTATTATAGTAGGTTATCTTATTTGAAAGCCCTATCTTATTTTACACCATTGAGTCCTGGTATCAATTAAGAATCCAACAAGAATCCAATATCAACAAATTATTACGTACACCAAGCAAACTCAAACATATGTAATAAGTCTACAGTTATTGGCTATTTACACAGCACAGCAAATATATTTCCTAAATATATTGTAGATATCTGTCTAGCTTTGTATAAAATAAATGTTTATTGGAATTTTGAAATTTCAAAGTCATACATACTATAAATCAGTATACATTGATATTATACATTAATATAATAAGCATACTGCATGGATATACTTTTAATTAGAGAGAGAATAAAATCGTTATTCTCATCCATGTGCAAAATATATGGTTTAATAAAAATACAAAAACATATGTGCCAAGAGAGTAAATCACAACAGTTGTACATTTCAAAGAAATCATGACTCAATAGATTATAAAGACGCAGTGCTCTTTAGCAGACGCAGTGTCTCTTAATTGTCAAGAATAAAAAAAACTAAATAGTTTTATAAAATATTCTGAGAAATTGTCAAAGAACGATGACATATCTCTATATATATAGATATATATCATAAATAATTCTGTATATATTATATAGATACACATTATATATACTTTTACACTTAAAATTTAATATGAAAATAGTGATTTTTATTATGTGATAACAGTTTTATATCAGGTTTCATTTCTAAGAACTAATGCATTAAAAATTAATTGTATTATTAGAAAATTAGTGTAATATATATGTAATTTGAAATATTTTGTTAAATCATATCATTTTTAACCTAATATTGGGTTCAGAGAAGAGTTTTATTTGTAATTTTAGCTGTCAAAAATTTTCATTTTGTATTGAAAGCAACAATAATTGACAGCTAAAATTACAAACTCTCATGTGGACCAGTATAAGGTTTTTGATATTATAGGGTGACTTAATATAGAAGATATACAAATAGCTTCTGTAATTTGGGAAAGGACAATAATGTATAGCGACGTTTGAGATTTGTTACACTATATCTGGAGAAAGTCTAATAATGGTTTATTATAAAGTTATAAACATATGAGAGCACATTTCATTTATTGTGGACACTAGTTCCATTGGCAAACCAAAATTTATCTAAGTTATTGAAATAAATATACTGCACATCTAACTTAAAAAGAAGTAATTAATTATAATATTAAGAAATTGCTATGTATTACTTACTTACTTACTTACTTACTAACTTACTTACTTACTTACTTACTTACTTACTTACTTACTTACTTACTTACTTACTTAATTACTTAATTACTTACTTACTAATTTACTTACTTACTTACTTACTTACTTACTTACTTACTTACTTACTTACTTACTTACTTACTTACTTATTTGGCCATAACAACCAGTTACCGGGTTTCAGCCTAAAGCAGTATACACTGCTATATATTTTAAATTGATTTTTAACGTCCATTTTCATGAATTTAAATTCTTAATATAAATTATTGTTTTCAATAGAGAGGTTTTTATCAAACAGTAATGAATTGCAACAACAAAATCTTTTTTAATTTTAAAAATTAAATTTTATTTTTAATTTTTAATTGTAATTTTTATTTTTAATTAATTAAATTTTTCGGCTGACCATACAGCTGTTTTGAGTATTACGAAATATTCATTATCCATGATCTTGAAATTATTTCTTATATTTAAATATTCACAAATAATTTTATGAAACTAAAAGTACCAAGGATTGAACTCGCAAATTTGAATCTCAGAGTCAGTGCCCATTAGACGACAAATAATTGAAACAGCTGTATGGCTAACCAAAAACTCGATTAATTAAAAAAATTGTTGTTGTAACTACAAATTATTAAGTAAATTGAACTCAGAAAATAACTCTGATTTCATTAAGGAAGTGCAATAGATCTGTAGGTCGTAGTGTGAGCTCTACCACAACATAATCATAAAAATAATATATAATATTTATTAGCATTTATATTTATATTTATATGTTTATGTATTTATATAATTTATATGTTATTGTTTTTCTACTCTACAAGCTTTCTATTTTTGACAGCTCCGAAACCCATATATTATATTATAGTAAACAATTGTTATAATATACGTAGATAGTAACAGTAAAGAACGAGCCCCCAAACTAAATCAGCATGACTGGTTTTTAAACGTTTCATTATGAAATTTTGTGGCAATTATATGAACAACAACAATTAATTTATAGTGCTTTATAGTACACTTGTAAGATATAAACAATCTATATGTGTTGTGTATGTATATATGTATCTTGTTTTGTATATGACGAAACAGGCATTAAACTGTTGATATACACTCGTATATGTATCTGAGCGCTGTGAATTAGAAACTGTAGATACTTTGAAATGATACTCGTATATATTGGTACTATGAAATCGTTAACTATAGTATCGTTAGTATTATAGTATTGTGGTATCGTTATTCTAATTGCGTGTTTATGATGAGAACGTCAACAAATTTATCCACTCATGATAATTCGATGCGTAAATGAATTCAAATTTGCAATGTAAATAAACAAAATTTAATGCATTTTACACTTGAAAAAAACAACAAATTTTAATGCAATTTTGTAATTTTCTGTTATTTTTCTTTGTATAATTTTTTAATGACTATTTTTTAATGCAAAAACAAAACTTCGACGTTAAGTGATCTTATAATTGCATTTTTTCATGGGACATAACATATTACATGTTATTTAATAAAAAATTTTTATTAACTTTATTAATTTAATATATGTATGTAAACAATTGTTATGTCTTCAGTAATTATTAGAACCTTACATCATTAAGTTTCTGTAATACTGTACAGAAATGACTGGAGTTAGTATAAGCTATATAATATTTAAATTATTCTTACTACATGCATTCAATGATAATCTGATTTACAAAATATTTATGGGTCACCTCAGAGTCTGATAATTTATAAAATTAATAATAAATTTTTAGATTTCATATATAAAATAAATAATTTTTTAATAATTTTTGTTGTAAAAAAACAATATAAATAAATGTGGGAAAACAAAAATATTATAATATTTTTAAATATATACCATAATTAAATATAAGAAATAATTCCAAGACCAATGATGATGAGTAAATATCATTAGCAATACTACAGCAATACTAGACACAACTAAACATACACAGCCAATTAATTAAAACTAAATAAAATTTTTGTTGTTACAATTTACTATTGTTCGAAACTTCTGTATAAAGCGATCATGTTATTCTTGAAATGACTATTTGATGTCTCCAATGTATGCATTAATGATACCTAAACCGCTTATTTAAGCAACAAATGAGTTACCTAATCTACAATACAGAGATTATTCAGAGATATTCTTATGACATCATTATTTGTCGAACTAAAATCGCCTGCCGTGGGTTCAATTGTCAGTAATATTTTATATTTTATCATTGATTACATTTATAAACCTACTTTGTTATATTCCTGATAACTAGATGAAAGCAATTGATTGTTTTTATCAATCTATCTGTGTGTCAGCCTGACGATCTAAAAGACCAACGATCATTTTGTAAAAGAAGATAGATCAAGTCTTTTAACTAGATATAGAGTGAGAACATTGTTTAAAGGTCTTATAAATTAAATAACAAAATTCACTAATATTATATTTATATTTTATTTAGTCAAAAAATTACTTTTTAAATATAGTTTATATAAAAATTAACCAGAACTCAAAAAGTAGCTACGGTAAGCTGCGGTAAGAAAACAATTTTTTTATAGAGTACTGACAATGTAGGATTGTGAAAATAAATTTTTTCTTATTTTAGATACACGTATAAAATATATATATTAGATATATGTATATATTATATATGTATTAATAATAAAATAAATAGCTGCACATATTTCCAGTGTTGTAAAGCACTCCAAACTTAATTGACCGCACACAAATCCATAATCGAACAACTGGCATTCTAGATGCTACCAGTGAAGTGTATATTACTATATAGTTTAATAATATAGTTTAATCAATATAGTTTAATTCATAAAAAATGGAATAGGTGACTATCTAGTTTCTATTTAATTACAAAATATTTATTTAAATTAAAACAGAAAATGTGTTTTAAAACAGAGGGACATTCAATGCGCTCCTTTAAATAACCTTTACCATCCTCAGTGCTGTTCTGCTAAATAAAAGTCTTTATGTATATATGCGATATATTCTTCATATAAGTAAACCGGAACAGAAAAAAATTTATCGGGCATATATTGGAATTCGGTCGGTTGTTAATTATTTTAATTATAATTGGTTTCAAATTAATTTAATTATTTATTACAATTATTTATTATAATTATGTGTTTATTATTTAATTAAAATAATAATTATTGTAATAATTAATAATGTACTAAAAAGTTAATCAATTAGATACATTAATTATCTTAGATTTAAAATCTTATAATATTTTCAATATTTTTTGTTGGAAGTCAAACATTTTTTACGGCTGTTATACGGTTTCTGTTTGAGTTTCTCAAATCACTTACATCTACAATGCGATTCTAAACTGTGTTATGAAACATATCTATGACATCAAATTCTTAAATTTTATTTATTTAACAAAATGTGATCACATTTAAAAAAACGTTTTGTTAAAATCACTCAAAGTGATGTGTGATATTCTCATGAATTCTTCTAGCATTAGTAGGTTATTTGTACTACTTGAGATGTAAGATATAACAGAATTTATTAATAGATAAAGTAAATATCTATCGGTTTGAAACTTAAATTGCTCAAAGTCGCGTAAATTATATTGTATAAACAAATTAAAGCTTATATAAAGTAATTATAAGCTATGTTTGTAAAATAAAAAAATAATGGAAACACAAATTATACCTGAGGTTGCTGTTGAACTCTTAAAACGATTCGCTAATAACACGCGGTTCCTGAGTGATGCATACTGTCGCTAAAAATCAGACACTGATCTGGTATCGCGATGGATATTAATGGTCTACGCGTGGCTTCTTTGACCTACCAGCATAGCCTAACCTAACCTTTCAATAGAGAAACTTAATGTCAAGACAAATGTATGCATGGATGGTCGGGGAACTGCAACCACGGATAGCATAAAGTCTGTATATAATAGACTATAATACAAAATATTGTAAAGTATATATTATTACAGATGGTCTATTCCAGAATTAATGTATGATCAGTTATATACAACATATTATTATCTTAATTCCATTATATATATTTAACATTTGCAAACTATATACTAAAGAGATCGGAAATAAATAAGATTTTTTTTTTGACAAAGCCAGCAGCAGTTTTCAATCGATAATATGCCTATCTAGATCGTATATCTCTTGTTAAAGCACAAAAACGGCGAAAAACGTTCAGTGTCGCCATTTTACCGCTTGAACGATTATATGAGAAGGTCAAGCTTCCATAAATCAAAGTAATATTTTGCAAAAAAAAAATTCGACTTATAGAGACTTTGAGTTAAAGAAATTTTTTGTAATTGTATGCAATTTGCTCTCTAAACCCTGTTGCACTTTGTTTGATTCGAGTTATAGGAAATTCGAGTTATAGAAGTTGAAATTATGGAAATTTGACTGTATATTAGATAAGGGCTCTCCAAAGCACGTCCACGGGCTACATGCGGCCCACGGCTAATATGTAGGCGTCCCTGAACATGTTTCTAGTCTACCACAATCTTTTGTACCATACATTTTTCTTTGATATATTCTAGTAAAATTGCATTATTTTATTTTTAGGGTATCACAAAAAATGAATTTAAGTGAATAAATTAGTAAAACTAACTAACCAACCTATATTCAGTTGCATACCTTTTTATTATTTAAACGACTGCATTCCGGCATTTATCGTTTTCACCGGTAGTTTGCACGGTACCTAATCGTCGTTTATGTAATTAATCTAACTTATATAATTACATATAATAGTTATCATATAACTTTTCGATAGCGTGTCTAATTTTTTTTAGAATTTTTGTTAGAATAATAAATGTAAAAAGTTTGCAAATTTGAAACACGATATCTCGATACAACATACAAAAGGTAATATGCGTACTGGGATATAGCGCAGTGTCTACGTTGGTATATAGCGTATTAGATGGATATTCTCATATTACTTAGAATACTAAATTGTACCAAAAACCCGTTGTCATAATGTGACTCCCAGAAATCGAAATATCCCCTTTTCAAAAATATACTGTTTTGATAAATAAAAAATAGGCTTAAGAAATTGATTCCTACAAGACGATCTCCTACTGATATTTACCATTTGGTAATTATTATAGTTGCTATCCGAAAAGAAGCATAAAACTGCTACCCATATATTGGAAAACATATTTCATATAACTCAATAACAGTTACTTTAATTAATGAATCTGAAAAAATAATCTAAAAAACAATTACAAACTAATGTTTCACTTTTAATTACAGATAGCGGAAATCATTGCAATAATTAAATAATGCATATAGGTATAAATAATTATACGATTAATTCACTATGTATTTGATGTGATATTCATTCCTCTATAATTAAAAGTATAGAAGTGAAAAAATAGATATTAAAGAAACGTGACATTTATACACATTATTTGAGGGCATGTTTAATTATACATAATATTTATAAAACGGTAAAGATGCGGAACATTTTTTTAAGAATATATATACTCTAGCCACTCTATTCAAGAAAAACCAATCTATCTATTTCTATCTCTTAATTAGCTAGAAAGGCTAGAAAAATGAGAACTATCACATAATTCTGATAGAAATGGATCATTAATACTTGTCGCAATAAGGAAAATTACTTCCTGCCATATAATTGTTATATCACTGTTTATAAATGACATACTGAACAAGCGAAATCATACAATATATGATATTGCATATGATAACTTTACTCACACGGCCCAAATTAATGTTCTTTACCATAACTTAATGTTACTCTTGTCCATATGTTTGTTGTTCATCCGTCCAAGTAGAGGGCTGAAAGCAGATCTAAAATCAAAAGAGTTTGGCTTGAAATGCCAACATAAAAGAGATCCTCCTCGAAGTAATACGAAAACGGTTTCGGTGAGGAAGAAGTCTATCCGAAGAGGGGGTATTTTATTCCATATACTAGATAAGCATGTACACACACCATTCCGACTACAACTCTAAATATATACACATATTAAATTAGTTAAAAAAAGTTGTACAAATGTGTTTTATGTACCTTTGTACAAATAGTAATTAGGTTTTTATAGGCCGGAAGTTAATTAATTTTTTTTTGTTTTTATAAATCTATTGACATTCCTTAATTAATTAATGCATTATAGTAATTTCTTATTTTAATTAACTTTCTTACTTATAGTTTTATAATTAGAAAACGATAATGTTTTTCAAGTGTCATATTAATAATATTATTACTATTAGAAAATACTATCTAAAAAAGTTCAGCAAAAAAAATCTAAAAAAAAGTTTTGTTATTTCAAGAAATTTTTCAAGATCTATAATAACTGAACTTTTTACAGTTAATAATAATTACACAGTACACAGCGAGATGTGCACATGAAAATAATTAATGACGGTTGCTTAGCCAGATTAGCCATAGCTGCATAAGTATGTATTTATGTTGATCCTTTTTCGAGTCAGCGCAATTGGGCACTTTTACTCTTTGATAGCTGGGGGTACTACAGGGTCCCACCCATCTCATTGACTAATTTATGTATTGCCTATAAGCTTCATGATTACTTAGTGATTGATCTAAAATCTGCGTACCTCCCCGTGCGGAGATAGTGGTAAGAAGGAAAGCCTGTCAATTTTCGCATATAACTTCAGAGCTCTGTCCTTTATGTATTTTTTGATCGGGTCTATTCTAAGGTCTCTTAGCATGTCTTTTGTGCGGATGTACCAAGGCACTTTGAAGAGCCTACGGAGAGCCTGACTTTGAGTGACTTGTAGCTTTTGTATAGTAGAGTCGACAGCTTTACTATTCGCGACACACCCATAAAGTAATGCTGGTCTAATTATCTGGCTATAGATCAGTTTTCTGTTTTTCACGCTAAGGTTGTTGTGTTTGAAAAGAGGTTGTAAGTATACGTTTATGAATATATTCTATATAAGTCTAGACAAAAAGTCTATGATGAAATACGTTTGTAAAATCAACAATTATACGAATAGATTCAGATTTTTGGACCTTAAAATTAGAAACAATGAAACCTAATAGTAGATGTAGTTGATTCCATATAGAAAATAATTATTTTAAAATTTATAGGATGATAATTATTGAAAAAACAATAATATGAACTATATTCGTTTAAGTTTAAGACCGATTTAATAGCTATAAATCGGTACGCTACTGAAATATGTACATAAACATTGAGATATTGTAAATCGCTGGAAGATCCAGTATAGATCGAATGGTATATAATACTATCCATCCCTTAAGCGATATTAATTGTATAGCAAAAACAAAAAGTATTATCTGAAATTGATATATAGAATAATTAATAAATACTAACATATAATATATAAACATATATAACATATAAATAATAACAGAATAATTAGAAAAGAATGCATAGATTAATCGCCAATTAGATAGTTCAAAATCTTAGCGACAACAAAATAAATCAAATTAATTATATTTGGTCACTTATTTTTTATAATTTTTATAATTTCAAGACTGTATATATGTAAGAATATATACGTATACGTATATATAAATATATGTGTCATTTCCATTTCATTTTTTCAGTTAATATTTTATAGTAACATATAAAATTATTTTATTAATTTTTTCAATTGATTGCGATCAAATTAAATACTAAAATTTCTATATACTTTCTGTGGATTAACTGATATGTAATGCTAAAGTTCAGTTGTAGCCCTTGGCACCAAGAAGTAGCCTACTTGCGGTATCACAGAAAGGGGTTAATGCGCTTTAGCTGATTAGAAACAATTTATATGTAAAGATATACCTAATCTAAACCGGAATCTAAATCAATGTAATAGTTTAAAATCACTAATTTTGATTGTGGAGAATTTTTGTATAGAGATAACCCTACTCTAAACCTATACACTTCAGTATTAGTTTTACAGCAACAATTTTTTTTTAAGAGACTTTCTTGATAAAGAAAATACTGTGTCATTATAAAAAGATAGAATAATTCATGAATACTTGCAGTTGCGATCTCAGGTAGACATTCGACAAGTTCTGGTAAGTGCTTAGTAAGGATAAAGTTGATAAGCAAGATATTGCTCTTCCCTCTCTGACCTATATCTCCGACTATATTTATTAGTAGGCTAACTAATGTAGACGACAAAAATTTTAGCTGTATATATTAAACCATAACCGGGGGAAGAATTGATCATTATGAGGTAGTATCTTTTAATATACAGTGGTTTACACCATAACAAAATTTATGAAAAATAATATCTATAGATACATAATACCATCTTTTAAGTATTCAAACTATTAAAAAATTTGTTTGAGTAAAAAAAATTTTTCTATTAGAGACGTGTTAAAGCTTATTTTTCAACAATCATTGTTAATTGCATAACCATTTTGATTGTAGACTTAATTTTTGATGGCATGTAACTTGGCATCTAAACCAAACAATAATTGCATTACATATACTATATGTATATATATTATATATACTATATAATACAATATATACAATTACAATAAATGTACAAGTATAGAGAATGCGAAACATGAGCTTTTATTAGATGTCCACTTCACGAAATATCTTATTGAAAAATTATATACATACAGGAAAAAATTTATAGGTCTAGCTAAAGTTAAATTATATGGACAAGTAAAAAAAAATCGATGTAGAAGAGTTTATTTTCAATATTTAATGAAGAAATTTATAGGTCCAGACAAAGTTAAGTGAAACGAACATATAAATATTCACCAATTTTAGAAGATTTAGACTATGTACTACCTCTTTATGACAATAGGATTTAGTATAAGAAAAAAAATCGGTGTAGAAGTAGAGTGCATTTTCAATATTTATAAAAGAACAGATTTATGGGTCTAGCTTAAGTTAGGTAATATAGACATATAAATGTTAGTCCACTTTAACATACTTAGACCATGTACTGCCCCATTATGTCATCAGTTACATTATGAAACCTAGCTTTCTTTTAACTAAGAAAAAAGGGTTTCAAAAACATAACTGAAAAGAAACCTTTATTCAAACTCAATGTGCAAAATCGGAATCAACACTTTTTATGACGTGTGATTATGGTATATAACTAGTAAACTAGTAAATATTTTTTTTTATAACATTATATATAACAAAATAACATAAGGGTATAGAAAGTAATGGTAACAAAGGACTTTGACGCTCTAGTAAACAATAATTAATATTTACTAAATATGCTGCATATATAAGGGAAGTAATACGGAAGCGTTCCCGTTGGAAAAATCCTGAAGGAGAACAGGGGGTGTTTTAGTTTGTATACTACATAGTAGGAATCTGACACACCATTCCGGCGATGGCCAGTTTTCCACTTACTCCCAATAATAAAGAAAAAAAAAATAAAAAAAATTGTTGAATATATTATTATCTATTGTGAAATTTATAATTCAGCTGATATGTGATTTGTAGTTCTAACTTGCTAGTTTTAGGAATTTTGAGCTTTAAATTTAATCTTCATTTTTCAAAAATATTCGGTTATTTTTACATAAAATCCAAATTTATTTCTAAACTTTTTCTAAATATTTTTCTTATATATACAAATATAAGTTCATTTATATATTCAAAACAAATATTACTAACAAAGAAACACAACAAAAAAAATTATATGCTTTTTTACATCTTTAACGAAATTAATTATTATATAGTTTTTATTTTAAAAATAATTCAACTGTGTTTCAAATTATTTTTTTTAATTTTTTTATTTTTAAAATAAAATAAAAAAAAACATTTTTTATATCTTTTTCCAGGTATTTATTTTTTTTTTAATATTTTTTATTTTTTAAATAGTCGATTAATTAAATAATTTATTAAATTAATAAACAACAAATAATTTTTAAATTATTTACTTTTTAAAATTTAATAAATTAATAAATAATGAAATAAATAAAATTATATTTTATTATTATTAATCTTTTTATTTAATAATGAAAGACTAAACTTTACCAATTTCCTTTTAACGCAATTTGTCTTAATGTCATCTGTGGAATGTTTTTCCAATTCTGTTGTTGTAGTTGTTGTTGTTGTAATTGTTGCAAATTCCATATTTAATATAAATTAAAGTTATAACATTTGATATAAGAAAATTAAAAAAGATTTTATAGTTTTTTTCAATTCCGATTTTTAAATTGAAAATTTTCTTAATACAATTTTTATGACTTTTAATTTTTATTTTAATATAATAAATTTTTTTGTTTGTTACTAAATTGTTATAAATTTATTTTGTTTAAATTAATAGCAGAATTTTATTTAATTACTGGCATTACAATTATCACGGTATGTCAAAAAATTAAATACAATCTAAATAATATCACATCAATGAATTTTTCTTTTATTTTTTAAATTTATTTCAATTTTTATTTAAAAACACAAAAAACGCTTTTTTGATAGAAATCTGTTTGAATTGCAAGATCAACCGTTGCACATGAAAACTAAATCGTAACTGAGCTTCAGTTTGATAAAAATTTGCAATCGAAGCATTTAAAGCTAACAATCTGCTACAAAAGTATCTTTTATATTTGTATCTGTAAGATACTTGCACTTGCTCACAAAGCACACAAAGACAATATTGAGCAACGCTTGCCAAGTAGGCATTTTTTCACAAGTTTGCCGATTGCAGCAACTCGCATTTTTTGGTTAACAATGAGTTGCCTTTCTCTGCTCTTCTCTGAGCTTTTTGAGTGTTTATCTGATCGCTAAACAAACTCTCGCAGTTGGAAAAGCTTTCTTAGAAGAAATAGAGATACTTTTTTCAAAAAATTGTTTTTTTTTTTTTTCAAAAAAATGTTTTAATATAATTTTGCCACAATTTTCTTTTAAACTTTAATGTTAACATTTTTATTTAAAAACTTTTGGATATTACAAAATGTGCATATTTTTTCGAAGACTGGTTTTAAAATAATGTAAAGATACTTTTTATTTATTTAATTATTAATTTTATATATACATTCCCTTTTAAGATATTTCATTCAAAACTAAATAGGAGATTGTTTCATTGTAGTTTTGAGGATTTTCAAGACTTCTGGGGAAACCCCCGTTAAAAGTTTTTTGACTTTTTTGTTTATTATATATATCTTAATGTAGTAAGTTCAATCAGTTGATAACTACACCACTGCTAATCCTACTTAATCGACATTGATTATAAAATGAAATCTGACAATCATCAATTATGATCACATAATCTAGTGCAGTAAAACTAATTTACTAAAACCATAGTTCCTCTTACAAAACCGGGTATACTTACGGATGTAAACTGTAGATTCTGTGAAGAGAATGAGGAGTCAGCCATACATGTACTGTTAGAATGCCCTACACTAATGCACATATGAAATATGCTCCTGGGAATGTATATTCTTACTGAAGAGGCAATAAAACTCTGTGAAGTAGGTTCTATACTACTTTTTATTGACGCAACAGGGCTTAAAGACAATAGACAATAGACCCCACGGTCACAGTGCCACATCCCCTAACAATAATAATAATAATAGTTCCTCTTAAAGGGCTTTACAAACCTCTTCGATTATTTTATAAAATTCTTCTGAGCATATTTTTGTAATATCTATTTTATCAAATCTACATCAATTACACTTATAGGAAAAGTGTCAGCTTTAAAGACATTCGTCTTCAAATATTAAAAGTCCTTTATTACATTATTCGCAGTACTCCAACAGTGGTATCATGAGCTAAACTGGAGACCCCCAAAGAACATATAATAATATATTTATTTTATAGTTAGGATTTGTTTTTTTAACAATAGGTATCTCAACTTAAGTTTATAGTTTCTAGCGCCTTTAGACAAAAACCTTAATTATTTAGATATTGTGTTACTTGAAACTAATTACAATAGAAACAATAGATTTAATTATAGTCCATTTACATTTGAAGTATGATCAAAATATCATTCTTCAACATAATATGTAGTATTACATTAATATAATATACAGTGACTCGTGCAAGCAATATTTTTCTAAATTTGAATATACATTAAGACCGAAAAGTTTTCGGAAATTCTCATTTAAAATTCGCGCGCTGTATATTTTTCGATATTTTAAGTTTATGTAGTTTGGCAGCAATTAAGGACAATTACTATGCCAAAAATGAGCGCGATCTGTCAGACAGTTCGTTTACGGCAGCTGTTGAAACCACAGTTCCCCTCAGTAGTGCGTTGCGAAAAAACAATGGAAAAAAATATTGAACAAAGAGTTTGCATCAAATTTTGTGTTTCGAACGAAATTTCGTGTGCAGAATCGTTGCGAATGCTACAAAAGGCTTATGGGAAATCAGTTTTATCGAAAACTCAAGTTTATGAGTGGTACAAAGCCTTTCAGGACGGTCGTACGACCGTCGAAGACATTTCGCAACGCACTACTGAGGTGAACTGGTTTCAACAGATGCCGTAAACGAACTGTCTGACAGATCGCGCTCATTTTTGGCATAGTAATTAAGGACAGTGCTGCCAAACTACATAAACTTAAAATATCGAAAAATATACAGCGCGCAAATTTTA
>NC_051847.1:192316340-192324020 GCF_002237135.1 Teleopsis dalmanni | reverse complement strand
AAAAATATTATTCAAACATTTCACTTAACCAAACTAAATTAAACTAAATTAAACTAAATTAAAATAATTTAAAATAAATTACTAAATTCATATTTGGTATTAAATCATAAATTTTATTTCATTTCTATACCTAAAATATGTATTTCAGAAAAAGTGGTCGTGCTATACTGCGTTACCAATGTTGTTGTGAATTAGAAGAGGTTTACTATCCCCATTCGGTAGGCGCTAAAAACAATCATAATTACATACCATAAAAGTTAAAATTTAAGTTTTTTTAAAAACAAAAGCAAAAACAAAAGCAAAAGTCAAAAATAAAAAATAAAAAATAAAAATAAGAACACTTTCAAACATCCTTGAAAGGCGAAGCTGCTGTAGTTAACGCTTTTTCAACCAATACCAAAAGGAATACTCGTCTAAAACCGGGCGCCTTGAAAATACACTGTAAAAAATTTACAAAATTTATGAAATTTAATGTAAAATTTTTGCAGCATTTTTTTTTAAATTAGATATACATACATTTTGTTTTATATATGAAAAGTAAAAAAGTAAAAAAGAAACAGAGACTTTTTACTGAAGCGCTGAATTATTGTATACTTTGTTCTTTTCAAATTTATTTCCACCACTTTGTGGCTTCTTTATATCTTCAACTATACTTGAGACTTCGATGACCTTTGAAACTAAGTATATGTATTTTCTGTGAAGAGTTCATTTACATATTTTTATAATTTTTTATTATTTTTAAAGCAGATGAATTGCGATTTTTTCCATTGTACCATTGTAAAAATTTTTTATTGATGTTGTGCTCTCTTTCAAACAGCAATTGCCTTGCGGTATATTAGTCTTGCGGTATTAACGTCAATGTAGTACTTTTTGATATCACTGGGTTCTCAATATACGATTGCCAAATATCCAGCGGCTAAGAAGTTCAAGCGAATACTCGTACTCAATCGGTACTCATCAGTTCTAGAATATGAAACTGAACTGAATTAGCATTAGTATTTTTTGCGAACTGTCTGATCCACCGCAGACTTTCAGTAAAGAATCTTTTAACAATATACCATAAGTATCTTGAACTTCTTAGCACTGACATAAGACGTAATCTTTTTGGCAGTTTCAAAATTTTGTTTGTTACATTGTTGGCTAAAATTATTAATATAATATATTTTACTATTTATATATAAAAAATGCATTAAAAGTTAAAATATTCATATATATATATATATATATATACAAAATATATATGTTAAGTGTATTTTTCTTTGAATATTTTATTTCTGTATAATTCTGTATAATTCAAAAAAAAAAAAAGCGAAACGTATTCCTACACAATATTTATAGTTGTTGCAATCATTTGTAAATAGATGTTCTATGTAAGAAATTATTTTGTTTTATGGTTTTTGCTGCAACTTTCGATTTTTGAAAAGGCGGGTCTTCTTCTTCTTCTTCTTCTGTTTTTTGTTGACTTTTCAATGCACTTTCAAGACACCGCTTAGCTTTTTTACTGAAGCACAAACAGAAAATATATCCAATCACGCATGCGAAAGATACTTTTCGTGTGTTTCACTATTGTTTTAATTTCCTCTTTTGTTTTTGATTTCCTTCATTTTTGTGTTCCTTTGTCCTTTATCTTTCTTTGCTTCTCAATATATATAATACTGTATATTACTATATATATTACTATACTATATAATATATATATTATTATAATATATATCAATACATACTACCTTAATCTCCTAAAAGATGTTATATTTTATGGCGAATTTGTAGCCACAGTGGTTTCGATTCAAGCTTTAAGATATTTTCAGCATAAAATGTGTTATTTTTAAAACTCTAACTCTATATCTATAAGATTTCAAAATGCGATTTAAGAATTGCATCACAGAATATATAATATATGGTGGGACGTTGGAACAGCGCACTGTCCAACAAGTGGCCCCACTGATGTGAAGGATTGGTCGAAGTAGACCACGAAACGACTTAAGTTCTTTTTTGTCCTTCGATTTTCGGATATCGTTATTGAGTTAAAGCAAAATATATCATATGTATGTAAAATGGAATATGGTCTTAGCCTCACAATCGATCGGAGCAGTTGTGATTATTGCATCTCTTTTTTGCTAAGATTAATAAAATATTTATTTAAGAACAGTATTTTTACTTAATAACTATATTTGCTTATAGATTTTTAACGATTTATACCCTTGAATATATTAAAATCACATGATTTAAACTTTTATTTAAAAATTAAAAGTTTATTATTCAGAGAGGTTTCGAAAAGTAGTGAACTACAACAACAAAAATTTTTTTTATTTTATTTTAATTAATTGAATTTATGGCTGACCATAATACAGCTGTTGCAAGTATTGCTAAATACCCATTGGAGATATTTCTTGTATTTAATTATTTGTAAATAATTTTTTGAGACTGCAAATACCAGAGATTAGTACTTGCTAGTATAGTTAACTAATTAATTAGTTGACTTTGAACACTACGAACCGAAGCGGATACAACTAAAAATGATGTTGAATATTAATTTCCCAATAAACAAACTGATTAATTTTATAAAAGATTAATTATTATTATAATTACTACTTATAGTATATATTATAAGTGCCCGTATATATAATATTACTACTTCATATCTGTTAATTTACACTTACTCATTCTATATTCATATCGAGTAATTTAGAATATAATTTATGATACTTTTAAAATAGATTTAAAACAATCTTCAGTTAAAAAAAAAAATTCATTGTTTCTAACGAACAATGATCAGTAAAAATTTTTGTTGGGCTATGGGCCATGACTAAATTGGCCAAGAGTCAGCATGCTTAATATTATAAAAGGCCATCAAAGTAGTGAATGAATTGGGCTTCTATATCTTTGACCTTTCGGTATACATTGTGACCGAAAAGTTTCCGGAAATTTTAAATAAAAAAACGCAAAATTCTTTATCTTCATCAATATTTATTTTATCTCCTTCAAAATATGCTCCATTAGAAGCGATACACAAATGCCAACGTTTCTTCCAATCATCAAAACATTTTTTATAGGCGCTTTCCGGTATGGCTTTGAGTTTCCTCTGCGAATTCTGTTTTACGTCTTCTATGGATTCAAAACGCGTTCCTCTGAGTGGTAATTTGAGTTTGGGAAACAGGAAAAAGTCACACGGTGCAAGATCAGGTGAATACGGGGGCTGTTCGATGGTATTTATTGAATGTTTGGCCTTAAAATCGTTGATAATGTTGGCTCGGTGCGAGGGAGCATTATCGTCATGAAAAATCCATGAATTATCCTTCCACAATTGAGGCCGTTTACGGCGGATATTTTCACGCAAACGTCTTAAAACAGTCAAATAATAGGCTTTATTGACTGTTTGTCCTTCAGGGACGAATTCATGATGCACCACACCACGAATATCGAAGAAAACAATCAGCATTGCCTTGATTTTCGAGCGACTTTGGCGTGGTTTTTTCGGTTTCGGCTCGTCTTTTCCTCTCCATTCCGATGATTGTTGGCTTGTTTGCATGTCGTACTCGTAGACCCATGTCTCGTCACCCGTTATGATGCGTTCCATGAAAGTTGGATCGGAATTGGCACGATCAAGCATGTCTAACGAGACCTGTCCACGATGGTGTTTTTGGAACAAATTGAGGTGAATCGGAAAAAGCCGAGCGTTGACACGTCGCATACACAAATTGTCCACCAAAATCAAACGAGCCATCTCACGACCGATGCCTAGCTCTCGTGCTATCTCTCTAACACTCACATGAGGATTTTTGAACACGATTTCCTTTGCCTTTTCAATGTTTTCGTCGGTGGTAGAGGTCGAAGGTCGTCCAGAACGCGGCATGTCTTCGACGGTCGTACGACAGTCCTGAAAGGCTTTGTACCACTCATAAACTTGAGTTTTCGATAAAACTGATTCCCCATAAGCCTTTTGTAGCATTCGCAACGATTCTGCACACGAAAATTCGTTCGAAACACAAAATTTGATGCAAACTCTTTGATCAATATTTTTTTCCATTGTTTTTTTTGCAACGCACTACTGAGGTGAACTGGTTTCAACAGCTGCCGTAAACGAACTGTCTGACAGATCGCGCTCATTTTTGGCATAGTAATTAAGGACAGTGCTGCCAAACTATATAAACTTAAAATATCGAAAAATATACAGCGCGCGAATTTTAAATGAGAATTTCCGAAAACTTTTCGGTCACAATGTATATTTTCAAAGAAATGATCTCCAAATATATGACAGCAGAAGCTATTTCAATATATTGTAAAAGAGAAAAGAAAACACCATTACACACTCTTGCTTATTATTTCTTATTATTATTTTGAATTAATCATTTTATTATTACAAACAATTGATTAATTTATGTAGAGATATAATTCCCACATAAATTATTGACCTATGATTCAAAACACGCCTTCAGAAAATTGTGACGTTCCGTAAAAAAAAAAGAAAAGTATTTCGCAATATATCACTGGTAATAGTTTCGCATTAAGTCATAATTACAGTATAGTACAAAATTTCTTATCAAGTTTCTAGGAATTATGTCTACTTAATGTCTACTAATTATGTGTTCAGCGAGGAACTAAAAGGTGTTACGTTTCAATTAAATATATTCTTAACTGTACGGCTTTGCTTTGGTAAGGTTTTTTAAATAAAGAATTTTAGTTCAGAACAACATCAAGAACTGAAGAGGTTACCGTATTACGATATACCGTAGCGTGTATTAATCCGGTATGAAGTGTTATGGCTATCCTCAACAAATATGTAGTGACAATTACTGAAGAAAATACTACAATTTATCAATTTGATTTGCTTGAATTATTTGAAAGACGACGTGTTAAAACATATATCAATATAACTTTTTATCAATTACATATATTCCCTTTTAAAACAATTGAACCTTTGCTTAAGTCATCCTATTTCTAATTTATTTCCTTCCTTATCTGTCTTTTCAATTTTTCATACAGAAAATCTGAGTATTTCATTAGATGAGTAAATCATATATTAATAGTAATTTTGTTATAATCATATGCATAATTGTATATAAACTCCATGACTCTCCATGACTTAAAGAACTAGTAGTAGAGAAAGAATGATGTAATATTCCGGTCATGCCATAAAAAATCGATGGGATATATCTTTGTATCCTGATTTAAAAAAATAAAGCGTCCTTAATTCTTAAACATACTTGCGAATATTTAGTTCTACTCCTCATTATTTGCAAATATGACAATTTATCAACTCACAGTATAACAATTCCACTTTATAAGAGCTCAGATTAAATATAATAAATATATAATAAAAACCATATACAATATATATAAATAAATAATATAGTGAAATAAAATCGTAAAAGAACTCAAAACCATATTTTTATGCATGATTTAAAACTATCGAAATTGGCTTATTAATTATTTAATTTTGTATATTCGTAATTAATTGTTTAAAATTGCTATTTATATACATAATTATGTATACATAACTACAAGCTATCTTTATTATTTATTACTTGGATTATTTTTGATTGTTCCTCATATAAAAACGGTATCGATATTTCATTATATTTGCAGAAATATCATCTTATTGGGTCACAACGCGAGGTGAGTTTCGGCGTTTCTATCGCGTTTAGCAAAACTCTACTTTATTTTCTATTTATAATATTTTTAATTCTATTTATGTTTAGTTTTAAAATTATTAACAATTAACAATTTACTAATAATAATAATAACAATAATAATAATAAATATTGTTTTACACCAAAAACTGCAAATTTTTTGTTTTGGAAGTTTCAATTTCTTGTTTGAATTTTTTTCTACTTTTTTTTGAATTAGTAGGTTAATACTTGTACATGTTTTTCTTCTTTTTTCTTTAAATATATATTTTAAACCTTAACTTTAGTTTAAAACCTTTTCAAAAGACTGTCTATTAAAATTTATTATTTACAGTGTATTTAAGAAAATAATGCTATTGTATTGCTTTGAAGAAATGTCCAAAATTACAGATTTGAAGCTGGGGAACAGAATTTTTTAGTACTTAAGATTAGACTTAATCACCTCTTCGGAGACGGGTTAACAAGTTATTACTAAAACCTGCTTGATTTTTTATTATTATTTTATAAGAATTTTTGCAATATTATCTGACACTATATTTATCCAAGGCAATAAAATGGCAGATAAACCTCCAAAAAGAGACGCGGCCTTAAAAATGATAGGCCCATAACCATTCTGTGGTCTAGCCAAAGAAACTGTATCTATTCTTATGAACGATGCAGAGGAAAAAGTAAGGCTAGCAAGACTTTTACAATCTAAAATGCTTTTAGTGGCTTACAACCTTAAACGCTTTAAAGATTGCATAGCACAATCAAAAAATAACCTAAGAATTATCACAGTGACCGGATTATTGACCAATCACTATCGATTGAATAATAACCTTTCGAAGTTAGGAATTCAATCCAACTCAGACTGCAGATACTGTAGAGAAGAGAGAAAAACTGCATGCCATGTGGTTGGCACTAATGCACAACGGAAGAAACACTTAAGAGAGTATTTCATGGATCATAAGGATTCAAGTCTAGGAAAGTTAGGCTCTATACTATCTTTCATTAAAGAAATCGGAGAAACACTGTTATCCGACTAAGGGACATAATATAACTTTTAGGTCGCAGTGCACGATCCTTTCTTTTAATAATAATAATATATACCTATGTTTATAAAATAATAGAAAGTAATATATACCATTTCGTAGTTCCAATAGTCATCAACGCATTTAGATTGAGATTTCAATTAATTTTGTATTTTAAAATTATTTGTTAGTTAAGACATGAAACAATATTTGATCGTTCCCCAGGGGTATTTTTCAGTACTAGATCATTTGGGATAATTTATGATGGCTTGAGAACACATAACTGGTGGCAACATATTGATAACACTTGATGGATGTTCATTTTTAAAGCACCCAAAGTTTGAAGTTTCTTCACATAAAACGATCTTTTGCGCAGTCTCACAAAAATTATTATTAAAAATGGAGCATGAATTCATGAAGCAGATCACGGAGTTATAGAAACAAGTTTAGAATAGAAAAATTCTGTTCCCTAATAATTAAAGAAATGTTCCTTACATTTAATGAAGATTAATACATTATTCTCAAAGAAGACACTGCAAATGAATTGCTTAAGTTTTGGTTAATATATTAAAATATCCATACTCCAATACTTTATTTAAAAAATACTAAGAAAACTACGAAAAAAAGTACTACGAACTCAATTACGCCTACAACTGCATTATCCTTTGCTGAATTGCAATGTGTCCTTTTTTTGATTAATTTCATTAATTAATTTGATTAATTTGAAGTTTCCTTACTTGAGTGCCATTACTGTTATTTTAAAACTGAAACTGAAACTAAAACTTAAATTTATTTTTTACATATTTGATTATAATAAATAAATTATTGTTTTTGTATTGTTTTATTGAAAAATATTTTAAATACTTTCTCGATTTATGCATAAAATATTGTTTGGTATGTAAATACTGTGTGTATGTGTGTATATGTTAACATATTGAAAATATATAGAAATATAAGTAAAAGTGACTTATCCCGAATAAATACAGACCATACTGCGGATATATTAACATATATTTCAATACAATATATCAGCTTATCTTGAA
>NC_051847.1:192298482-192316240 GCF_002237135.1 Teleopsis dalmanni | reverse complement strand
AAGATTTCGATGCACTGCGTTCGACAAGGCATTTTGGCCCTATGGCCTTTTTCCTAGCGTGGCACAAATCCATTGATGATTTACTCTATGATATGATACAACGCGATTATTTATATAATGGCGTGGAACTCATCGCGCTATTGTATAAAATGCATAACATATCCATTGATTATAGAGAAACATTAAAACAAATCGAGAATTGCAAACCGAAACGTGATCCAGCTTTAGAGGAACTGCGAAAGGCTTTAAAGACAGATCAGAGTAATATACAAGAAGAAATAACTACAGCGATTGGTAAGAGATCTGAAGATTTCCAGGTGGATGAAATTTGTATTAAATTCATTGACCAATATATACGAGAACATGCACAGAAAAAGGTTCAACTGGAATTGGCGCTACAAACGCTCAAAGAGTGCAACGAGGAGAAAAAGCAATTGTTTGAAGGCCTAAGTAAAGCACATGGTGTGCAGTGAAGTGAATTGAAGTGTATTTTAAATTGTTAAGCGAAATATAAATTAATGTTATTAAATTTTGTTTTTTATTGTTCTTAAAATTATAAATAAGGATAAATCACTAATGTTCTAAACATTTCGGAATAATTACTTTGACTTCGTTGTCCTTTTATTTGTGCCTGCTGACGTTGCATTGAGTTTTCTCTGCAAGCGATACTTATAAGCTTTTTTGCATCTTTGTAAATGTTTCGAATACATATAGGAGTTGGTGCAATGCTTCAAACAGAGTTGGCAAAAGTTTGATTGCGGTAGTCGGGAAAGAAAGACTTTGATGAGTACACGTTTATTTCTGGCAGTGTAGACTGGAAACACACGTATGCGATAATTTTTCTCACGCACCAAATTCGATATACCATGTATGTCACGAACTTTACCGTTCTCTAAACATTTCAAACGCATTGATAAATGTCGTCGCAATTCACCCATTGTGTGATAACGACGATTGCAGCCGTCACAAATGTAAGAACGTTTTCCTGTGTGTTCATTGATATGATCATAAAGTTCCAATAGCGATATTGTTGTGACGCCGCAACGAAAGTGTGGGCATTTAAATCTGTGTTTAAGTTTTTTAGCAACAGATTTCTTCTCTGCGTTTTCGTTGAGACATGGATGCTTATCGTATAAATAAACATGTTCAAATTGATGGCCACAAGTAGCACACAGCATCTTTGGTCCATAATGCAAACTCATATGTTTGCACATTAGATTGAAATTAATTTTCACTTCACCACAAACTAAGCACTCATGTTTACCATTTTTATGACATATTGTTTTCTCTTTGGCAAATGTGACAAATTCCAACTGTTTTGATTGCGCATTTTCTGTTTCTGACGGAGCGCTATTCATTGCATCAAATTCTTCTTCGAAATCAATGTCGCATTGTATTGCAACGGTTTTAAATGATTTATTATCAAGACAAACTTGTATGTTACGATTCCGCGTGGGATTTGGACCATCAGTTAGAACTGCAGCGTCATTCATTAGAGGAATTGCATTTACCCCTGCATCGACAGTATCAGAACGTACTGCCACTACTAAGGGCACATTAACGACACTTGCATCCATAGGCACATTACTGTCTTCATTGGTTTGTTCTACACCGAGTATCTGTGTGGACGTTACTATAATGCCTGCTTGAACTGCTTGTTCCATAGTTATACAACGAGTCTCAACAACAATAAATATTGGTAGTTCCTTGAATCCTATTTGAGAGTTCCTACATAAGGTTTGCATCATTTTTTCATCCTAACGTGAAAAAGAAACAAAATATACATATATTTGTTTATTGCTAATTAAATATTATTTAACCTTCTCAGCTGCTAGTAGCGGGGCTGCTTCCTTTGATTCTAAAATATAAGAAATTTTATACGTATAAATAATAAATTAAAATTGTAACTCCTTACATACCTGCAGCATGTTTCGCTCTTAATTTGTTTATATCTATATTCATCGCCGCAGTTAACAACAAATATTTTAACGTTAATCAGTGGAATATGAAACCTTGTCAAACCATTCAGTACTCCGCGGCGTATTCGACAAATTAACATGCAAGGGTTGCCGTGTACTTTGGTACTTTTTATTAAAGTTGCAATTTAGTAGTTTAACAAAATAGCAAAATTAAAAACAAATATTTTGTTTTTTATTTAATTTAAAATGCAGCACAAGTTGTTAATCTGTCTGAAATTGATTTGCTTCTTGATTCTATTTCTTGAGTTAGTGCTATTACGCACTTTTACTCTATAATGGCTGGGGAGCTTATCTCTACCCCACACTAGGCTAAGAAATCATATAATTTATTTGTCTTTTGGTTGATGACGGAAAATGATTTGTAGAAACAAAATTCGAAATATTCGACTGTTACATTATTCTTTTTGATTGCAGAAATATTGTCAATATACGACATAAAATTAATTGTATGTGCTGTTTTAATACTATATATAATACTTCTACATATTTCTTTACACGATTATATCATGTTCACACTACAAACTTAACTGAAAAATATTCGCCGAAAAGTTATTGCATAAATAAATGAACTAATCATGAAATATAAAAATGCATACTAAATATTGACTGAAAACATTGAAAAGAAGCATTTCACAAAAATAAATCTAAATAATCGTAATCTTGATTCCGTTAGGAATCATATTAGAACTTTTATGACAAATATTAAAACAATTATTTATTTTATAAATTTGGTTTTTTTTAATTATCTAATATTATAATTTGAGTGTAAGAAAATAAATCACTTTGTGATTTACCCTGTTTTTATCTAATTTACCCTACTCGAAAATCTGATAAATACCAACATTTGCTGTCATATTGAAATAATTTACTATTTCCCTTAATTTACCATCAATTTACTCGAACTCGCACACGGCCCATATAACATATTCCATATTGAACCAACAGTTCAGTTGTTAGTTGACTGCATTGTTATTCTTAATCAGATCATTATTTACTTAAATATTGCTTTTATTGTCGAAGTGCAATAACAATAAAAATAATATGCTCTTCAATATGCTTCTTCACAACTTCTATTTAGCATAACATATTGCTAAAATGTTAATCTGTGACAAATAATTACATTGAAATAATTTGTATGAAATGTCAATATTTGCCACCAATGTTTGTTTTAGCATTGAATTGTTAAATTCAAATAACAAACCAACTTGTGCTGATTTATTCATACGTGTATGTAATTTTTGGCGGTGATTCTACGTTTCTGAAAATTCTCCTTAATTCATGAAATGTGCACCCACAATATTTTTATTCGATACATTAACAATTTAACACTTTCTTTGGCAGAATTTTAGCATGTTAAATAATGAAGAAAATGTATATTTTTCTATAGAAGTGTGAAAGAATAAATTTTTAATATAATTTTTCATTAAAATAAGTCAAATGTTTTGTTTTTTTAAATAAAAACAATAACCATAGCAACATTTTTCTGTATAAACGTCTGAACTACTTTTTTGTTTTTATTTTAATCGCTCATGACAACACTGTTAAACAGCAACTAATATCGACATAAACAATACCATAACCTTAAAATAACGGCTGTTGATAGTTTCGCTGAAGATTGTTAAAAATTTAAAACAAATATATTTAATGTGTTGTGTTGATTTAATTTAAACAAAGAACAAAATGTTTAAAAACACATTCCAGTCGGGTTTCCTATCAATCCTGTACAGCATTGGTAGTAAACCGCTGCAAATTTGGGATAAGAAGGTTCGGAATGGTCACATAAAACGCATCACAGACAACGACATACAAAGTTTAGTACTGGAAATAGTTGGCACAAATGTTAGTACAACATTTATAACTTGTCCGCCAGATCCTAAGAAAACACTTGGTATTAAACTGCCTTTTCTTGTGATGATTATTAAGAATTTAAAAAAATATTTCACATTTGAAGTTCAGGTATGATATTCACGGCATTATTTATAGTATTCATTGTTATTTATACGATGAACAATTTTTTATTAAGGTGCTCGATGACAAAAACGTACGCCGACGTTTTCGTGCCAGTAATTATCAGTCAACAACACGTGTTAAGCCATTCATTTGCACAATGCCGATGCGTTTGGACGATGGTTGGAATCAAATACAATTTAATTTATCTGACTTCACGCGAAGAGCATATGGCACTAATTATGTTGAGACACTTCGTGTGCAGATACATGCTAATTGTCGTATACGTCGTATCTACTTTTCGGACCGGCTTTATTCAGAAGATGAATTGCCACCTGAATTTAAGCTTTTCCTTCCCATACAAAAACCACCAGCAAAAACTACTTGCTGAAATTTGTTTTATTTTGTTGTTAACTCTAATGACAGACTTTGTTTTGTAGTTTAAAGTTTAGATTTTTTCACATAATTTTAATTATAGTTAGGCATTGTAAGTTTCATTATTTAAATTATAAATCAAATTTCACTAAATAAAAAAAACTTAAATTAAACTATCATATTCTATTATAAAAGGATCACGATTTATATTCTATGTGGTATTACTAAAATAATTGTAAGAGGAATTGATTTAACAACTTAATGTATTTATTCAGTTTATGTGCTATTGTTAATTCATATTTTTTCTTGTTTCCTACAGATCTGTATTTGAAGAAATAACAAACAGCAATATTGTTAATGAATGCGAATAACTAGTATTTTCTAACGCACATCATTCTGTACCATAGATCAATTAAGGGTTCTTATTTTCCATATATTGTATTCATACATTTTTCAAACTACCCACCCAATACCAAGCAGTCAGTGTGAGGGGAAGCACGAATTCATTAAACATATATTGTGCCATTAAAAGGCTTCTAGTCGGCTTAATATAACTTGTAGGAGTTGTTGTTCAAGTCAGATATCCTACTAGATCTGATTAAAAATGTGAAATAAATTCTACAATAATATCAAACGCCGTTATATTTTCTGGATTTAAAAGTCTTATATGCACTACAACCAATAATAATATATCGGCAGTTAAGTCCGTATAATAACCAATAAAATCACAACTTTTTGCCAAACTTCGACTCTATTTCAGCACTTCTCTAGCATTTCGATACGCCTCTTGAGGAATGAGTCAAGAGGAAACCAAATATATCGAAATCGATGCATAATGACTAAATTCAATGTGTAATTTATGCAATTTAGTCATAGTGTTTGGAAGATTTTCTTCAAATGTGGCTGCTGTTTCGCAATTTCTTCCTTGAAATTCACCAGTCATCCTATGGACTTATTAGCTAATTTTTTATTTTCTCTAAGCAATTGAGAGCCTAAGTAATGCTTTCAAAATGTACTCGTGAAGCAAAATCCTAATCTATACATCCATAAAATTGTTAGATAGTTTTATCATTGATTATTGGCTAGCATGGTCTGACTGATTATATGAAGATGTGATCCAATTAACATATTGGAAACAGTTTAAATTTTCTAAGAGAAAAATATCACCTCTAAAGGCGAAGAAATAATCTATGTTATTGGAATTGGGTATGCTAAACGAATTTAGCAGATTATCATCCTTTCAGAGCATTACGCAGCATGCAAATGTCAATAAAGGTTTATGTGATTTTTTTAATATTAATTTCATTATTATGTTGAAATGCAACCTAGGGATCTATTGTGTCCCTTTCATGTATTCAGGGTATTTCTTCAAGTTCACAACTTCCTTTATAAGTTTTAGTATGTAACCTAGATTACAAAGTTTTATTTTTTATCGGATATGCAATACCAGCCTAGGACATCTTTCGTTTACGCATCAGTACCAGATAAATTCATAGTATGTGTGTTGAGTTCTAACTTTCTTCCGTACAGAATTTACAAGTTTCATTAGAGTAAGTTTGCAATTATATAAAATGATAATTCAAGCTACAGTGTCCTG
The DNA here is from genome assembly GCF_002237135.1 of Teleopsis dalmanni. Taxonomy (NCBI): domain Eukaryota; kingdom Metazoa; phylum Arthropoda; class Insecta; order Diptera; family Diopsidae; genus Teleopsis; species Teleopsis dalmanni. Next base: position 192,310,342 of record NC_051847.1, on the reverse strand, counting down.
TCAGAATTCGCATAATAATTTTCAAATTATTTTTAGTTAGTTGAAAGTCCATATAAGCGATTTGGACTGTGATATGCCTGAGAGATTATCTCAGTATATTTTTCCTTGTTTCTTCTCTTCTTTCTAAATAGGTGAGAAGAAATAACCTCCTTTCCAGCCACAGAATGGTTTTTGGTTTACAAGCAGTGAAGCTGCTTTTTTATGGATAGTTTTTTAATGTTAGTAATGAGTGTTTACACTCATTTTCCTAAGAGGCCCTATGCCCCACCTAGGAGAGAAAGATAGCAGTAAGTAAGTAATGAGTATTTTCGCTATATATGGAGATGCATATTTTGGATAGATGAATAGAACCTATTAGATAGTAAAGTTTAGAATATTATTATAGCTTCTAAAACATATCAATGAATAACCATGTTTCTACTGTATGTTTGTTAATGTTGAATGCAATTTATTTAAAATGGCACTTAATAATAAAAACGTATATATAACTTTTATATAAAATTTTAGTAATATAAACAATATCAGATTTTTAAAAATGCTATTGTTCGAATTCGAGACTTATTCGATTTAGATAATACAATTATTTTCTCTTTCTATTACTATATATAATGGATATATATTTTTTGTTATATGTACTTCTATAAAATATTTAAGTAGTTGTACAAATATAGTATTTCGTTTGCATTTTAGGTACATCAATTTTTATACAAAATTGTTAATATGCACAAAGAACTGTACAATTTTCTTCTTTACTACGCTACATAAAACATACAAGGACATAAATTACAATTATTTATATAGAATTAATTAAACAGTAAAAAAAATAAAACAAAAAAAACAATAACTTTATAAATTAAATAAAAATAAAAAAATATTTACTATCATTAATATTATACTGGATTCACACAAGAGTTTTATTTGTAATTTAAACTGTCAAAAATTTTCATTTTGTATTGGAAGCAAAAACAATTGACAGCTAAAATTACAAACTGAAATCTTGTGTGAATTCAGCATTATCATGATTAAAATGGAAAAATTATAATAGAAATTAATATCTAATAAAGTTAAAAGTTTATAAATATTAACAAAATACACACAAACATCAATGTATAACTAATATTAATAATAACAATAAATTTTAGTTTAGTACTGCAGAATGGCTTAACAAATTTCGAGTAATTTTTAAATAAATTTTTAAATAAAATTAATTTTTGTTCGTATTTAATTAAAAATGAGTTATGCGTAAGCTGCGCTTTGAGATTCTGTGCTAGCACTATAAATCGGTTATGGGTCCCGCAACAGCCACTTTAGTTGGAGACTGCGTTGGATTGGCGAATGCTTGTGAAGAATGTTTGGTATTAATTTGCGTAAATGCGTTTGTGTTAAGTGGTGACGTATGTTGCCACTTCATTGTCTGTGACACTGTACTTCCAGCATTTGAAGTGTTAAGACCAACACCCATTTTGCTACCATCACCATTTGCTATATTCGAGGAACCATCTATGTTGTGAATGGAATTAACACGCATATTTTTAACCAATTTTTCAAGTCTAAAATGAGATTAAGACAAAAATTACATATAAGGATTTTTTGTTAGTTTTTTTTTTGTTTTCTGAATAGAATCAAACAATGAAATGTGCAAACATATATTTAAAATAGAAATAGTACGAAATCTATAATATTAATATATTAATAAACATGCAATAAAATAGAACATAAAAAAAATAGTGTGATATTGCTAAATATTTAATATGCTTGTTGTGTTAAAATTATGATTTAAAGAATGGAATTCAAATAACACATAATGATATATATAAGTGCTGATTATTTCTAATTTAAAAAAAAACACCCAATATAATTAATTATAGTGTGGATATTGTCTAAAATAAATTTAGAACAATATTATATGTAACTTAAACAACAAAATTCAATGGTCTATATTTGTAACATCGAATTCCATTCCACTAAGGTCATAAAATCCATTACATTTTAAAATGAATTTAATAATTTATAGCATAAATATGTAATATAAGCATTATTTATATTAAGTTTAGTATAAGATTGTATGGTAAGCTAAATAATATATATTATATTGTTTATATTTGTGACATCAACAGGAAAATATTAAGTTGAATATGTTGTGGATTATATTATATTAAATTTAAAAACTAAAAATATTGTTTATAAAAATACTTTTTACTAAATTTAAATTGTTCTTACGTTTGTTCTTATATATTTTTTTGTTACTAATAAATATTAAAGCATTTGCATTTATTTATATTTTTATGAGTGCTAAAGTTATATCTGTGATATGATTTCGGAAAGAACTTTAAGTTATGCATTTTTTTAATGTTGTTGTTGTTGTTGTAACACGAGAAGAGCTATATTGCAGGAAATAAGAATTATATAGGAGTCTATAGGAATGGGATATATTACTGAGATGGGAATATTATAAAAGGAATTACAACATAGGAATACTTGAGTTAGGATATGGATTAGGTAGGAATGAATGAGAAGAAAAGAGGTTGTGTGGGATAAAGAATATATGAGTGGTGGGATTTAATTGAAACCGATCTGGATCGAGAAACTTTGCCACTTGCATAAATCGAAGCCCCAACATGGTATATACAAGTTCTATATTTTAGTTCATTTTATGGAAAGATTTCAATAAATGTAAAACAGTTCAATATGTTAAATTAGAAGTTCATTGTGGTAAAATTCCGTTTATTTCAGAAAATGAACATTTCTTTTTATTATTGTTTGTTCGCAGTTTTCATTTTTCAAACAAAATACGGAGTATCTTCTTAAACGAATAAAATTACTTATGTTGAGTTTAAACCCTGGAGCCAGTCCTCTACACAAACGACCAAGTGACAGTTTTTATTCTCAACAATACTAGCAGGTCTCTTAGGGTTACAACAACAATCGATTTCGTCGGTATCCGCCTAAGAGAGCCAAGAGGGTATTTATACAAATTTTATGATTTGAACTAAGTTTAGTTTTATGGACTAATTTAAGACAATTAAATTGATTAGATTTATATAGATTTATTACTATTGAGCGATACCAGATAACGTGATATCTACAGAGATTTTATAGTAGAAAGTTTTGTGAAAGAAGTGGTTAAAGCACTACATCATGTTTTCACTGCGACTAAAACTACTTATGAAATGAAATTAATGAAGTAAGGATTTAGTCGTTTCCATTGACATAAGCTGATTTATGCATGTGAAATATCTTCTTTGTTTACATTATATATATAAAAAATATGATAAATATTTTACATTTTTGTAATTTTTCTTGTGGGAAATTTATTTTTAAAAGTTTTATTTTTATTTTATTTTAAAAGGATCTTTTTCGCCTTAAATCAGTTGATTTATATACAATGAGGTTATTTATATGAAAACTATTTGTATGGTAAATTATTTTTATTAGCGCCTTAAATTTTTATTAGCGCCCATGTGAAAACATGGTGTTACTTAGTCAGAACCGTCAAGTATTTTTTAATGATTTTTGAAAATACAATCTTAGATTAGACATAAGTAGGATTTGCAATTGGATTCTGTGTGCTGTAGTTACAGTACATACGTTCCACGGTATCATATCATTAACTTATAATTTAAACAATAAAATATTGACAACAAAATATTGACAATAAAATATTGACAATAATATATTGCTTAAATAGCGGAGTTACAACATTAGTTATAGTCTCTTACACTCATAACTACTTTTGCACATGCAACAAAAAATATTTAATATATAAAATAATTATAACTTAATTATGTTGTATTAAAATAATTAAATAAGCCTATGATATATAAAATTTGTGCAGTTATAAAAATTGCAATTACCAACTTTTAAAATAAATAAATACGTTTTCTTATAAACAATTTGTGAAAAATATTTACATCACTGGAAAAGTGTTATAAAAAAATAACTGTTATAAAAATAAGTGTTATAAACTATTTTAAAATATTAATTGAAATGCATGCAAACTATATACAATAAACGTGACTGTTTTACATTGCATTATAACAAGAACATATTTGGTCATTTTTAAAAACCAATAAAAATGTTATCAATTTAAAATTATAACTGGCAAGCAATTATTTAATTCAAATAATTAGCAAAATAAAAATATATATGTAAAATATATATAATAAAAATATATATATTAAACCCACGCAATAATGCGATCATCGGCTTCTTTGCGTGCAGCTACGGCCACATTTAATTCTCTTTGTAATTCTTGAGTTGCAGCCGCTGATGTGGTGGAATTACTATGCATTTGTGCAGATGACGTCTCTTTATTATTCGATTTGGTTGATTTTGATTTATCTTTTTTTCGTTTTGTATCTTCAACTGGTGTAGTAACTAAAGCGAAATTTGGTGGCGATAAAGCTTGTCCTTTGTTGGTACCAACACTACCGTTATGTAGACTTGTTCCAGCACTACCAACACCACCACCACCGCCACTATCAGTGCTTGAAAATGAATTGCGCATATCTTGTGGACGTTGTGTGTTAACAGAAGCAATATCTGTTGTGGAAGTGGTTGATGGAGTTTCATGTATATGCAATGGTTCATCTTGTTCTTCAACGGATAGTGATGATGCTGGCTGATGATGTATAGTGCCATAATTTAAATGTAATGGTTGTGTGCGACGATTATGCGCTTGTGCATATGATTTACGCATACGTAAAGTTTCATTTTCATATATGATATCAGGCGCATTGCGATTATTAAATATTGTACCAAGCATTTGACGCATATATTTATTTTCAGTTTCAAGATGATTTATACGTTTATTAGATTCTTTACGCTCCGCACGTAAATGTTGGACTTGTGACTATTATTAATTAAAAAAAATTAATGAAAGGAAAATAAATGAACACAACTATAAACTATACCTTCAAATCTTCAATGTCACGCATAACACGTAAATTAGACTCGTTCAATGACCACTGACGTTCTTCGACTAAAGCTTTTACTCTACAAAAATCCATATAAAATACTAATTAAATTTATATTCTAAATTAATAATTTTATTGTAAACTCACCTATTTAATAACGCATCTTCACGCACACGTGCAGCCTCCTTAACCTCACGCACAACATCAGTCATCATGCCGGGTGTATAAGCACCTAAAAGTATAGAACATAATAAATATAACAAATAAATTTAAAAAACATATGTATGGTATATAATAATTAAAATACAACATATATACAATTGTAAGTAATTGTAAATAATTTAAACATACCTGAGTGATAAGTTGGCGCTGGACTTTGTGTACCAAATCCACCGCCAAATATCATTGGTTGACTGTGGGTGCTTAATCCACTCAAACTATCTCTACGGTGTCTTAAACCCCAATTGGGAGCGTGCTTTAAAGCTTCAATATCAACTATAATTTTTTTCAAGAACAGATAAACAAAAAAGATAAACAAACATTACAATACAATTACAAATACAGGAATTTACAGAAATACAGAGAACACATGGAGTACATGGAATAAAAATGCATAATTATTAAAAAAAAATATAAATGGTAAAACTAAATAAGATAGGATATAAAATTTATGATCTACTATAAAAGCATTAAGTTGAAGTGCGAAGAGATAACGCGTGCATAAGTATAATTATTGCAAATATTTATTGAGAAATTAAAAAAAAAATTAATAATAATAAACAATTTTTTATGCATAATGAATTCAATATTTGTTGAAGTTTATCTGAGTTTGGTTTAAAAATTAATTCCATCAGCTTTGGCTCCTCACCTTTTGTCTCATGTAGATTTCGGCATATTTTGGAATTCGTTTCGTGAAGCAAATTAATTTGTTCCATTAAAGCAGCAAAGAATTTATTATTTTCAATTTCGGTTGTGTTGTGATTTCGACGATTTGGCGTATTTTGGCCACTAACTTTGGAATCATTATCTGAAGGATTCAACAAGCAGGGATCACTGAACCTGAAACTAAAAAAAAAATACACATTTTTTATAAATTGATAGAAACTTATATTTTAAAGTTAATATAAATAAAAAGACAATCTAATTAGTTCAAATTTAACGTAAAGAGAAATCTTGAATTTTATCATACTATTATGGGTTAACTTAGAGCCGTAGTAAGATGAGTCATTGTCCCAATACTATTACAACGGATACTATAAACCCGAATACTTTCTATAGTACTAATAGAAATCATGTTATAAAAAAAGAAGAGTTAGCCTATTCTGTAATTAGATATAGTCATCGTTCTTATGCAAATATCTTCTTACTAGCTGCTTTTCTCTGACCTCTTGTTCTTATTGCTGTTATTGTAACCCGTGGGGATGAATATGGAAAGAAATATAAAATGAATTACAAATACAAATATACAAATATCTCCACGGGCTACAACAACAACAAATACAATTGCAAACACATGGGTTAAAATATAGTGGAGTGAGAAGAAGCATTGTTTGGAATAAGGAATGGATGAGAGGATGAGTGAATCTTGATTGAAACTAGTCTGAATCGAGGATGAGAAAAGTTGTAACTTCAATGGATTCGAGTCGTATATCAATAGAGTTCAAATTAGTGTGTATTAAAGCATAAGAACAAATGAGAGACGTGATGGGGGTAAATCTGCAGTTATGGTACACATTAAGAATTGCCGATCTATACGTGATAAGAAACTCTTCAACACGTGGCTATAAACTAACCATAGTTGAACAGTTTTCACAGCATGAGGACGGCATATTTTTTCCAAAAAGATATCAGGAGTAGCCATGTTGAGTTCTTCGTTAATGTACAACTTTGTTCTCGAAGAGGACATTTTATTGATATACAGAGTTATTTCATAACCGATTCTACTGTTGTTGATCCTGTTTTTTCGAGTCAACGCAACTGGGCACATTTACTCTTTGATAACTGGGGATACTACAAGGTCCCACCCATCTCATTGATTAATTTATGTATTCCCTATAAGCTTCATGATTATTCAGTGATTGATATAAGATCTGCGTACGTGGAGGATAATCTGATCATATTTTTTAATTACATGAAAAAGCTTGACACTTTGTAAAAAGCTTAATGGATTGAAAATTTCTTCTGTGGCTCGTTGCCGAAATAAAATGAAAACAATTCAGGTAGATTATCTGCAAAAAGCAAATACTCTGTGTGATAACAACAACAAATCGATTCTTTTTAAAACATATGGTAACTCCCATATGGACCATAAACGAAAATATTCTGTCAAAATGTACTTTGCTTTTGAAGAAAAATGAAAAATTAATATATAAATAAATCTGAAACAATATTTATTCAATAGATATCTCCAATACATTAATGATTAGTTTTTAATTCATAATATTTGCCAATAATAGATGAGTCAGATGTAATAATTATCAGTTTTTTACTGGTAATGGTAGTACCATTACTGAAAGAATAAATCAATATTAAATTGTAAAAAACAATAACAAGTTCTGGTAACAGCCAGGTCTGCGTATCAGAGCGTCTCATCAACGGCATTTACGGTGATTGTTTTTAATATATTTTACAACAAAATAACTGGTTCGTGAACAGGCCCATCAAGGACTTCTACGGAGACTCATTTAAGGAGAGGTTTTTTCAAAAGTAATTCATACGAAAATATTCAATTCAAAAAAAATTCATCATATCTAGTGTTAGGTTAGTTGAAGTAAAGGGAGGAACGAATTTTCCCCAATTAGCTAAGAAAACCGTCTTGAATCCACAAATTATCTTAATGATGGGTAGAAGAATGGTCAAGCTAGAAACAGATAGAAACATTTATAAAGGCCAATGCTGTCGCCGAATCTATCTCTATACCGCCTTATCGTTTAGTCACCTGTAAATTCAGATATTAACCTAGATAACTCTGATTTGCTTCTGTGTATCAAAGCAGAGGTTCTACATTTGGGTAATATTGCCCATATAGCCATTGACCTGACTGCTGAGGCAGTATAGGCCCACTCACTATTTGTCTGTTTGCAAAAAAATGGTCATAAATCAACATCCGTATGTAGCTGACAGTTGTAGAGATTGAAATAGGGGTATCCGTAGAAGAAGCGCCCAGCCTAGCAAGCGGTCATTTCCTACTATGTTAAATGCCCGGAACTTAAACTAGAGTTACCTCACACCTCTTACTTAGCGTCGTTATATCATGCCTGCATTTTAACACTAATCTGGAAGAAATACAGACTGCTGATAAAGCTTTATTAGCTGCTTGACTGTCAGTAAAAATATAGATTCCCTTTATGCGAAAGTCTATGTTTAAGGTAAGAGAAGATGTTCTTAGAATGGCGAAAATTTCTACCTGTAGTATTGAGGTAGAATCGGAGAACTCATATCTAGTGTAAAATGATTCGAAATATTTTGAGGGGAGTTTAAACTTCATTATATATGCTACTATTCATTATTTATGACATTATATAAATGATCAAATATTTTTAGACAATTAAACAGAAAAATAAATTATAGTTTTATTTTATATATTTTAAGAAAAATTTACTAGATTTGTTGCACCTTTCCAATTTTATCACATTTTATAAAATTGTTAAAAAAAATATTTAAACTTTCACTATCACTTTTTTGTGCCTAAAGTGCATTATTTCTGCAAGTGCAGTTTTACAAGTTTTTTGTTGTTGTTTTTATAATAGCATAATAGCATAATTACATGTCGTATAAAAAGTAACGACCTTTTTAAGTGAAATAATTATATACAATTAAAAATAATTAATTAAAATGTCTACTAGTGATTTATATAAATAGTAATATAAATAATTTCCTGGAAAAACTATTATTGTTGAAAAATAAATGAATAAACTTACCCTCGACTTATATTTGGATTACTGCCACTGCCATCCAAAACATCTGTGGAATTATTTTCATGTTCCGATGAATTACCAAGCATATTTACAATTGGCGGTAAACTGGCGAAGTCCTGTGCACCATCATTGATGGGATAAAAACCACTGCTATTCGGAAACATCATTGAATAGCGATTATAAAACGAATTGGATTGTTTATTGAAATTTGGCACATTCTAGAAAATAACAAATTAAAAGAAATTAAATTAGTAATTATTATATATATATATTCTTAATGAAACTTACACGTTGGAAGCTATGACTAAAAGGTGAAGTAAATGCTGAAGGATACGCCATGGACGGTTGTGAGCTACTGTTTCGCATAGCGAACTGTTGTTGGGAATGCATTGAATTTATATTGAAATTATTCATATTCGCAGCTCCTGTATGCATTTGTGTAATATTTTGTTGTTGTTGTTGTTGCTGATGTTGTTGTTGCTGTTGCTGTTGTTGACTCATGGAAGGATTTTTGCTAGCTGCTATATTAGTGACGGTTGCTGTTGTGGGATTATAGTCTAAGAACTCGGACGATGAAGATAATTGTGTATTTGAAGCGTCTTTTAGACACGTTTCTAGCCAAGCATCCAAATGGTCCTTGGAGTAACCCGTACTAGGTACGGTTATATTACGTGATTTTAGTTTTTTACGTTTGCCAGTATCTGAAACTAAAAAAAAACAAAACAGTCAAATATTTAACAATGTGTTGTATAATTCAGACAAATTATTTTTAATTGATATATACTATATTTTATTTTTATCTTTTTTGAAATGAAAAATACACTTTATATGCTTCAGCGGTTACGAGTACTAAACAATCGTGTGATTTTGTGTAATTAAAAGTTAAAAGTGAATCAAACCTAATGATTTCATTGTGGGTTGGAATTTAAGTTGGGAATTGAATTCAGTAGTTTCAATTAAAATTAGTTTAATTATTGATTGATTTTTGGTTTCCGTTTAGTACGGTTTTCACTTTGAAATACTTTAGTATCTCAGTACTCTTAATCCATTGTAATATTCTTAATACGAAATACTGCATTTAAAATGGAATAGAATAGAACGGAAAATAAAATCTATTAATTTTATTTATATAAACGTTTGCACTTTAAATAGAATTAAATACTGAAGTCTTATATTTTATATTTTCTATTTAGTCAAAGATACCTATGCTATGGTTTTATTTATTAATTCGAAAGGTGACAAATGAATCATATTTCTTTTTATTTTTTGATTTGACTCGTCTATTTGTCATATTCAGACTTTTCACTTTACAACATTTATATTTCAAAATATCGTATTTTTTCATATCTACACGTAGTCTACCCATCAAGAATTACTATTGAACAAAACTGCGATATATTCTGAAGACACCACCTATTTCGGATACTAAGAGAAAAAATGCTTTTGACAAATTTTTTTGGCTTCTGAATATAAATCATAGTTTCACGTTTCAAAATTTAATTTCCGGAAAATGTCAAAAATGAATATTTTTTATTGAAGTGTAGCAAATTGTGAACAGATAGAGACTGGATTTTTCTTCTGTGTTGTGTCATGTAGTAGGGGGGGGTCATATAATTTTACTAAATTAATAAAGCACGCAAAGTTTCGACACCAAAGATACTATATGCCATATGTTAATTTGACTATTAATTGGAACCACAAAATTTTGTTTTTTATTTAAAATATACAAAACATTTTGATAGAGATCAGAAATTTACAAATTACAAGAAACAATAGAAATAATACATTGTTAAGCCCTTACCGAAAAAGATGTTGTCTGCAATATCTTTATTCAGCTCTAGTTCTAACATCTCGATACACTAGATATAATTACATGATCTTTCCGAAACTGGTCTAAAACTTTGATTATAGTGCATTGCTCAAAGTATATAGAATATGTTTTTATAAATAATAAAATGTTTTTTATTGGTTATAAGTATATAAAATATCTGCACAGATATTTAAGATATTTTAAGTATTTTTAAAATATATATTTGTAACCAAGGCTTTGAAACAAAAATGTATTTGTTCCAGCTTAATAATATGAGTTAGGTTCCTCTAAAATATAGATTGATGTGTTCCGATACAGTCAAACGAACCGAATAACGATTATTAACGAAAATGGTGAATGACGGAAACGTTATTGGTAAACCATATTATTGATTCCGGTCAATAAACACGAAGTCGTCGCTAATTATAGCAAACAGTTAATAAATATTTTAGAATACCACAATGCAATAGCAAGTCATGTCGTTAACAATCTCAAGTAAATGTAAAAATGTTACTTAACGTATCATATTTTTGAAAAAGATTAAATAATATTCTCATTCATTATTTATTTACAGATATTTACATCGTGCGTAGGAAAGGGAACCTCAGGCTTCCCTGAGGGTTTTAACACTCAACCTGATACTTGAGACTTATTCTGATTTTCTATTTCGAAACTTAAATTAACCTATGGAAAACATATTAAAATCGATCAAACCCATAAAACAAAACTCGTTGAGACAAATAAGGACCATTATAGTGCTTATAAAAATGTTTTAATGAGTGAATAAAACATTGGCACAAGTGTTGCAACAACTGGAGCCAAAGTAAAATAAATATTTCGTACTTCATAAAAAAATTCCGGTAGTTTTTCCGGTAATTCCGGTAATTATGTTTTTAAAAAAGTTAAATACGTTTGGTTATTTATTATCTCCATTAATTTTTTATATGCTTTCCATTGTAGACCCGATCAAAAAATACATAAGGGTCAGAGGCCTGAAGTTATATTGGAAAATTGACAAGCTATCCTACTTACCATTATCTAATTTTAGAGTAATCACTCTCCGCACGGAAAGATACGCAGATCTTAGATCAACCACTGAATAATCATGAAGCTTATAGGGAATATATAAATTAGGCAATGAGATGGGTGGGACCCTGTAGTACCCCCAGCTATCAAAGAGTAAAAGTGCCCAGTTGCGCTGACTCGAAAAAAGGATT
>NC_051847.1:192293714-192298382 GCF_002237135.1 Teleopsis dalmanni | reverse complement strand
TATAAACCCATATATCCTCTATCGAATATCTACCGATATTAATACTATGTTATTAAAAGAGCAAATTTGTTCTAAAATGAGCTATTTTTAACTATTAACTGTGTATTCTAAATGATTTACCAAAATGAATTAAATGTCATATTTTTATGAACTAGTTTGTTTGTGAACTATATAATCCTATACAATGTTATTAAATACATATTATTTTAAGGCCAGCAGAAAAATAACATGCCCTCTGACAATAAAGGTGAGTTATATTATTTAATAAAGTAAATAATTTATTATAAGTGGAAATATAATTGGTAGTGACTTCCAACAAGGTTGGTGGCAGTGCTATTATTTATCTCCCGGATGGCAGAGATTCTCGTACAACAAGTAAATAAAGTAAAAAATTAAAATTTTCTTATATAAAAGCATATTTTATATTTTTTTTATAGAGGATTCAAAGATATCACCTGTGGCAAAGGAAGCCTTTAATGAAGTAGTTAACGAATCAAATAACCAAGGTGAGTTAAATTCAATTAGTAAATGTATACCAAATAAAACTAATATATTTGTTATATATTGAACTTTTTCATAAGGTATAGCATTGATATTGAATAATCACACTAAACAAATGGCGACAATTTTCTTTAGAAATAACCTCTTAAATTTTATTTAATTTAAATAAAGAATATATTTAATTTAATTTAATCAAAATTTTCGCGTTGTTTTTAGTGAACCAAGAATGTCGTTAACTTTTTGTGTTTAACCTCTTAATCTCTAGTGATACACCTCTCTCAAGACTAAACGATTCCATTGACAATACCTTTCTATCGAATGTTCATCCTTTTTTGAACGACAAAAAGAAGACGATCTTGTACTTCTTGATTCCCACTGTACTTTCTTAACAATCTTCCCTATTAACAATATTTTTTGTTTGTTCGTCCACTTCTATATTAGTTCGTAAAATTGGTAAACGGCGACGAATATTCCTGGTAATCGATGTCCCAATCTTAACAATGTCAATGTAGATTTAATTTGATATCTTAGCAATCATATGGTAGCAAACCCAAATCTTTACTTGATATATTTTCTTCGATTTACTTTACTTTACTTACTTGTTTTTTAAATATTGAAATATCTTAAACGAAATACGTAATTAGAAATTTAACTATATGATATATATGATAATGTCAATAATGAGAACTTTTTTTCGTGGTTACTTTACAGAAAACTATTTGCCCTATCAGCAGAGAATGAAAAATTTCGAGAATACAAAATTAATGTCGGCGAGAGAGTTCAAAGAATTAGAGGTATTATTTTACTTAATCTCTTATTTGTGAATATAAAAATTTGAACATATTTTTTTATATTGTTTACACAGTTGATGTTATCTCCTAAGATTATTACAATGACACGTTTTTAATTTGATTGGAACTAAAGGCAAATCGCACTTACTTTTCATCACTCAAAAATTATTGTTAGTCAAACGTGTAGTTCTAACGATATGATTTTGAAGGAAAGACTACCTAAATCAGACATGTAATGTGCAGAATAACTATTGCCTATGTAAACAGTATTAGAACTATTGAAATACTAATTGGATAATGGACAAGAGTACGAGATACGGCCTAATTATCATAGGTTGAAAATTGTTTTGTTTATTCAATTCAGCTAAATGTATATGCATGATCTTGAACATACTAATTCGAATGAACAGGACTAAGATCTCTCTTTTGTGCACAACATCATTATAAGCGTGGCATAACGTACTGAAGCTATACAATCCATATTGTTATTGTAACACTAATTTTCAATTGGGTCTTCAACGAACGGAAACTATATTGCTTGGAAAAAATATCTCCCTCTTGTGCTTAATATATATAATAAACCCGTTTTCATGAACAGATTCCTCGCTCACAACGATACTTATTGCTTGGATGGCGTTAGCAAACGTTTACTCCATGTGATTCCTCCGTTTTACGACCTAATTATCTTAGGTTGAAAATAGTTTCGTTCATGGAATTCAGCTAAATGTTTCTTATATGCATGATCTGGAACATACTAATCTGAAAGAACAGGACTCAGAACTCTCTTTTGTGCACAACATCATCATAAGCGTGGCATAACGTACTAAAGCTATACAATCCATATTGTTATTGTAATTCGGATTCTCAACTGTATCTTCAACGAACTGAAATTATATTGCTTGGAAAGAATGGGAGATATTTTTTAATTAAGAAACTCTATTTATTCCTGAGCAAATCTCTCGCTCACAACGATACAGCGATACTTATCGCTTCAACGGCGGCAGCAAAAGTTTGATCTTTAAATATGAGAGACTGTAAAATTTTGTACAATATGGTTTAGTTGTTATGGATCTGAAACACAGAGGTTCAATTTAACACTATGGATATAAATAAGATTTGGTGCTATACAGCATGTAATGGCTACTAAAATATGATTGAATTAATTGCAATTATTTATAAAAAAAATGGATAAATACTTAAAGTATTATATATGGAACATTATGAAATGTTAAAATTAGTTTTTGGCACACAACTCAATAGACATATATTTTAATAAATATCACAAATTTCATAGCTATAATTAAACGCATTTTTTTATATACCTAATATATATATAATCATTTTATATAATTTTTTTTAACCATGTTCGCATACAAATTTTAATTAATTTTAATTAGAATTTTACTAAAGTTTAGAATTATTCAAGAAATAATAAATCCTGTGTATATTATAAGCAAAATAAAGGTAAAATAAATAAAAAATTATTTAAGCCCGGTAAAAAACGCACGGTGTCGCCTATCTGCCGCTTGAGCGGTTGTAATCTGAACACATCAGATCAGTGCTTTTCAATCTTTTTAGTTGTATAATTCACTTAAGACTAAAAAAATGTTTGCTTACACAAGAAGAGTGCAATATATTTATTTCGTTTTGAAAACAAAAAAATTATTAGTATTATTTTTTTTATTAAATTCACAATCCTTCAATCAGTTATACATGATTAAAAATTTGTCATTTTGCCCGCTTAGAAAACCAAAAATGGTTAGCCAGCCCTGCCTACAAACATTTGCTAAATAGTAAACATTCGGGAGTACAGTTGCAATGAGGTATAACTTAAGACAGCTATCTGTTGTTGGACATATCCTCTGGATATATAATGATCAAAAAATAATATTTACTAATACTGATAAAAGTCCTTAAAAAAATACTAATATCCAGAAATCTTTTCCATTTACTCATGCCATATATATCAGTTCATAAACGACGAAACTTCCTGATTCTCGCTGTAGTTTCTTAACAATCTTGATACTAAATTTGATATTAATAAACTATTAATGATTTTGATATTTAAGATACTTCTGTTGCATTTACTATAAATATACTATATTATATTAATATATTATTACTATTACATTTAAACTATTATTTAACATTATCAACAATACTATTACATCTAATACCAGATAGAAGTCTTAATACCAGATACATCTAATACCAGGTCACACCGATGGAAGTCTTAAATGACTAATAGAGACCCTACCTCGAAGTAATACTAACGTAGTCCCGGAGTAGGACAAAGTCTCTAGGAATGAGGAAGAGTTGGATTAGTCCGTGCGAGTCGGACACTCACTTTCTGGGTCGCCGGATTGTGGTCAGTGCGTAGGTATTCCACTCCTCCAAAAAAAAAAAATACCAGATAGAACAGTTCTAATCGTTTACAGTTTGATTATTGTTATTGTAGTAGAGTCAATCAAAGCCCTGAAAATATTTACGAAAACTGACAGGCTTACCAACACCGCTGTATCGAATCTCAGAATGGTTTTAGGCTCCTCGGGGAGGTATGCAGATCTGAGATCAATTATTGTTTAGTCTGATGAAGTAATAAACAATAATCCAGTCAAGGCGTAGAGAGGGGTTATGACTCAACTAGCCTCAACATAATAATTTTATTGTATTTAAAAGTAAAATATTTGATGAATATTTATTTTTAAATTATTTATTTTAAATATATTTATTATAACGATACATGTATAGACTTTGACTTAATGAATACTTGAACTTTTGTTGGGTAATTATTTAGTATTTATTCTAAAATTTTTTATTAATTATATTATATGAATTAAAAAGTTTGACAGAATGGTTAGACAAATCAATTTTACAATAAATTTACTTTATATGTATAATTTCTAACTGCCTGAATTCATATATATGTTAATAACATGAAATAGTATTTTCCTATAAATCGTATTGCACAAGATACAGTCACTCAAGTATATTTTAGTGTAATAAATGTGGAAAATAAAATAAAAAAAATTTTTTTTTTTAATTTATTAACCATATGAAAAGTAATAAACATTCGAAGAATATTCATATTCCTTACTAAATTATTAGACGTGTAATTTTCATATGTTCCAAGTGGAAGATGCTTTTACTCGTATAAATAGCTCTAAATCTACTTTAAATCATTTCTATTTTTATTTCCTTTAATAGCAATATTGCAATATGTTTGCTTTTAATGTTTCTCATTTAATATATATTGAGTGTTATTCCAACGTTTGACGGATGAGAAGCAAAACAAATCATGGATACTCGCTGTATGGCGGGTATGCCTGCATGGATTTATCTTTTATTTATGTGTATCTTAAAGTATTTATGATGC
>NC_051847.1:192289388-192293614 GCF_002237135.1 Teleopsis dalmanni | reverse complement strand
ATAGTGAGAGATTTAGGTGTTCCATTGGATCTTCCTTTATTTTCATTTGTCCATCAATAACACTGACTAAAGCAGAAAAATTCGTGTAGAAACTTTTTTAAAGCACATATCAATCATACTTGACATATACATTAAACAATTTTGTTGGTGAATTTTTCAAAAAGTCAAGGAGAGTCAAGATAATGCGTAGGTATATAAAATAGCGACACTTCATTCAACACTTTTCACAAAAACCGCATTTGTTTACATTGCGAATAAATCATAATTTTAGAAAGTCTTTGTACAAAAAACAACAAACCGCCAACAAAATTTCGCAGATACATTTTTAATGTTCGAAAAGAGTTTTGAGGCAAAACTTAACATACAAACTGACAAACTGACAAAAAATACATAATAAATATTAAAGTTATAATATATATATATATATCTATATTCGTGTATATAAAGGAAAGAAATAAATGTCAATGAAATTAGTTACAGGTCGTTGACATAATCTTGAATCAAATTTTAATGAAACTTTTAAATTGTAACAAATTTCACGGTTGCGATGTTTAACCTTACTTTCAATAAAATTTTAATAATAACAGACATATAAATAAGTACATATATATGATGTATACATTTTAAATATTAAAAAAAAAACATTACAATTAATTACTGAACCAAGTAACCTCTATACCTCTATGGTACACGAAATTGAGTTAAAAAAATGGGGGGGAAATGTATGTACGGCGGTAAAGGTTACGTTAAATGTGAAGAAGTTTAATGAATTTTCTATTAAAGTCAACAAATGCGTTAAACACGTAGCAACTCCCCCTCTTTTTCAAGCAGATATGAATTTCGAATAGGCACAGTTACATTTTCAGTCCGCTAATTATGCCACGTCATGCAATTACAAGGCGTTTTATCCCCAAGTATCTGTATCTACGCCATGGTGGTGTCTAGTTTACTATTTTCTAAGAATTTAATTAACAACTCAAATACCAAAAAGATATACATATATGATTATATATGATATGAAATGTTTTGTATTGCATTAGAATATAAGTATTCACTACGTCATCATGCACTTAATATTTTTTGTATCTCTAAATGCTTGCATGCAAACCGTTAAATACTTAAAATGTTTAAGCAGATACTAGATAAGAATATTGCTTCAATTAATTGAGATACTTGTAAACTTTCTCTAAACAGTGAAGTCTTTCTTTTTTGTATTCAAAAGTAAACAAATAGCAAAATCAGTTGTTATATAATTTATTCAAATTAATTAATTTATTGACGTTTACTGTTTTACTGTTGTGTTAAACACAGTTTAAACGATAATTAAAATGAGACTGTAATTAATGATTTGAAATTTGTGACCATGCGAAAAGATTTGATTGAAATTTATTAACTGGAAAATTATGCACACGTAACAAAATCTCAGTTCAGATACAATTATTGCAACTATTAAGCTATTCATTTTAGCAACTGAGATTTGTTGTGTTGCTCAAATTTATTGTAAAAGAGATTCCAATCAAATGTTGTTGCATGTTTGAAAAATTGTAAATTAAAATTAATTAGTCAATAATTATAAAATTTTGTCATGTGATTGAGTAGATCGAATTTTTTGCAATTCATTTTAAACATCATTTTATTGTTTTATAACCCGTGTCATTTCAGCGACCCTCAAATGGGAGTGGTGTACTTACTTGGATCATCGTAGAGAAGTACCTTTCATAACACTTGGAACAACTACAATTATTATCATCATTAATGCATTCACCTTTACAGCTTAACCTTTTCAAATCTCAATCAGTTTTATTAGATATAAATTTTAGCTCAGTTAAGTTATAGCAAAAATATTGTAAATTATTCTGAAGCGATATACATATGCCAACACTTAACCCAATCTTCCATACACTTTTCGTAGGCGAGTGAAGATATGACTTTTAGTTCCTTCAGCGAATTCTCTTTTACCGATTCAATCGACTCAAAACGTTTACCACGAAGTGCCAATTTGAGTTTCGGGAAGAGGAAAAAGTCGCACGGATCCAGATCTGGCGAATATGGTGCCTGAGCGATGACAGTGGTGCCGTGTTTGGTCAAAAAATCGCGAACAATAAGAATTTTCCATAATAAAAATCACTACATGCACTTGAGGTAGTTTCACATTCACTGCTGCTGTAAACAAACTAATTGACAGATGGCGCTCAAGAAAGGGTGTACCAACATAACAAAAATGTTTGAAAAAGGTCTATTACTTAAGGAGTAGTTAACAAACAAAAAAACCGAATACTTTTTGAGTAGAAGGTCTGTTCGCAACTTCTATTGTAATAATGCACATTAAACATTCTTGACATAGTTCCCAACTACCTGCATAGGATGATATTTAACTATTCAACTCCATAATCATGTTTCAAAAATTAATTACGTAAAGATATGATGGAAAATGGCATGTGGTAGATGCAGATGTATTCTAAACATTCATTGACATAAATCATTCTCATCGACTATCTGCTGAATGTATCGTTTATTGGTCTTACGTTTTAACGATTAGTGAAGTAGTTGGATAAATCTTAAGTCACATCAAGGATAGGTATAAAATTGCCACTTGCATGGACAGTCAAATAGCAATTAAATCAAAATTAGTCCAAAAATGTAAAACATAAATTAGTGGGCTAAATCGACTTACTGACAAAACTATCAGTCGGGTCCGGTCAAAAGAATATTGTACGGGATAGAAGAGTAGACAGTTTTGTCGATCTTGGTGTTTCTTAGAGTGTCTAGGATCTCCCACTTAAATTTTCCTAAAGACAGAAAAGAAAGAAAGCTATCTACACTGGCTTTAGCTTTTTATTAATAGCTAAATAGGTAAATGGCAAACACATTATATGTGAAATTCCGTTCGACCAGACTTTTGTATAAGATCAAATTCTGAAAATTCAATAATAGGTTTGCTATTGGAACTATGTTAGATTAAAAGTTAAATTAACTGGAGTTCTTTCAGGCTACTGGTGTAGAGAAATCCACACAAAACAACTGTGCATTAGTTTCAACAGTCCTTGTAAAAGGCTGTCTTTAGAAGTCGTAGATTCTAAATATTTACACTGTTTCAAAAAAAAACAATCACGAATTGTCTGTCTGTGTTTGTCCAGTTTTGCCTAGATATAATGGAAGTAAATTTTTTGACAATTTCTTAGATGGGCCATCGATAAGGCCAAATGAACTCTTAAACTGCATAGAGTCAACAAAATGACTTTAGTTTTATGCATGATGATGCCTTGCTAGTATAATAATACTAATTATGGGAATCGAAGTGTAGTTGCAGACCATTACTGAAGACTATATCCTAATCACTCCACAAATAAATTACAAAGTTTTTATTATAAAATTAAAATTATATAAAATTTAATATAATATATTAAATTATTGCATGCGATTGATCCTACCCTGCAGGTGATTTAATTTAATATTATATATATAATAATTTCAAGTACTTCTTACTTCTTATATATATTATAATATGAGGATCCACAACAGTAGTATGATTTAAAATAAATATAAAAATTATGGTAAAAACATAATTTATCCGTTTACCCATTTTGTCTGAGAAGCGTGATCGTACACGATAGTTATAAACCTCATTTACTTTAAATATATTCTCAAGATAATATAACACTGGTATACGTATATGCATAAAAACACTATTTATAAAGATTGTATTCATTTAAAATCTAAAAGAAAAAAATGTGTTATGTTATGAACAAATTAAAAAAAAATAGTAACTTCAACATATGACTAATGCTTTTTTTAAAACATTTTCGCTACTGCAAATAAAATCGAATTTTAATTAAACTTTTTATTAATTAAAAGATATGCATTTACGGTTTAAAATTAATTGAAGTTATTATTGTACATAGACAACAATGTGGAGATAATTAAAATAGCATGTGAAAGTAAACAATTATTATAATTATTTAAAAAAAAAAAAATTTGCAGGCAACTTTTTTAAGTTTTTGCTACAAGCAAGCAAATTAAAAATTATTATTAAAATATTATTTATCTTTTATTAAAAATTATATAATTTAAAATAAAATTAACAAAATAATGTTTTTAAAAAGAAATGGGCTAAATAGTTAGGGTAACTACAAGTACAAAATTGTAGTTTTTACTTAAATGAATTCTTCGACTGAACATGCGACTATTTCGAATGGTGTTTATGCTGAAATTTTAAATAAAAGATG
>NC_051847.1:192284695-192289288 GCF_002237135.1 Teleopsis dalmanni | reverse complement strand
CTCAGCTGTCATGAGGTTCAATGAAAATCATCGCATCCCCATCACCTAAGTACTATGGTATAGTAATATAACAGCAAACAATACTGTTTATATATCCGCAAGTTAGATATGACCACACATATATAAATAGAGGAAATAGAACTATGCCTTTAATGTCAGTAAAGCTGCTAACAAATAAAGATTTTGACCGAATTTCTTGGAGAAAACCAGATTTATTATATAGCATAGAAATCTAAGCAAACCAACTATCGCCTGCAGTTATACCGATAGAGTTAATAATAGTACATTTAGTCTCTTGGTATGGGTCAAAAGGCTACATGTAACAGTATAAGATTTTTGTTAAAACTGTGACGACAAGGCGGTAGGAATGAATGTATGGTATACGGTCCTATCCTACTTCAATAACCTTAAAACTATATAATCTAGAGATATTGTCTGCAGATAACATGTGATCTGTTTGATTTTTGACAACTTTTCAATTGAAAGCCATTAAAGAATTAGAGTTTAGGTTCTCAAAATAGGGTTGAAAGAAGAAAATCGTAAATAGATAATAGTTGCAAATGTGATTTGATCTAAACCCATAGTAAACTTTTTTATTTTTCGTTAAAAGAAGTGGTTTAATCGAGATATGAGAAAGACTATACCATGCAATATGGCTAAAATATCATTGCACCATCATTGTAAATTAAGGAAATCTAACGAAACTAACACAAACGGTTTTAAAAAGTAAGCCACTTATACTCTCTCACTCCGGTAACATATTAGATCAAAAGTAATGTGTAAATAATAATGATTTAGAGGAAGAGGAAAGTAGGCAGACTTTACTATGCTACAATTTACTAAGCCATAAAAATAAGTAATTACCAAATTAACATATATAATGAAATAATAAAAAAAATTCATTTGAAATTAAAAAAACCTAACACAACAATGTGAAGTCAAGATATTATAAAGTAGTAACATTGCGCATCTGTTCATATAAGATTTTTATTGTCACTTATAACAGATTAATGGCATTTTCAAATCCACTCCGATAAAAGGTAGGTGATTTTGTAAGTTAGTAAAAATACATTGTTCAATGACATAAATTGCTACTATAATGTTTATTAAAGAAAGAAGTTCCGGGTGCGCCAGAAGAGTGGGGTCAATATGGTGTACAGTGATTTAGGTTGGTTTATAACCGCAACCCTAAGTATTAATATTGTATTACCATATTAAATTCGAAGAATTTTATTAAACAACTGGTACCTTACACTAACCTTAAAATGCTTTTTTAAGAGATCTTCAGAAGACTCTATTTTCTCTAGAAAGTAGGTTCCTAGCATGTCAATTCTTCTTCATAGAGATTTCAGAATAATGCAAAATTTTAAAGTGAAGAATTCAGGAAGCGAATTAAACAAATTAATCTAAAAGAAATTTTATGGACATTGTACTAAAGCCATAATATTATTTGAAAGATTTAACTAATCTAATTTTTTAACTAATTGTTCAAATGGGTTTTTACCATTTATTTACCTACAGAGTTCTTTAATTGTGATAATGCGAACATAAAATGTACCGCACCAAGAAGAGCACTTAAAAACATATTTAAACGTTGTCTAACTTTTCGTATAGATACACTAGCACAGCGGTCACTATCACAATTTACTGAAGACAAAACTCATTAGCCATAAAAAATCTCTAAACGCTTATTTGGCGGTAAAATCATAAATTAGATTTTTACACGCGGTTAACGAGATTGATGGGTTCAATATGATTTGGTTTAGCTACATTGGCCTCTACGTATAATTTGTTATCTAAAAAAAATGTCTACAGATTGATAGATGAATGGAAATTTGGTGGTGGTACTGCATTTTAGTGATCACTGGGAATAGAGTGAAAGAGTTAATAAATGGTATAATTTTTCATAGAAATGGGAGATTCGTATGTTAACTTCACAATATTTTAGGTGTTAAGTTTTGGAAGAAATTATGAAATTTGAAAAACAAAACAAAAAGCGAACTAAATGTTTAAAATTTAAGAAAAAATGTAAAAAAACCCATTTTTAGAAAACCAAATTTAGAAAAGGAATCATTAGAACAACCAAAGAAAAAAATAGTATCTGTACATTATGCTAGAGATGCTTGAAATTATAGTTTTTATGTCGAAAACTATTCCACATTGCTGTTCCTTACGCCAAATTACTCCAGTTTTACGATATCCCTGACTCTTTTTTTTGAGGACAAAACTTTGACGATATGACTTTGGTAAGTTTATTGTCATGTTGAGGTCGTTCATGTGTTAAACACCCTTAGAGACTGATATCTGTATTAAATGACTTACTGCTGAGTTATGACGTGGCTCAAGCACTTTAGTACAAAGACGTCATACAGAAATTAACCCTACACCCGAACGAGATATATAAGCCACAAATGCACTGATAGCAGTAATCAGTTGGCGTCGTCTGTTGCCGCTTCCATGACTTGTGGCGCCGGAATTAACTCAAATAAACTTTTTATGGATTTTTTTATTTTGTATGAGTCTTCGACTGCTGCTCAACTGACAGTCATTAAGTAACTACCTTAGAGCAATGCTATATTTTATAATTCTTCAATAAGTGAAATTGCTGAAGCTAAAACTAATTATTTAATTATGACACAGAAATATTTGTGTTGCATTAGTGACGGTTCATGTTCGTCATTATATGCATTTTTTACTTACTCACTTTAAATTGATGTAACTTTTAGTGGAAGAGATACAATTGGATCTACCACATTCATATATTAAATAATATTAATTTAAGTGAATGTATAAAAAACTTTACTTTTGAGGTAAATTAATTATTAATTTTGTTGTATAATTTATTACATAACGAAGTTATAAAGAGGTTTTTTTCGAAAAGAAGTGAACTAAAACAGCAAAAATTCATTTTTATATTATTTTTAATTAATTAAATTTTTGAGCTGTTTCGAATATTGCCAAATATCCATCATTAGTGGTCTTGGAAATAATACTTGTATTTAATTATTCGTAAATAATTTTTTAAGACTGCAACTACCAGGAATCGAACTCGTGTCCTGCCAAATTCGAATTTAGAGTCAGCGCACCTTAACCAACTCACCCAAAGCTATACTTGTGACTTTTATGTTCGCACATTTTTCTGGAGTTTTGTTAATTTGCTGTGAAAATTTTATTAAGAAATTCGCTTACTGTATTTATATTAAAACGAAATCATAAACTAGTTGTAGAATAATTGAAATAATTAATTATATATTTTTATTTTTAATTGTTAAATTTCAATACTATGCTGTTTATAGAGGCATTATTTGTTGCATGAAATTATTTAATTTAATTTATTTATTTTTAATGAATAATATATTAAATATGCGACGACGGTTTGATAAGTCAGTGACTTTTTGTCACTGGTAGATTACAGCTGACGGCAGCACTGTTGCATCTGGAGTCACTGACTTATCAAACCACCCTCGTACAATATCCTGTTAAAGCCAATCCCTACTTGTTACAGCACTACAATTAAATCATTTGGTAAAAATGTATTGATCATGATTTAATGATAATGAATTGATAATGCGAAATCTTCCATACGCCTCTTTTCATAATTATCTCTACTAAACAAATAAATACTATAGAAGAATTTTTATTTTTTATTAAATTTTAGAAAACCGAAATAAAAACCATATATCACATAAAGTATAGCTATGTTACTTTACTTTGTTTATTATCTGTTTTTGAATTTTTTTTAAAATGTATCAGATTACAGATATAAACGACAATCAACATCAAATTAGTCAAGAGAACTTACAAACACTACTATACAGTAAAGATACTACTTCCTATTCATACAAATGTGAAAATTATAAATACATATATAAAGAAAGTATATAGAAAATATATATTAATATATACACTCAGAACTTACCCCAATATAACTAATTCACCATATCGCACTCGTGGTTTATCATGTCCATCAGCATCGGCTTCTGCAAGAATTGGAGATTCTGTGCCGTCAGTACTATAAATAAAAAAGTAAAAAAATATATCGTGTTAAATATTTGAATATTAAATTAGCATAAATTTAAAAAAAAAATAATATTACAAAATTTTTAAAGACGCTATTATAGATATTAGTTATAATTTAATTAGGTTTGGCAGTCTTCAGACAAAACTATTTAATGAGAAATCAATTAAAAACCAAAGCTTCTTATTTTAATATCGACTAATTAATTTAAGTTGATTCAATTAGTCTAAAAGCTGATTTCGTAATCGTAATTTAAGACTTAATACTGAGTTAAATCATGCTTAAGTAATCAAGTATGCTTATTTCATACTTTAGTCAGTTTTTGGACTTAAATTCTGATTATCTAATCGGTCTTAAAAGTGTCTAAGGAAGTTCAACGCATTTATACAAAAACAACAGTAGTAGCTCTATGTGACACTTGATCCTTTTTCCTGATCCTTTTTTAATATTTTTTAACACAATATATTATCACATTTTTGTTATTTTGTATTAATAAAAGTTACTATATATATAATAAAATAATAAATATATATTAAAAAATATATATATTGTATATAATAAAAGTTATTATATAT
>NC_051847.1:192274223-192284595 GCF_002237135.1 Teleopsis dalmanni | reverse complement strand
AAAATTTTGACAAAACTTAATATTATGGTAAGTGCATATATATCTGAAATATTTTGAAAGAATTTGGTGATTAATTATTATTTCATATCAAATCGATTTAATTCTCTTTTTCTTCACTTCTATACTATGCATCTTAGATAAATCGAATAAAAAACGCACTCCAATATTGAACTTAATCTGTTATACATATACAAATTGGTTTTATATTTTTTTTCAATTAATTAAATCTTCCACTTTTCAGAAAAAAAAAGAACCGACACACTTGTATCTACTTAATATCTGAATTTTTATCTTAGCATTAGAAAAAAATGTGATTGAAAAAATCAAATACCACAACTCAAAGTCAAGAACAAAAAGTTGTTTTAAAAAATTTCCAAAAAAAAGACAGACACACAAACCAGTTTAATATTAATGAGATGAAATATTTACAGCTTGAAGTTATTTAAATGAGCTTCAATTTGGTAAAATAAAACTGAATTTAATTTTTACGTTAAACACACGCCTGTAAAAACACACACAGCGTAAACAAATGCATAAAAAGTAAATATTATTTTAAGAAATACTCCTGAATTTAGGTCAGCATGAGCACAAGTACTTCATTTACTAAACACAAAAGATTTAAACAAATCAAAGAGTAAACAAGCCAGACACAATACAAAAATTGAATGTTCAAACAAGACAAGATACTTGGCAGTAGCGATTGAAGAACATCGATACAAGATATACCAATATACTATTCACTTAAAGATAGTATCTGAAAATGTGTTGAGGAAGTGAGCTATTTTGACGCAAGCTGATCTTTGCGTCCAACGATGACGGTCATTCATAAAGTGTGATAACAAATTGTGTGCTACTTTTATAGTGAATTTTTTATTTGATAGTTTTAATTTTAATTTATAGTTAATGATTTATTTTAAACGATTACATTAACAGTTTACCAGATATCACACTTGATTGGAATAGTAGTCTTATAACTGTTAAAAAGGTTAAAAAAATTTAACCATTGATTTAAGGTGGTTTATTGTTCTTGCAATAAAGTCTTTGTTACAAAATGAATATTAAAAAATAAATAATACGATGTGAAAAAAATAAAAATAATTACTTAAGTATTTACCCAAAATTTGCACTTAATTTAAAAAAGCATAATATATAGTATTTATTATATTCCTGTACATTTCAACTTTCGCATAGGCATAAAGATAATAATTTTAACATTGAAAA
This sequence comes from Teleopsis dalmanni, assembly GCF_002237135.1. Taxonomy (NCBI): domain Eukaryota; kingdom Metazoa; phylum Arthropoda; class Insecta; order Diptera; family Diopsidae; genus Teleopsis; species Teleopsis dalmanni. The sequence goes on along the minus strand of NC_051847.1, from coordinate 192,283,374 downwards.
TGTTATTAACAGAAATTTTCAAGCCTAACATAACTTTATCGTGCATAATATAATTCTGTAGCTGGCATGATCTTTACTGCCTTTGTTACCTGTGTTCTTAATATTTTATTATATTCTTTTCTTTTTTGATAAGTAGTGTATATATTTGTTATATAGTTGAATTGAGAGATAATATACATAGTTTAGGAACGTAAGAGAATTAGAAATAAGAATGTAAAACTAGAAACTAAGTACAAAAAGAACATCTCCAAAAACAACAAAGATGGTTCACATAATATAATAATGCAATAATAATTAGTAAATAGTAATTTTGTATTTATATGAATATAGTAGTGCGAAATTATAAATAGTTATTATTTTTATTAATAGAAAAATTTAAATTTCTATATGTATGTATATAAATATATCAGAGTAGATTAAGGTATAGGTAAAAGTAACGATGCTGATGATCCACTTCAGCCTTTAAGAGTTCCAGTTGGGAAACCATTGGATTCAAGTACAACCAAAATATTTAATAAAACATTAGATTTTTAATACACTTTTATTATTCTTTTATAAATATATTCTTGAAGAAGTCTTATAACTGACTAAGATCCTCTAAAAGGTGTGTCTCCCAAGTTTTGTGTATGTACTGCATTGCGACAAAGTAGATGTGTAGCATTTTTTGTCCACTTTACAACTGCAACAACATTTGAAATAAAGATTTAATCTTTTTGTATTATAAAAGCAATCTTCATCAACTGCAACCTATCACTAAACCCAACTAATCAGCTCATAAGGAATAGCTCATAGAAATTACTTGATTGGCTCTATTTAAAAGAAGCCAACTTGCATACAAATACTTGCATATTGTCAAATCTTCCCATTTTGTATTAAAATGTTTATTAAGGAAAGGCTTCAACAATTTTTTGAGTAAATCCAGTACTTTATCCAACACTTTTAAACTGATTTATTAAGGCATCATCAATATACCTTAAATAAGTTCTTGAGACACCTCGTTTTCCAATTCTATTGTAACCCAATAGAGAAGATATGCTGCATCAAACGTCCTAGAAGTTGTCTAGAGTAAATTAAAACAGCTTGACTATCTGATAGCAAATATGTACATATACATCCTAACAGCATATTAACAAAATATTCTTATTATTATTATTAGAGAAGACAATACATTTATACGGTTTTTGTATTTTTGAGTGTGTTAGAAAGTAGGCTAAACCTACCATTCTACTCTACGCTCTTGTTCTCTAATTTAGTTTCTTAAGTGAATTATTTAATTTATATTTTTTATTTAATTTTAAATTCATCCGTCAGATTTTTCTATAATTTTAGATAGTAAAAAATTTGTTTTTTTATATATTATTTTATAACATGCTTCACATTATTTTCTTTACAAATTTAACTACTAAAGATATAAATAATAATATACATTAAACATAATTTAACAAATAAATATTATAAACATTGTGTTAAATATTTTAAATGCCATAATTGTAGTTTTCCTAAATAAATCAATTATTTTTACTTACAGCATATCTGAAAATATATATTTAAAAATTCATTTATTATATTAACTGCAAACGAATTTAATGATGCGCTAGATATTCACTAATAAATTTATTTTTACTTTTTTATATAAAAACCATAAATCTTTTTGCGCTGTGAAAAATTATCAAGGTGCTTGAACTTTCATTACAGTGTATCTATATACGACTGTGTTGTTTTTGTTTCATTTAATAAACAGTACAAACATTATACTATGTTTTATATGATTTATGCACACAATCCGTTTCATTTTTTCTTAAATTAAACTCATAAAATTTCAGTGACATGTAAGCAAAAAGTAAGCAAAATATTCGTTTTATTATTTTCTATGCATGTGAAAATTTGAATCTCAATTCATAATAACCAAAAAAAAAGAAAATAAAATTAAAAATATTACAGAAATAAAAAACTAACAAACTTTAAACAATGTACTACAGCCAATTATGTACAAAAACGAATAAAACAAAAGACTTAAACAACAAACTTGATATTTTTGAAAAATTGTTGCCACAAAGCAATAACATTTTCACAGCCAATGATGATGATTATGATATGAAGGGAAGCTTATATTTATATGAGAACTAATTTTATATCTAATACATATATATTTCTTTCAACAATTTTTCACATTATTGTCAAAATACAACCAGAAATGTTGAACGAAAATTTGCAAGCATTTAAGATTATTTTTTAGTTTTATGTGTTTTTGAAGAAAACTTCAGTTGATTGCCTATTATGTTAAGAAAATATTTACAGGCTTATAATTGAATTTTCACTTTCATGCTTAGTAATTGTAAAAAAAATCTATAATTACAATTTGGTATTTAATTTAATGCTTTATTGCGATATAAAGAGGTACAAGACTAAAGAGTAGTATTTAAAATGATACTATACTTTCGCTTTTTAAATCGTAACTTTTAATTAAAAACAATACAATCCTTTACGTTAAATTGCATTTCAATTTTACTTATATATCATAACAGATTATGCTAATAGAGCGGTACTTTTCTTAACACTTAAACAACTTTTCAAACCACTAACAAATTGTGATTAATTAAAATAAATACTTTAGGCTTATTATGGGGAATGTTTAATTGTCTTGAAACTACCGCCATTCATTTGAATTAATACTATTTTTTAAACTCAATTTATTGACAATTTTCAATGCAACAAGATCTGCAAGTTCTGCAGATTATTTCCTTAGTTTTTAATGGATATGCATATTCACACATATGGCACTTATCTGCACAATATGTAAATTATATCATATTTTTTTAATTAATGAGCTTATGAATAATACTATAAGTTTTTATTATGATTAATTCACTACTTCTGGTTCAGCTGCAAAATTAAATAATCATAAATAAATTTTTATTTCATTTTCAATATAATGATTTTTTTGCATTTAATTTCTTGTTAATTCCATTTTAGTTGTATTTGCATTTAATTAGGAGTTTAGTTAGTCGATAATTATTTAATACTTTTTTTATTACGCAGATTTAACCAGTTTCTTTAACAAAAGTAAACGGATTTGTTCTATGAAATTAAATATACGAAGTACATAAAATACGTAATTAAAATAAAATCGAATTATTTACAGAAAACAATTATTTATAGTTAAGGAATTTAAACATTCAACAGCGGCACAATAAATAAAGAAATAGTAATAAGAAATCAAAATGAATATATATATAATTTTAAATAAATATACCATGTAAGCGCAAGTTTGATTATCAAAAAATGATAATTGTTTAAAAGTTTAGTATTATCTCTAGTTTTAAGTCTAAAAAGTTTTAGAGCTGACTTATGGAAATATATTATGTTGACATGATTTCGTTTAACTCGTCAGCTAATGAACTGAATCGTTTTTGATCTGTCGTATAAAAACACAGTATGTTGAGAGAAATTGACTTCATCAAACAATATTTTTTCCCTCGACACTCTAATGCAATCATAACCAGACATTCTTAAAGTTTTTCAACTATATGGAGACCTTCATAATATGGCTTGGAAACCTTCATAATGTCTCTTGAATTTTTTGTCCAGCCAAATTAGTTTCCATTAAACTTCCTGTTGCATTCACACACGTATACATTGGGGACCTACAAAATATATCTCTGATATGTCTATAACTTTTTCGTTCATGATAAATCGCTGTAGCTAAAGTCACTTTTCATAAATTGTAAAGAAACGCTATCATATAACGGATAAAAATCAGATATAGTGAGTGCATCTTGCGAAACAATCAATTTAAGTTTCACATCACATAATTTCGCAATAGTTTTAATTAACTAATAATATGACCTACCTAAACCTTTATTATTTGAGGCCATTTTTTTAAAATTTTCCAGTGAAAACGGACCAATAACACTATATAATATGGAAATTTTTTTTCTATATAAGATAACCGATCAATATTTTATTAGAATATTATTTATTATTTATTTATTAGCATATAAGAATAATACAAGTACATGTGTATCTTGAAATATAGCCAACATAATTTTTCTGGCCAATCAGTGCATATTGACAGTTTTGACTAATCTTGGCCGGTTTCCGTAAACAGTCTATAGACTTTCTTTAACCGCCTTCACTAAAGATTGTTTTTAAGCACCTTTTCACTTATCATTTGTGTGGGCCATCTTTGATCTCATCAATATTATTGCCTATATTTGATATGATTATTATCACTAATAATATCAACATATACATATCATTATCTTCTTGATTTATAGTATTCTATGTGTGTGTGTCAACATTCTTTTATTAAGTAGAAATGTATATTCGCCAATTTAGCTTTTTAATAATTATCTATTTAGTCAAATAATTTTTATCTTCTATATAGTATACATCTACACCATGTATTTTCTTAAAATTTTTGAATGTGATTTTATTAATGACTTGTTGCGAAGAAAGTGCATTGCAATTGACATATGTGACATATACAAGATATGGTTTTTAAAAAATTTTGAAATATTTTTTGATTACTTTGGACTAATAACCTAAATCAAGTTATATTGAAAAGTTATTACCAATTATTTTAGAAATATCATATGTTCATTCACAAAAATAAGTATAATTTGTGAACGAACAAATCGGGTGCCATCAAATTTTGTCACATATCACATATTGATTACTTTTTCATAATCTCAATTTTTTTTAAGACACTAAACACATATTTTTCAGATCAAATGCGCTATATGCTAAACTAGTATATATACAAACAATAAATCATCTAGAACAAAATAAAGTTCTAATCAAAAAAAAAGTGTATTCATATGAAAAATTTTTCATTTATCATATGATAAATGTTTTGTGATTTTTTTTCATACATCACACTTAAACATTTATTACTTCATTTATTAAGAAATCTCAAAAGCTGTAAATATGACATCAACCTATTTTACTTTCAAAAGATTTAGCCTATTAGTCAACCATCGTGTAACCCAACAAGTTCAAGTTTTAGATACAAAAAAATGAATAAAAAGTCAACATAAATAGTCAAATGTCTAAATAACTCACTAAAGTCAAAAACCATTGCTATCATGTTCAAGTCAAATATTTTTTTAAATTAATGTTAAATCCTCAATAAAAATTTAAATAAATAAACAATTTTAATGCTAAATTATAAGCATGTGTCACCATTTCCAAAACAAATAAAAAATAAACAAGACACATTAGAAAGACACATTTTTTTTTTTTTTTCTTTCAAACAAAATAAGATAAATGAAGAGAAAAAGTCAGTTTTGTCTTGATAGAGATACTTCCCGACAGCTCTCACACTTATATATTACATATTCATTTTTTACTATGTGTAGATTTTAACATATTGCAGTTAAAAATTGCAGTTTAAAATCTGAAATAAACGGATTTTAATTTTATATTCATCTATAATGTATTAAGTTTTTTGAAATCATTTAAATCATAGAAATAGTATTTTGATTAATTTACATACTATATGTATTATATAGCAATGGGATAATGTGACCCGCTTGACATGAAATGCACCCAAGGATAAATTTAATAAGCAGCACTTAATTAAACAATAACTCTATCAATGATATCTATAGCTATTTTAATTATATACCTAGTGGTATATGCCTGTTTCTCTATGCTGTTTCTATGCCTCTACCTCTGTCTATGTCTCTGCCTCTGTTTTTTCTATTTTCTATTCTATTAGCAAGAGAATTAAGATCTTCCTGTGCGATGTAATTACTCCTCAGGGATTACAATTGAGTTGGCTAGCTTATAATTACAATTGTAGACAGATCAGGAACAGAAGATTAACCATTCAAATGCAAATTTTAAAGCAAATATAAAGTATTCTACATAATTACTCATGTATATTTTTGATTCGTATTGGAAATATAACTATTATACACTCAGTCACAGAAACCGATGCTGAAGAATTCCTATTCAAACTCGAGAAAAAAAAGTAAGATCATGGAAGATCAATGTTTAAGATCATGCAAGAAGTAAAAGTAAGAACAAGGAAGATCAATGTTGAGCTTACGAGGAAGATCAAGGAAGAAAAAAGCAAGAAAAGAAAAAATATCTGTAAATATGACTAAGCGTCTGTCACTTAATATTGAGAAGATAAAAGACTTATTCTTCTTCATATTGCAAAAATGAAAACAAACATATTACACTCACTAGACTGGTGTGAAGAGTGAAAGAATATATAATAAATAAATTTTTAAGATTAAAAGATTTTAGTTTAAATATATGTGCATATAAGCAACATTGAATATATATTAAGTATATTTTATTGAACAAGTTCCAAAAGTTTATTTTAATTAAACCAAATTTTTGATACATTATTCTAATATATTCAAGAATTTGTTTACTTTCAAAAATTTTTACCGAATCTAAATTTTTATTGGCAACATATATAAAAATTTAATATATATAAAAATATATAAAAATTAATTTACATTTTTAAAAGAAGTCATATCTTATAAAAAGCAATTGATATGTATACTTGTATATATAGCGAAACTGGTTATATTTACTTCGGAATAAAATTAACTGATATTTAAATTACTTAATACTATATTAATATTAATGGAATAAATTTTGATAGTTTACAATACAAACATCATTTTAAGATAATAAATAATTGCGATATAATGCTATACTCTAAAAGAATATTGCTCTAAAAACGCATAATTACAATCCATTATAAACACTCTTATTGTTAAATAATAAGCTGTGGATGCACCCCGACCTAAAAGATCTATTGTGCGCCTAAATGCCCAACTAAAACACTTCTAGACTATAAGACTTGTAATTGCTGTGGGCTTAGTTTTACCTATTTAATTTGGTACCAAAATCCAGATTCCAAGTTACTCAGTCTAAATCTTGCCGCTAATCTTACTAAGCAATTGCATATAACATATTTTTATGTTTCATTCTTCTCATGACAGAGTCGAAAGGAATCACTTTCTAACCTATATTCTTCATGTGGTAATTGGGTCTACAGTATCCTGTTGTGTAGAGTTTAATATCGTTTCTGTTAAGTTTAAGGATAGTGTCAACCTTGATGTGCTCAGGATCAATGAATCTTCTTGACTGCCGCATGCCTGTTTGGGCTCTCCAGTCTTCAAGTAGATTTCGTTTCTCCCGTTCACATTTTAAGTTATTTGTGAAGCTATTTGTTCCCTCGCAGAAGAGCTCTGGACCAGTGATAGACGTATATGCTCCTTCTTTGCTAGGGAGTCCACCATTGCATTGCCCTCATCGTCCTCATGTCCCGATATCCACATTAGAGTAACATAGTTCCTCGATGCTAGAATAATGAGAAGTTGAAAGCATTCCCAGACCAACTTTGATTGAAATGAAGAGTTTGCTAAAGATTAAGATAATCCATTAAGATAAATTCAAAGTTATTTTTAGTTACATATTACAATTGGCTTTTTCTTTGCCTTTATCTTATTCTCACTTTACAATATCTCTATGCAACTGCACATCTCAACTTGCAGACTGCAGCATTTCTCTACCAATGTAAAATTCTGTAAATATTTTAATATCCTCTCTGGTTTGTGTTAGAAATCTGTTTGAGACTGCCTTGGATGGATTGATAATCTATTAACCTGTTTTGTTGTTTACAGTTTATCCAGAGACTCTGGTTTGTGTTAGAAATCTGTTTGAGACTGCCTTGGATGGATTGATAATCTATTAACATGTTTTGTTGTTTACAGGTTATCCAGAGACTCTGGTTAGTGTTAGAAATCTGTTTGAGACTGTCTTGGATGGATTGATAATCTATTAACATGTTTTGTTGTTTACAGGTTATCCAGAGATTCCTACCAAAACCTAATTAAATTTAAAAGATTGTAAATTAACAAAGAAACTATTTAATTCAATTGTTAAGATTTTATCAATTAAATCGTGTTTGAAATTGTATCTATATATTGTCAATCTATATATTATCAATTTAATAAAATTAAAATTCTTATATCTAATAAGCTATGTTCGCATATATAAAAACTTAACATAAAAACAAAAAAACACAAAATATATAATTGAAAAGAACTAAAATTTTTCAACCAAAATAAATCTTTTTTATATAAATTCAATAAATATGGGTCATATGCTTAACTTATCAATAAAAGGAATTTTATTCCGAAAACAAATATTAACTGAAATTTTTAAACAATCGTGTTAATTTATATTGTATCTGTTCTATTTAGAGATACATTGTATGTAGATGTATACTACATCAGCTAACAATATATTATTTAAAAAAATATTTTATCTTATTTGCAAAATTTAGCTGTAAAATTTTTTTATAACATTATATTTAATACTTAATTTACTTTCATTGAATTATACAAAGAAATTTAAAATATGTTTAAAATTCTATTCGAAATTGACGGACTATTCTTCTTTTTGTATTCTTTGTTAATATAAATTTTTATTTTTATTCAAACTCACTTTCTTCTTTGACCAAGACAGTTGGGGTCAGAAAGTTGTTCTCACAATAATTTATGAAGAAAAATGCGGCCACTGCTATGAGTACGACGCGCACTTGACATGTAACAACTCAATTAAAACGGTAATGAATTTTCCACCAAATAAATCCCAATAGAAAACCCATTTATATAGAAACACAATAGATATACAGAAAAAGCTATGATGACCCAAAATCACGTTTTTTAACGCACTAAAAACATTTATTTTCGAGAGGAAATGCCTTGTGCAAATGCCACACTTCAGCTGTCATGTCAAGTCTTATACACACTTTTTTGGAAATAATAGTTAATAATAGTTAATATAGTATAAGAAAGAAATAAGCATTAAAATTTAGTTTTATTTTAATTTTTGTCATTATTTTATTTCACTTTCTTATATAAAGAAATTTTACACATTCTACAACTATATTATATATTTAATTGTACAAATATATTATAATATAATATATATTTAAAAATAATAATATATTGCTTTGGATAGTTATATTTATTATATTATGTATTGGTTTTTTTTATTTGGTTATTAATATATATATACAAATTATTTTTTATTTTAAAATTAATTTTATTTGTTTTATTTAAAAAAAAGACTTTATATTTGCTTTCGATAGTTAAATCTATTCCTTTTTATTATT
>NC_051847.1:192264261-192274123 GCF_002237135.1 Teleopsis dalmanni | reverse complement strand
AAAATATCGAAAAATATACAGCGCGCGAATTTTAAATGAGAATTTCCGAAAACTTTTCGGTCACAATGTAAAGCTAAAATAAACTACAAATATTATGTGTTATATGTTATTATTTAGTTTTCAATATTATTTTAGTCTTAAAGCAATTATATTTTTATTGAGTATTTAATTTTTCAGTGTACTATTTTTATATGAAAACATTAAGAATTTTTAACACCGACATCATTGTTTATTATTATCTTATTTATATGGTTATTTTGTTTTATTTTCGTCAGTCAATGATATTTACATTTCATAAGGATAACAAAATATCAATGCTGGCAGTAAAAATCATAAAGAAGGCATTTAAATACGTGCTAAAAATACAACAAAATGCGTCCTTCCGAAGTAGCTACATCCTTATTCTTGTAAATTGCTTTGGTTTATTGTTTTGTTGTTGGGCTCCGTAATTTGTAAATGATTACGTAAATTGGAAGTGTTATAAATATATATATATAATATATATATAAATATGTTCATTTTAGTTTACAAGTTGTGAGTCGATAAATGTGTTCTAGTTTGTCCTTCATATAAACGTACGAGTAAATGTACAAGTTTGTGAGTTGTTAAGGGAAATATCCTTACATAGTTTGAATACTTACAGAACAGCACTAACTATAATAGTTTACAAATACTTGTATAATTCCACTCCATACATATACATTTATCCTTTATTTCTTCTTCTCAATATATTTAATACTAATTTTTGCGGTTAAATTGAATTTAATTCCCTTGCTAACCTTATGCTGAGCCAGAGCTTGAGCTATCACATTCAATACTGTTTCTCTTTAATTCTGTTAGTAAGTAATATTGCAGGATGCGATTGAGTTCATTCTACCTTTTCGTCTATTTAACTTAATTTCTATCGTGGCTTGCATGTTTACAACTCGTAGTGCAATAAAATTTAATAAAGTAAAATTTATATGTAAAATTGTTATAAGTCTTAAGAGTCTTTCCATACTTTTACTTACTGTTAAGCCAAAGCATTTACTGCCGCAGGGATTCCCAGGACTTATTTATTGCTCTTGCTTTGTAGTCGGTAACGTAATACGATGGCAACCTGAACCAGTATTAAATATTTAACACCTTTTAGCTTATTGGTTTATTTCTGGAAAAATTTGTTTTCCAAGCAATTTCTATTTTTTATTTTTTTATTATTTAATTTGTGTTATTTATTTCGACTTTTGGCATTTTGAAGTGTTAAATATGCAAAAATAAATTTAAAATAATACGAAAAGGTAATTTCACATTTGACCTTCCACAATTTTACCAATTTTACACAAATTACATTTCGACTAAATAATTGGTCATAATTATATTTGGCATTTGGGTCAAATAATAAATTATATACACATATATTTATATGCATGTATATATATATATATATTTCAATAATAAATTTAACAATTATTTTGAAAACGATTAAATAAAATTTAGTAAAATTAATTAATTGCTGCAAGCTCTTTAGACAATTAAAAATTAATTATCACACAATATTTAATTTAATTTTGTTCCAAATAATTCAATAAATCAGAATATATAAATAAAATATATAAAAATAAAATATTTCGAAATATTAATAGTTCAAGTAGAATAGAATCCATGTGAGGCTGACTTGCTCGACTAGAATTATACATACGCTTAGTGTGATATAGTTGATAGATCAAAATCTTAAATATAAGTGAATCAAATAAGTCATACCTATATTATCTTCTTCTTATTTGGCACTACAGTCCAGTATGAACCTTGGCCTCTCTCACGTTTTGTCTCCATCTGTCCCTATCTGCTGCTACTCTCATCCCGTTCAGTACTTCAATCGTTCTTGCATCACCATACACGTTCTCATGCCATCTTGTTCTTGGCCTACCTCTGTGCTTTGCGTTGATGCTGTTCCGCATTTTCTCCGACTCCATTCTTATTACATGAGCAGTCCTTTGTAACCTTTGCGACTTAATGTATCTCAGTATGTTTTCGTTTCTAAGCAGTTCTTCAATTTCATTATATGTATATTATAATTATTATTATTACATATTATTTTTGACATGATCAAAAATATAAATTAAAGAACTTAGTCTAATCACAAAAGATTTCCAACTATTCCTATCACGCGCTATAGTTCTGAGAATTAACTAAAATATTTCCTCGATTCTCCGTTGATTGTCTTTCTCCATATAATCTTTATAATCTTTGGTCAATTGTGATTTTTTCTTTTTGGTCGATGTGCGATTTTACTGAAGAGTTTGTGTAGAGTGTGATCCAACCACATATACATTCTTTTAAGATTTGTTTATAAATTAACTTTTGTTCTGTTATAGCTCATAATTGCTCATTGATCGTTCTATGCCACCATATAGTACTCCTAAAATTTGTCTCAAGCATCTATTGAAAAAAGTTTGTAGCTTGTTTGTGATGACGATTTCCAATTTCTTGATTCAGTCGCACTAATTACTTTCAATTCATACCAATGGAATACTCAGACGGAAGGAGCAAATAATGAATGACACTTAAAACCAAGCCTAATATATCATTATCTCCGACTGCCGTGTGTGAAGGCCTGTAAGGATATCAGTTCCTACAGTATTAGAAGATGCAAGTTTTCTTCGTTTTTTTGCTTTTCTGGTCACAAAATTGCTTTGAGTAAACAGGAGAATATTGAGATTGGAGTTTTTAACACTGTGTGTATGCAATATGAACGAAATACATTGTAGTCGTCGTTAGAAGCCGGAATGACTTCAGTTCGGTTATAGTTTATTACAGTTAAAAATAATCGTTTAAGATCGCAGTACTTTATTTCATTGTATTAATTGTTAAAATTATTTAATATATTCTTAATCATCTATTACTAATAATTCAAAAATCTGTTGGTTTCGTTCTGTTGTTGGATGTACACTCATTCACTAAATTGTTTTTAAAAAGTCATTCTAACATTCAGATTCTTTATATAATTTAATTTTGTAAAAATAGTTGGTCGATATTTAATTCTTAAAAAGTAGTTGTGATTATTTAGTAATTAGTCTTCTTTTATCCTATACATAATTTAATAAACATTTTAGTTATTTGCTAATTAGAGCAAGATACTAAACAATATTCCAAATTTGTGTGTAGAAGTGAGCTATTGGATGTTGATTAAGATTAAGCTAATTTATCTTAACGAACGAATATTAAAAATACCTTTAAGTTTGCCGTCAGCTGACAGTTGACACTTAAACCATTTACTTAAATTGATTTTAAATAGGGTTTAGTAAGTTAGTAATGCCTTTAAGGATGTTTAATTTTCAGAATGTTCAGAACTAAAAGCGACTTTGGAATTTTTAAAACAAGTTTGAAAGAAGAAGTTTAGAAGAAGAAGAAGAAGTATCTTTTTCTCTGAAATAATCATTCATATTCAATTAATCTGTCATCTATTATAAAAGAAAAGGACTGACAGATGCAATTAACAGTTTTAAAGTTATTGTATTTTAAAGTTAAGCAAATAGAAAAACGCCGAAAACTTTTTGCCCAATTTAATACATGGTATATACATATACTATTTAAAATTAAAAAGTTATTTTAAAATATAATTGCTATTATAACTAAATGATTTATCAAATAGGATTTAAAATGATTATTATATTGAAATTAATTAAAAATAATTATTTTTTTATTAAAATTTTCTACGAATTTGTTTGATGGATTTTACAATTTTCCAAATAATTTTGATATTTTTTAGTAATTTATTTCGATAAAAACCTTTCAGTGAAAAATGGGATATTATGTAAAAATAAAAAATCTATAAACATAAAAACATCGAAACTTATTTTTATTATTTATTTTATTTTTTATTTAATATTTATTAACGTTATATTTTAAAAATTTTTAATCAAAAACATTTTTAATTTTCTGCCAATTTTATTAATATTTATTTATTATATTTGAAAAATAATGAAAATTAATCCAAAAATATTTTTCAAAGTATAAAAATTAAATATACATTATTTGAACCATTGAGTTAAGTTTATTTTCTTTGTTTTTAATAATTATATTAATTAATATGCCAAATAAATCCTTGTTATTTTATAACAATTACTTTTGCCAAACATTTTCTTTAACAATGAACTTATTTTGTATTTATTATGTTGATAAAGAGTTTCTTATCCACGGCATAGTAGCCATAAATAAAACATTTCACGCCGAAAGGGATTATTAATACCAGTAAACATATTAATCACACAAATCACAGCAGAGTGCCACCACTCAATTCCTTATGCCCCTCGAGCACATTAAAATCCATATAGTTGTACCCTGTTTTTACACTCCTAATGGTTGTTAATGTAAATTACTGGAAATTTCCTGCTGTTGTGTTGCCATTCCTTCCTGCTTGCTACGCGCTGCCCTAGAAAACAAATGGCGCCCACTTAATTAACAAAATAAATTATTTACACTGTTCACATAGAACAGTAGAGAGTGAAATAAAATCAACTCCCCATGTCAGAACAAGATGTGAAAATAAATAGAAAACTACGTTCAGTCATGATGACTGTAACATATAGGATAATTTATAGTTTTCAGTTTAAAATATCTTACGTGGATTGCATGTATTGTTTTTGACCTGATTTATAATTGAGTTGCAAATGTTTTCTTAAAACTTGGAGTTAATTAACTTTTTATTGTTCTAACAGGAAAAAAGTATTAGCTTTCTAGTTGCAACTAAACATACACAACAGTAACGATTATAGTAAAGTTATATGTAATCGATTTTTTATAAAACAAGTAGAGGACATAATAACACTAATCAAGTACAATTTAGAAGGGAATTATATTTGAAGCAGGGAAATAAACTCGTCAACGTATAGTTTTTCGAACTTTTTAAAGATATGCCACACCAGAGAGTCTTTATAGTTCTCGTGCCAAACGAAAATGCAGCAGTAATGGCTCCAAAAGTAATTCTACTTTATGTTGTTATAAAATCATTTTTTTAAACGATATATCATTTCTACAAAACCAATTTTTAAGTTTGGAATTTGCAGAGTTTGTTATATAATTTTTTTAAAAAATATATCAAATAAGTTATGATAACAGTAACATAAATAAATGTTCGATATTTAGAATTGACCCTCAGAACAGGAACCGTAACCTTAAACACTCAAAATAATACCTTGGAGTTTCTCACGTTGAGAAAAACAAACAGTTCTGTATTCAAACTGATATATTTTGATGTTGCAATTTAAATACTTATTTATATCCTTTGCAGTATAAATTAGTTTAAATTTATGTGATACAAAGTAATGTCATCAATTTTTATTTTGAATCCTACTATCTTCCTCTTAAATCAGAGTTCCATCGTTGTTTCCAGATCCGGAATGTTTATTTTCTTATATCTTGGAGGTCGACAGGGATGATTCCACTAATCACTAGTACTGCTAGCTCGGATATAGTTCGGTATGCAGAAGCTACCAGAAAATGCTTGTAGGGATGGTGTCTATCAACTTTTCGAATGAATATTTTAAATACAACATAATACCCAGAAATGGACGTGAGGTCTGTTCACCAAAATCGTGTGATTCATACGTAATGGAAAATGTACTAAAATGGAACAGATTATCACATACCTTAAAATTTTTTCATAAACTTATTTTAAGTTTTTTATATTTGACGCTGTACATATGTTGGTACATATGTTGGTTATATTTTTGGTGTTGTTAGCTGGCAATTTCTTTTTCGATTTTCGTTTAATCTATTTAGTTGATTCAGCTTAAAAAGAACACTTTCGTATGTGATGAACGATTTTTGTGAATTATGTGTGTGTAAAATGATTAATTTTTTTTTGAACAATATTATAATTTATATATTATTATTTGAATAACGTAAATATGCTGTTCAAATATGAAAAAGTTCGGTCGAAAAGTTATATGCGGACAATTTAGTGAATATGTGTTTTTAAAGATTACTGATGATGCTGATTTGGTGATATTTGAAATATCTGCATGTAAACTCAACAATTGAGAAAAAATTCTTTCTATTCAGAAATAATCTCACCATTATCTTGTTTTCATTCGGAGAGAGATTTCATGTGGTAGTATATAGATTTTTACTAAACAATTTTCAACTAATATTTGGTGAGATATTTGGTCTTATAATAAACGAGTTATTATAGAAAATTAATGAAATTTAACTAGTATACATAGCGGTATATATAAAATCAACCTTAAGCCATTAAGTACCAGGCAATTTTAGACTTGCAATTTTACGGTGAAATTTCTATAGTAAATAGTAAAATAAAACAAGTTTAAGTAAATGAGAAGAGTTTAATATTTATTTGAAAGATTATTTTCACTTTATATTTACCTTAAAAAGATAAAATATTCTTTGAATATTGAAATATATTCAAACCTAGCTGTGTGATGTACCACAGGTTGTTCCGAAATGGGTTAAACGACTCTTTCTGAAAGTATATTAATTTTGATATATATTTTGATATAATTTATTAAGTAATTTTATTCATAGTAATACTTTATTGCCGACAAAATGACTGTAGCTTTCTATGGAGTAAATTGCAAACTTTAGTCAAATGGGACATAATAATATGAAAAGTTTGTTTAAATATTAACATTAAGTGAAAGAGGGGCATAGTCATTGAAAGTAGGTGAAGTAGTGAAAAAATATGGCGCAAAGAGAAAGTGACGAAAGAAAAAATAATGCAAGTGACCATAGTTGATTTAGTACTGTTTAAACTTTTTTTCATTTTCAAGTGTACTTAAGGAAAGTAGCAAAAAATTGTTTAAGTCAATTTCTACTGCGACGTTGTAAGGATGGGAAATTACTATTTAGTGTAAATATTGTCTTCCTTAAAGAGGTTTCTATTCCACTCTTATAGAAATTGCTTCCCATTTACTTGGTTAGTCATTGTTCACGGTTGTCACTACAGCAACAATGAATAATTTATGCTAATGTAGCATACAACGAGCTGTAAACGATGCTGCAAGGCGTTTTTATATTGTCAAAGAAAACTGAAAATAAGGTAAGTTAATTAATACCAAAAAGCCAAGGAAGCTGTTTGCTTTCCTTAATCTACTAATTTTTTTAATATTACGATTTGTAGTCGTAGGATAAAAGTGATGCATGAGCATATCTTGACCTTCTGCTTAATATTAGCAAATAAAAACAGTACGAAATGTTAAGTAATAAGGAAAGAAAAATGAAAATGATTAATTAATTTTTAAATAAAAATAAAAAGCATTAATAAATAAATTCTTGGAAATGTAGGCAATAAACGAAAGTGAAAATATTTTCCTGAAAATCATTTAAATTATATTCATTACGTGTATCCTTTTAGACAATTTTATTAAAAATAAGTGCTTGTTTATTGCCAACAGCAAACATAAAAACAAAATAATATTGTAAAAGTTTTGCTTGTTTCGAACTAAAAATGTTGCAAACTTTTACAGAATTAAATGGAATATGCTCAGCTGCCATAACGTATTTGCAAAATAATAATAATAAACTGCATATTGCGAATAAAGTGAATAAAGTGAAAAATATCCATAATAAAATCATATACGTAAATAATTGTTTGAAAAATGACTGCAAGCGGTTCAGAAAAATTTTTTCCCGTCTCTCAAAGTACACAGACACCCTCAGCTTAAACAAATTAGTTTGAAATTAAAATTTGTCTAAGCTTTTCCAGCACATCGAAATACAAACTAATAAAGACAATTTGTGAAAGAGTTTGTTCCGTTGGAAAAAGTTTGCACAGAACCATGAAATATTGTATCTATCTATCTCGCATCCATCTACTATCTGACTGTGCTTTATGTACTTAGATGTGTTTGGATTGATGAATTGGGCTGTTTTGCACAGTTTCATATATGTGTGTACATTAATTCCACTACACATTGTGAGTTTCAAAATTTATTGTTCACAATTTCTGCATTCTGAGTTTTTAATAGTTTCAAGTATAATTTAAACTTGATTCTAATTAAATTTTATTTGCAATTATTATTATAATTATTTTAGTAAATTTTAATGGAGCACAGCATCTAATATTGTGTTCATTACAGTAAATAAATAAAATTAAATTAGAATAATAAAATGAAATAATATTTAAAATAAATTACATGAGACTTTGAAAATAAAATAATATTTAAAATAAATTACATGAGATCTTGAAATAAATAATATAATAAAATAAATAAATAAAATTAAAGCACAATAAAAAAATAAATAAATAAAATTAAATTGCAATAATAAACTTAAATAATCTTTAAAATAAATTGTATAAGACTTTGAAATAAATAAAATAAACAAATAAAATTAAATCATAATAATAAACTAAAATAATCTTTAAAATAAATTACATGAGATCTTGTAGTAAATAATATAATAAAATAAATAAATAAAATTAAATTATAATAATAAACTAAAATAATCTTTAAAATAAATTATATGAGATTTTGAAGTAAATAAAAAAATAAAATAAATAAACAAAATTAAATTACAATAATAAAATAAAATAATATTTAAAATAAATTACATGAGATCTTGTAATAAATAATATAATAAAATAAATAAACGAAATTAAATTACAATAACAAAATAAATAAATAAAATTAAATTGTAATAATAAACTAAAATAATCTTTAAAATAAATTGTATGAGACTTTGAAGTAAATAAAAAAATAAAATAAATAAACAAAATTAAATTACAATAATTAAATAATATAATATTTAAAATAAATTACATGAGATCTTGTAATAAATAATATAATAAAATAAATAAATTAAATTAAATTACAATAACAAAATAAATAATATTTAAAAAAAATTACATGAGACTTTGAAATAAATCCAAAAAAAAAAATGAATAAATAAAATTAAATTACAATAATAAAATAAAATAATATTTAAATAAATTACATGAGACTTTGAAATATATATTGAATAACAGTTTAGTATTGAAATTTAACAATTAAAAATCAAAATGTAATTAATTATTTCAATTATTCTACAGCTGTTTATTGTTTTTTTTTCTAATATAAACACAGCAAGTAAATTTGTTAATAAAACTTTCACAGCAAAGTAGCAAGATTCCAAAAAATTATGAGAACGTAAAAGTCAAGTAGGCTAATGAACGCTGACTCTGAGCTTTAAATTTTGCAGGGCACGATTTCAACCCCTGATACTTGCAGTCTCAAAAAATTATTTACTAATAATTAAATACAAGAATTATTTTCAAGACCGCTGATGATGGGTATTTGGCAATACTCGAAACTGCTGTATGTATGGTCAGCCAAACAATTCAATTAATTAAAATAATATGAAAAGTATTTTTGTTGTTGTAGTTCACTACTGTTTAAAAACATCTATTTTGAATAATTAATTTAAATAATTTTATTTCTATAATAGGTAGCAGCATATACTGATAATTTGCATTTAGTACAAGGTTTCGTAGAAATATTTTTTCATAGCATATAGTATAATCAAAACTTTTGACAAGGCCATTACATTATACGTATATTATTTATTAATTTTCTATGATGGATTGACAGATGATTGATGTTTTATTTTCAATTTTTCAATCATACATTAACAACAATTACAAATTTAGAACTAAGAGTTTGATGTTAACATCCTCAAACAGATGTAATGATATATTTATATCATATGTTATATATTTACAACATGCAATTACAAACTTACAACTAAGAGCTTGATGTTCAAATCGTCAGAGAGATATAATGAAATGCTAATAATGCTAATAAAACTCTTCATTAATCACCATTTATTAAAGTAATTTAGTTAAATGTAGAAAATATTCTTATAATAAGGTGTGATTCACCTTAGTATT
>NC_051847.1:192248971-192264161 GCF_002237135.1 Teleopsis dalmanni | reverse complement strand
AAATGATTATTATATTGAAATTAATTAAAAATAATTATTTTTTTATTAAAATTTTCAACGAATTTGTTTGATGGATTTTACTAAGATTTTAGTTTTAATATACTTTTAAGTCATTTCATTAAATATTTCCATGAAAATTTATCAAAACAATTTTCCAAATAATTTGATATTTTTTCTGTGAAATCAGAAAAATGTTTGAATAAGTTTATAATAGTAATTTATTTCGATAAAAACCTTTCAGTGAAAAATGGGATATTATGTAAAAATAAAAAATCTATAAACATAAAAACATCGAAACTTATTTTTATTATTTATTTTATTTTTTATTTAATATTTATTAACGTTATATTTTAAAAATTTTTAATCAAAAACATTTTTAATTTTCTGCCAATTTTATTAATATTTATTTATTATATTTGAAAAATAATGAAAATTAATCCAAAAATATTTTTCAAAGTATAAAAATTAAATATACATTATTTGAACCATTGAGTTAAGTTTATTTTCTTTGTTTTTAATAATTATATTAATTAATATGCCAAATAAATCCTTGTTATTTTATAACAATTACTTTTGCCAAACATTTTCTTTAACAATGAACTTATTTTGTATTTATTATGTTGATAAAGAGTTTCTTATCCACGGCATAGTAGCCATAAATAAAACATTTCACGCCGAAAGGGATTATTAATACCAGTAAACATATTAATCACACAAATCACAGCAGAGTGCCACCACTCAATTCCTTATGCCCCTCGAGCACATTAAAATCCATATAGTTGTACCCTGTTTTTACACTCCTAATGGTTGTTAATGTAAATTACTGGAAATTTCCTGCTGTTGTGTTGCCATTCCTTCCTTCTTGCTACGCGCTGCCCTAGAAAACAAATGGCGCCCACTTAATTAACAAAATAAATTATTTACACTGTTCACATAGAACAGTAGAGAGTGATATAAAATCAACTCCCCATGTCAGAACAAGATGTGAAAATAAATAGAAAACTACGTTCAGTCGTGATGACTGTAACATATAGGATAATTTATAGTTTTCAGTTTAAAATATCTTACGTGAATTACACTAAATTCAATTTTTTATATTTGATTTAAATTGTTTTTGATCTGATTTATAATTGCGTTGCAAATATTTTCTTAAAACTTGGAGTTAATTAACTTTTTTGGTTCCAACAGGAAAAAAGTTGCAACTAAACATACTCAACAGTTAAGATTATAGTAAAGTTATATGTAGTCGTTTTTTTATAAAATAAAATAAACACTTTTACGGTGTTCTCTTATATCTTGAACGCCTGTTGCGTTGTTTGTCGATTTCTGTTCCCAGCGTTTTCTCTGTTCATGAGCCTGGAGGTGGATAAGGATGATACCACTAATCACTAGTACTGCTAGCTCGGATATAGTTCGGTATGCAGAAGCTACCAGAAAATGCTTGTAGGGATGGCGGCTATCAACTTATCGAATGAATATTTTAAATACAACATAATACCCAGAAATGGACGTGAGGTCTGTTCACCATTATCGTGTGATTCATACGTAATGGAAAATGTACTGCATAAAATGGAACATATTATCATATACCATAAAAATTTTTCATAAACTTATTTTAAGTTTTTTATATTTGACGCTGTTAGTTAGTACATATGTTGGTTATATTTTTGGTGTTGTTAGCTGGCAATTTCTTTTTCGTTTGTTTTAATCTATTTAGTTGAATCAGCTTAAAAAGAACCCTTTCGTATGTGATGAACGATTTTTGTGAATTATGTGTATGTAAAATGATTAATTTTTTTTTGAACAATATTATAATTTATATATTATTATTTGAATAACGTAAATATGCAGTTCAAATATTAAAAAATTCGGTCGAAAAGTTATATGCGGACAATTTAGTGAATATGTGTTTTTAAAGATTATTGATGATGCTGATTTGGTGATATTTGAAATATCTGCATGTAAATCCAAGAATCTACTTGAGAAAAAATTGTATGTATTCAGAAATATTCTCAGCATTACCTTGTTTTTATTCGGAGAGAGATTTCATGTGGTAGTATATAGATTTTTCAAACTGTAATTGGGTTTTTACTAAACAATTTTCAACTAATATTTGGTGAGATATTTGGTATTATAATAAACGAGTTATTATAAAAAATTAATGAAATTTAACTGGTATAGCGGTATATATAAAATCAACCTTAAGCCATTAAGTACCAGGGAATTTTAGACTTGCAATTTTACGGTGAAATTTCTATAGTAAATAGTAAAATAAAACAAGTTTAAGTAAATGAGAAGAGTTTAATATTTATTTGAAAGATGTTGAGGATTTTTTTATCACGACTCTTTCTGAAAGTACATTAATTTTGATATATATTTTGATATAATTTATTAAGTAATTCTATTCATAGTAATACTTTATTGCCGACAAAATGACTGTAGCTTTCTATGGAGTAAATTGCAAACTTAAGTCAAATGGGACATAATAATATGAAAAGTTTGTTTAAATATTAACATTAAGTGAAAGAGGGGCATAGTCATTGAAAGTAGGTGAAGTAGTGAAAAAATATGGCGCAAAGAGAAAGTGACGAAAGAAAAAATAATGCAAGTGACCATAGT
The DNA here is from genome assembly GCF_002237135.1 of Teleopsis dalmanni. Classification (NCBI taxonomy): domain Eukaryota; kingdom Metazoa; phylum Arthropoda; class Insecta; order Diptera; family Diopsidae; genus Teleopsis; species Teleopsis dalmanni. Next base: position 192,261,542 of record NC_051847.1, on the reverse strand, counting down.
TGATTTAATACTGTTTAAACTTTTTTTCATCTTCAAGTGTACTTAAGGAAAGTAGCAAAAAATTGTTTAAGACAATTTCTACTGCGACGTTGTAAGGATGGGAAATTACTATTTAGTGTAAATATTGTCTTCCTTAAAGAGGTTTCTATTCCACTCTTATAGAAATTGCTTCCCATTTACTTGGTTAGTCATTGTTCACGGTTGTCACTACAGCAACAATGAATAATTTATGCTAATGTAGCATACAACGAGCTGTAAACGATGCTGCAAGGCGTTTTTATATTGTCAAGGAAAACTGAAAATAAGGTAAGTTAATTAATACCAAAAAGCCAAGGAAGCTGTTTGCTTTCCTTAATCTACTAATTTTTTTAATATTACGATTTGTAGTCGTAGGATAAAAGTGATGCATGAGCATATCTTGACCTTCTGCTTAATATTAGCAAATAAAAACAGTACGAAATGTTAGGTAATAAGGAAAGAAAAATGAAAATGATTAATTAATTTTTAAATAAAAATAAAAAGCATTAATAAATAAATTCTTGGAAATGTAGGCAATAAACGAAAGTAAAAATATTTTCCTGAAAATCATTTAAATTATATTCATTATGTGTATCCTTTTAGACAATTTTATTAAAAATAAGTGCTTGTTTATTGCCAACAGCAAACATAAAAACAAAATAATATTGTAAAAGTTTTGCTTGTTTCGAACTGAAAATGTTGCAAACTTTTACAGAATTAAATGGAATATGCTGCCATAACGTATTTGAAAAATAATAATAATAAACTGCATATTGCGAATAAAGTGAATAAAGTGAAAAATATCCATAATAAAATCATATACGTAAATAATTGTTTGAAAAATGACTGCAAGCGGTTCAGAAAAATTTTTTCCCGTCTCTCAAAGTACACAGACACCCTCAGCTTAAACAAATTAGTTTGAAATTAAAATTTGTCTAAGCTTTTCCAGCACATCGAAATACAAACTAATAAAGTCAATTTGTGAAAGAGTTTGTTCCGTTGGAAAAAGTTTGCACAGAACCATGAAATATTGTATCTATCTATCTCGCATCCATCTACTATCTGACTGTGCTTTATGTACTTAGATGTGTTTGGATTGATGAATTGGGCTGTTTTGCACAGTTTCATATATGTGTGTACATAAATTCCACTACACATTGTGAGTTTCAAAATTTATTGTTCACAATTTCTGCATTCTGAGTTTTTAATAGTTTCAAGTATAATTTAAACTTGATTCTAATTAAATTTTATTTGCAATTATTATTATAATTATTCTAGTAAATTTTAATGGAGCACAGCATCTAATATTGTGTTCATTACAGTAAATAAATAAAATTAAATTAGAATAATAAAATGAAATAATATTTAAAATAAACTACATGAGACTTTGAAGTAAATAAAATAATAAAATAAATAAACAAAATTAAATTACAATAATAAAATAAAATAATATTTAAAATAAATTACATGAGATCTTGTAATAAATAATATAATAAAATAAATAAACGAAATTAAATTACAATAACAAAATAAATAAATAAAATTAAATTGTAATAATAAACTAAAATAATCTTTAAAATAAATAATAAGAGACTTTGAAGTAAATAAAAAAATAAAATAAATAAACAAAATTAAATTACAATAATAAAATAAAATAATATTTAAAATAAATTACATGAGATCTTTGAAATATGTTTTGAATAATAGCATAGTATTGAAATATAACAATTAAAAATAAAAAATATAATTAATGAATTCAGTTTTTCTAGAGCTGGTTTATGATTTCCTTCTAATATAAACACAGCAAGTAAATTTGTTAATAAAACTTTCACAGAAAAGTAACAAGATTCCAAAAAATTATGAGAACATAAAAGTCAAGCAGGCTAATGAACCCTGACTCTAAGCTTTAAATTTTGCAGGGCACGACCCTTGATACTTGCAGTCTCAAAAAATTATTTATTAATAATTAAATACAAGAATTATTTTCAAGACCGCTGATGATGGGTATTTGGCAATACTCGAAACTGCTGTATGTATGGTCAGCCAAACAATTCAATTAATTAAAATAATATGAAAAGTATTTTTGTTGTTGTAGTTCACTACTGTTCAAAAACATCTGTTTTGAATAATTATTTTAAATAATTTTATTTCTATAATAGTTAGCAGCATACACTGATAACTTGCATTTAGTACAAGGTTTCGTAGAAATATTTTTTCATAGCATATATTATTTATTAATTTTCTATGATGGATTGACAGATGATTGATGTTTTATTTTCAATTTTTCAATCATACATTTATAACATGCAATTGCAAATTTAGAACTATGAGTTTGATGTTCAAATCGTCAGAGAGATGTCAGAGAATGAAATGCTAATAATGCTAATAAAACTCATTATTAATCACCATTTATTAAAGTAATTTAGTCAGATGTAGAAAATATTCTTATGATAAGGTGGGATTCACCTTATTTATTCACTTGTGAATATTTTTTTGTGTTAATAGAATTTAACTAAAAAGGCAATTACTGGTATTAGATTTATCTTAATTAAATTCATATCAACAAAAAATTATATCATGTAATTGTTGATATTAAGAATATATTAAAATATATTATTTATTTATTTTTTAATTGATCACACATTAAAAATCACGTTTAAATTTAATTTTTAACTCTATTAGTACTCCATAAACCTAAATAGAAATTGTTTTGTATTTATGATTAATTTTAATAATAAAATTGGTTGAGAGAATTTTAATATTACTCGTGGGAAAACAAATTAACTGTTCCAATCATAAAAATGATTCATTCAGATGAGTAGTATTTGCTCTAATATATATATTAAAGTAAAGAACAGTAAAAACACTGAATTCCATGAATCACCACTAAAAATGTAGAAAAAACGAAAAATTCGCCAATGTACCTCATAACTGCACTAAAGAATAAAAGTAAAATATCTGAAACATAATTTACTTCAGTAATCAGCTACATATTACAAAGTATGAATAGAGCATTTTAATTTTAGAATTCTTGCACTCTATTATTGCTACGATTTTGGGCACTTGCACCGTAATCTACAGATCTAATACGCCCACTTCATGGATTAAGAGTACTTGTTAAAGTTCAACTTCCCCTATTAAAATTGCAGTATTAAATCCTTATTACAGAGCTTTATTTCTTTATTTTGTGTAGGATGTCCACTTATGTACTTCGTTCACTTATGCATCCAGACTTTGTCTAGGTTTATAGACGAGGCAGCTTGAATGTCTTGTAAATAGTTTTTTCAGCATAAATGACTAAACTTATTAATTCATTCATTTTGACTAAACATTACAACTGCAGTTAAATTGCCTTTTTATTTTATTTTATAAAATATTTTTATATTAAAAATCAAATAAATAAAAAATAGCAGCTAACAGCACTAAAAAATGGAACGTAAAATTTACAAAAATCATGTGTAGAAAACCTTTGTCATGGTTACAGGTATATTATAATATGAAATATTTAAAACACTTTTATGCATATTATACTAACTTCACAATTGGAAACTCAATTAATTTTTGTAAAACATAGGCTTTTTTAGACTGAATTTTTGTCCATATTTGTTAGGTGTAAAAATTTTTGCTCACAATTATTATATATTATTAATTGTTCTATGTTATGAGGACACTTATGAATACTGGATATTATGTTATTGCTACAGTTATTGAATTGTTTTAAAATCAAAATAGTTTTGAACTAGATCACTGAATATTTTATGTGATTAAACCCAATCATGAACTGAATGTGACAAATTCTACCTGAAATCGTTGGTGCGGAAGAGATGTTAACAAAACTATAATTCATGCAGTTTGCAGTATAACTGGATGTAATTAATAATGTTGATATATATACAGTTTTGGAATTCTCAAAAAGTTTACTTGTAACTTATTATAAATACGATAATATTGAATAACAATATAATTGTATTTTATTTAATATATCGCGGTTGCCATGTGGGAGATTAATTTGGTAATACACAATGACCTCGTGATATGATATATATTGACATTGCTTATGTTGTTGATTTTTGTCTACGAAGATAACTCATTAACTTATCAATATGTAGGTGTTAATTGTTTATAATAGAGTTAGTATTTTTGTCGGTATGCAGAAAAATCTGCTATGTATAAATTATACAATAAACGAGATTATGGGGATCTTTGAGGTATGCCCGCTTTAATTTTATTTATATGTTTCGGACTTTAATCAATAGCTCTCTATTATTAAATAGATTGCTAAAAGTTTTATCATTTCAAGCGTTCTTTGAGAATTATATCTTTAGTCATTACTACATTTATAAGTCTTGTAAACTACATTTATGATGTCTATGATTCCTGTTATTACTGACAACGGAAGATTTTTCAGACATATGTTATTGGTCATCTGAAAATGCTTTAAAAGTTTGATATTTGCTTTTGCTAAAAATTTAGGAAATAAATTATATATTTTTTATATATTTTTTATATATTTTTTATATATTTTTTATATATTTTTTATATATTTTTTACATATTTTTTATATATTTTTTATATATTTTTTATATATTTTTATATATTTTTTATAAAGAGGTTTTTTCGAACAGTAGTGATCTACAACAACAAAAATTTAATTTTTTTGTATTATTTTAATTAATTGAATTTTTGGCTGACCATACAACTGTTTCGAGTTTTGCCAAATACCCATCATCAGTAGCCTTGGAAATAATTCTTGTATTTAATTATTCGTAAATAATTATTTTTGAGACTGCAAGTACCAGGATTCGAATTTGAGCCCTGCCAAATGTGAAGCTCAGAATCAGCGGATCTTAACCAACTGATCCAAAGCCGTACTTGACTTTTTTGTTCGCATATTTTTCTGGAGTTTTGTTACTTTTGCTATTAAAGTTTTTTTTTTTATTAACAATTTTACTTGCTGTGTTTATATTAGAACGAAATCATAAACCAGCTGTAGAATAATTGAATTAATTAATTAATTATAATTTTATTTTTAATTGTTAAATTTCAATACAATTCTGTTTGTAGAGGCAATATTTGTTGCATGATTTATGTATCTTTCCTATGTGTAGAACCTAATCTAGAAACGTAATACTGAGAAAGTCATGCTAATCTTACTCCACTAGTCGCACGGGCGAGACCAATATTTTGTGAATATAAGTTGTAATTTAACGTCAAAATTTCCAAACGAAAGTATATATTTTTTATATATATAAAAATATATTTTTTTGACTAAAGCATTCCTTTAAGTTTTATTAATTATTCAATATATCATTCTTCGAATGAATATTAACCAAATTGAAATGAAACTCAATTACAGGAGGAAAACACAAGGAAGAGGAAACTAATACTTAAGCAAAAATCCTTTGCAATTCGTTAGATAAGACTGGTCTCTTCACAAATTGCCGTTTATTTATTTTTGTTTGTTTTATTTTCTTTGCCTGTTGTTTTCCCTTATTTAATATTCGTCCTTAATTAGTAGATCTTAACAGGATAAAAAATTAAAACAAACAAACTCGTTTCCTCATACTTTTCCATAAATAATGTGGTTATCCTTTTTCTGTTTACTTTGGCAAGAAGTTAATGGTTTTTTTTCTGAACATCTTAGGAATTCACTAATGTTATTATTTTAAATGGGTTATTCACTGGAACCATTTTGTTTAGCTTGTGTCGTACAAACAAGCACAAAGTGAAAGCGGAAATTACACTTCTAAACGAAAGTAGAAAAGTAGAAAGTTTTCTTTTCTCTTTCCTTGTTGCCGGTTTTGGAGATTTTGTTGTTTAAAAGTCAAGTGACTATGGTATGTGTCGTATATAATGTATGTGATTGCGCTATTAAATTTTTATATTTCTTCTGTGAGATTCTATCACGATACCAGAAGTATTTGTTATAAATCCACGCCACTCACTAATGCAGGCAATTTCCGCTTTTACTACTTCGTCGTTTAAAAGTCAGTTTGTTTTTTTAACTGCCCTCACATATATAAACTCGCAGTTAAATTGCTGCACTTTAAAAGTTGGAGGATTCTCCTTCAATATTTTCATTTTATTAGCAGGATGGCTTTTATTGACGATATTGTGCGCTTGTCACGTTCTTGAGAAATGAATAACAGTTTTGCATTTATAGTTGTATTTCAAATCAGTCACGATGAATAATCGTTTTGCTGCCACAATAAAAGTTCCTTTCTTCTTGCTGAGTATTAAAAATAATTTTTATCACCATTTTTTTTTTTATTTTTTTTTCTGATATTTTAAGTAAAAAATTATGTAAGTAAAATTTGAAATATGCAAAAACTTCTACGTTGACAGTAGCGAAATCTTTCAAATTTCGTCAGCAGAATTTATCTCTCATTCTGTACCTGTACTTTCCCATGCTTAAGCACACATGCTTAAAGGAAGATGCGCCCTCCTTCATGAGTTGGCAAAAGTTTTATTTCAAGGAACAATAAACCACTTAATTTTGAGCGCAACACCTTATTTGCATAAAGTTATAAAGTATAAAAAAATTATATTAATAAAAAATGCACATAAAGTTTGTGAGAACTTTTTATATTTTATTTATTTTGTCATTTAAAAACTTCCTTAATAATACTCAAGTGTACAAATTCAATTTTCTGCGTAAATAACTTCTTTGATAAGGAATGCACTGCCAAGGAGATCAGAACTTAAATGTGTGTTAAACTTAGTTCAAAAGAAGGTTTATTACTTTGATTAGGCTCAGAGGTATCACATTACATTCTAATGAAAATGATAATTTATGTTTTTTTTCCTCGAAAGACGAAAAAAATGGAGTGGTGCAGCTTAAAGAAGTTTTGTGGACCCGTAAAAGTAAGAAAACTTAGTGAGAAGTAAGAAATTAAGTTGTTAGTGAGAATTTATTTTGAAACTTTTCACATTAATAATATGATATAATGCTTCCAGGTAAATTATTTTACTATAAGAAAATTACTTAAACAAATCATAAGACTTTGAAGTATAAGTTAATGCTTACATAAAGAAATGTATTAGTAAAGAAAAGAAGGATTCAAAATATTGCTGGTGGTAAGTGGGTTTTAGTATACCATTTAGTAATTACGATATGTACAGTTTTTGAAGTTATAACAAACACAACTTCTTCTCTAGTGAAATAAATTGATATCAATAGATTTAAAACTTGAATAAGTTGGATTCTCCAATTTCAAAATTTTGAAGGTTCATATGCGCCTCTTTTTGAGCTTTAATTAAAATTCGATGAACCACTTATTCTTCTGACTCCTTTGTCTCTCCAAAATCTTCTTCTTCTCATTCCATTGTATTCCCAGGGAAACACTGAGCCATGTGGTTACAGTTGCACCTAACGAAGAGATTCTGTTGTGTGTGTTGCCGAAGCAGGTGGATTCGCCGTATGGATAGCACTTGAAGACTCATAGGGTTAGTTATTTCAGAGTTATTTCAAGAATAAAAAAGTTTATATTAAGTTAATAATTTAATGAAAAAATTAAAGTAAAAAGCAATGCACATCTTTTTTGTGTAATTTTGACTAAGTCCAGATTAGCAGTAAATTTCTTGCCATACTGTTCGGTTGAATTTCATGTTTTTGTTAGTATTTAGATTTGATTTTAATGAGTTTATGTTTGATGAGTGGTATTTTCAGATCTTCATGAATTTTTTATCTTATATACCGCGGAGACCAATAATTAAAAATGGTTTATGTTATAATATCAACATAGACATTCCCAATACCGCGGAGACCAATAATTAAAAATGGTTTATGTTATAATATCGACATAGACATTCCCAATGTATAGAAAAAGTAATGTTTTTAAAAAATAATATAAATTGAACGAACATATATCTTTAAAATCAATACTTTTAAAAGTATTTTTATAAAACCGACATTTCTAGTGATATTTTTTTATTTTTAATGCTGTGCGCCACCTATTATTTATTATAATCCTCGAACTGAAGCCGCTGACAGCTAGCGAATGTTTTATCTATCTTAATTATAAGATTTTTTATTTTGTAATTAATTATAATAACTAAGTATTAATATTATTAAAAGGTGTAGACGTGCAAATTGCCCAATGCCGGTACTGCGGCCAGAATAGTCCTATTGTCCCAATTTTACTATTGTTTACACAAAGCTTTTTAAAGCTTTGTGAACAAAATGTAGAACTGAATCTAGAGAAGAGTTCTTAATCTGCTCTGGTGACAGAAATTCTATATGAAACAAGTTTCTTCTGTGCCTTATTAAAGCTGAATGTGCATGGTCGTTTCCTCATCTTCGAGGCATAATCTGCATTCCGAGTTAGCAGATAATTGTAGTTTATGAAGGTAATATTTCAGACCATAATGACCTGTAATGAAACCCGTTATTAACATTAAATTACATTCTGAGAATTTAAGTATGTCTTTGTAGGAGTAAGGTGTTATCACTGCTTTGCTCTGCCTGAATCCTGGAAAGTTTTCCCGGTACTCCAGCCGCATATGATTTTCCCTTTCCTTGATAATCTATTTTGTACTGGATCAGTTTATTCCACAAAAGGGTTGAGGACTTACAAAAGCGGTTTTTGATGCAGTTTTGGCTAGTTCATCAGCTTTTTTATTTCACATAATAAATAAGTAAATAAATATTATAATCATATTTCTCATGTTTAAAAGAAAACATTTTAAGGGTATTTTTATAAAGAAATCCAATTTCAGAATATTAAGAACCACTCCAATAATTATGTTATATCTGAATTTATTACTATTTCTAAAAAATTTTTCAAAATTTATTTTTAATTGCACTATTGTTAATATAACCAGCAAACAAATAATTATTTCACGAGCGAATATTTTTCCGTTTGTTTATTTCGTTGTCAACAGTACTGCGTTTCCTAACACTTTGAAGCAAAATGTTTGCTTGGTAAATACAAAGTGTTAAGCTGTTATCCATTGACGAGTCCAAGACTTAGTATATTTATTTTTATATATTAGAACTCATAAGGGTTAAATAGTGATATTTAATCCATATGTTTATGCACTATTATTTATATTAATAGTGCATAAACATACAAATTATACAAATTATACATCAGAAATTATAAAGCTTTAAATAATTTAACAAAAAATTACCAAGCTAAGTAGCAGTTTATTAGCCAAATTTGAGAATAAATTTCTGTATGCGAACATTTAGTGGTACTCTTATTAAACTTTTTGAGGAAGCCAATAATAAATTCAGAAACTTGTTAAACTTAGCCAAGCTGCACTCAAAAATTCAAAGTTTGGTAAAAGTTGGTCGAAGTAAAATTTGAATGAAATTAAAAATTACTGAAACCACAAAACGAAACCTTCACTTAAATATAAACTTTTTCGCTGCCAAACATTTAACGTTGCAAAGATATAAAATCTTATAAGTTTGTAGTTACTTCGGAGAATGAATTATGAGGAGTAAGAAAAATTGACCAATTATAAATATTTCTCCCCAGCGGGTGATTCCGTTTGGAATTGAATTATTGTTCAGCATTGCTTCGACGACAAATGCAATTAAAATTCTCTCGAACCAAAGCATAATTGAAAATCATAAAATCTTAAAAATAATAATAAAAATGATAAAAATGATAACATCAAAGTAAAACTGTAGGAATGACAGCATCCATCCATAGATAAAATAAGTAAGAAATTATGAAAAATTGATTTTAGTCTTTTTCCAAATTAATTGCATAAAATTTGAATAAATTTCGTTGACTTGAATTAGTGAAAATAAAAAGTTGATGCATTATTTTAAGAGAAATTAGTGAAGAATTGTTAAAATTACTAAGATTCTTTTAGATTGCAATTTAGAATTTCATACAAAAATTTTAATTCAGAATTCATGCTGATATGAATTATATTATTATTATGATATGTTCTATAAATTACAATCACAATTTAAGACCTTAATCTATTCACATATGCTTTCCAGATAGCCCTATTACGCGCTAATGCTCTAAGCTCGCTGAATGATTTGTTAGTTTCCCTGTTTATCGATCTTCTAAATGTGCTTTTTGACCGTCCACGATTCCTTCTACCTTGTGGGTTTCATTCTAATGCTGAGTATGCAATTTCACTAACAGGTTTACGTAGGGTATGTCCCAACCAGCCATACTTTCGTTGCTGATATGAATATCAGTACTTAAATAGAGTAGTGAATGTAAATCGATTCTGAACCGTTATATAGTTTGTCTTAAAAAATAGCTGTTGAAATCAGAGATTACTTTAATACCGCTAGTCTAATTGTAGTATTTAATGGGGAATACGTTAATACTGCTAATCTTATTGTAGTAGCTAGTAATGGTAGTTTTCAGTGTTGTTTGGTGTATCGGAATTCATTTAAATAAACTGAGCATTCATTTTAATACTTATTGTATGTAAACATTTTCTAAAAAAGAAATAATAATGATATTTCATTTACAAATACGGTTCTAAACTAAATAATAATGTTGGTGCTTCTGTTTTTACCGACCTAATAGAGTTGTCATAAATTGTCATAAATGAGAGACGCAGCGAAATTTGAAAACATATCAGGTTGGTTCCCTTTTACCATATTTGGATACTATTGTTATGTCTTTTCCTTGTTGTCAGTGCACTGTCTTTGCGGGTATTCATATCTTTTTTTTGTCGTCCTTTTGGTATTCTACATGAATCACTTCTCAAGTGGTCATTCATGATATTATAACGGGTCAACATTTGGGCTTAAGTGGCCTGTGGTGCATTAGGTCGCCAATACAATCTAACCTAACTTAACTGAAGAAATCCATATTTTCTAGAAAAAGGTTAGTTTTTCACAGTTAGTTATAAGTTAGTTTTCAGATACTGTTAAAGTTTTTTTGTTGGCTGTTATGTCAATTTTATTTTTATTTGAAACAAAACACGTTGTTTTCACTTAATAATAACCTTAAAGAAAATTTATATAACATTTATAATAAAATATAACCAATTTAATTTGTACATTAAACACATAATATAAATAAAATTATAATAGCTTAAAAAAATTTAAAATTAAACAATTTTTTCACCATTAAAATAAACCAAGTTTACCAAGCACAGTAACTTAAATTTTAGTATACACCAGTGGTTCGCAAACTCCTTTAGTAACATATTCTATAGCTATTTTACTGACATTGTCTGTCACAGAGTGAAACTTGATTATGTTATATGTCTCATAGCTGATGCGTTAACACTTTTTGTAACAGAGCCAAATTTCATTATGTAAATTACCATAGTATATGTTACATATTGTTGCAATAACATAACTCCTGAAAATTATTTTCCATGTCCACGTAACCATGTCCAATTAAAATACGTGAAATTTCAATCAAATTAATACTCTAGCCTTTTCCAATTTCAACAGTTTTATGCATTTTATATAACAAAATAATAAACTCATCAATTAATTCGCAAGTGTTGATGGATTGAACCTCAAATAATAAATAATGAAATATGATGCGGAAATAATTATCAATTTATCAAAGTAAAAGTTTTTTCCTTTAAAACCCTCATAATACCATGCAAAATTGCACTGGCATGCAAACAAAAAAAAAATCTAAATCGAAATCTTAAAATTCCTGCAATTTGCTACGGGCACGGAAATTTGAATTTCCATTCCACACAGACACTGCCGTTGTTGTCTAGGCCATATTCATCATCGCAGTCAACGACGGTCTTCCGTTGTAAAAGAAAGTGCTGGCACATCTTAAGCACTACAATAAAAGTTACTTCAGTACCGCCACCTTCCCACACTCCCACACTTCCGCACTCCCACATTGCTACAATTACATTAATACCTACATTCATATAAAGACAAAATGGCGACTGAACGTTGTCACTGTGCAGTGGCGGTTGTCACTGCTCTTTAACACATAGAAAAGCAAAACAAAAAAAGATTGCTATAATAAAATTTGATAAAATGCCAAAATGTAGCATAACAGCATAAAAAGTACTAACAATATAGGATAGAAGAAAAAAAAATCAAATCTATGTAGAAAGTTGGAATGATGAATAAGCGCCATGCCTTGCCGCACCGGAAGTTGCCATAAGGATGCTACGGTTATCCGTTTCTCAATGTCGGTTACGTTTTTACGATTTTTTGCTACACTATTTCTATTTTTATTTCTATTTCTATTTATTTTGTTTTTGTTTTCAATTTTGGTTGTTTTTTTTTTCATTTAAAATTTAACTGCTTTCTTAGTTGCTCAAAATATTGCAATAGCATTTGAGAAAATTTCATGAAAAAAATTGTGCTTTAATTCGAGCTTCTTTCACGATTCAGCATTCCGTCACGCACGTCATTTTATGGCAACATTCGCAACAGCTGTGTTTTCGCTGCTGAAGTGCTTTTGGACATGGCCATATGTAGTAATATTTTGCTTCCTTATGATAGGGTGGCAGCTCTTGGCATCGGAACACATATGAATTCATTTTTCATTGAGTTTTTCTCTAAGCATGCGAAATGGTCGAATTCGGAGTGAACAGATGAGATCCAGTCTAGAGTTTGGGTAATTTGTTATTCTTTCAG
>NC_051847.1:192236296-192248871 GCF_002237135.1 Teleopsis dalmanni | reverse complement strand
AGTATATCCTTTTAGGAGTGCGGAAAAAACCATAATAACATTTATATATTTATTTATTTTTATATTTTGGAAACTCTAACAACAAGGTTAAGTGCTCTTTGCAAATAATATTTTCCTAAGCGTGAAAATTCATTTCTTAGTTATTGTAATATTAAGTAATAATAAAAAAAAAAAAATAATAATAATAAGGACATTTTATCGCGAATACTTAAGTTAAGAAGGCCTGAATTTTATTTATTTTGACTTTAATAAACATCAAAAACTAAACTTTCATTTTCAGAATAATACAATCAAGTGAAGACCACAGAGAAACAGAGAAAAAATTGATAATAAAACATATTAGAAGAGCACAAAAAAAAAGTGATAAATAAAAAATAACAATAAATTTGGGTAAGAAGAATTACAGATAAATTTGTTGAAAAACAAAAATATTCAAACCAGAATCTATGACAGACAAAGTCCTTGACCGTTATCGATAGAGATGTACAAAGCGCAGGAAGAGCGTATCAGTAAAAACAGAAAGAAAGCAATAAATAATATGAACCTATATAAACAGTAGGGAAAACAATATTGTTGCATATAACATAAAAGTAAACAATTTAGCAATAATAAAAAACCTAAAATAACATTACTAACATTCACATCTCACAATAATGTCACCAACTACAAGTAAGAACAACAATTCAGCAGTAGCAGCAGCAGCAGCAGCAATAACAACAACACCAGAAACCACAATAACCGAAACATCGACAGCAACAAACCAAAGAGCCAGAGCAATGGCTCCAGCTACAAGAATCATGTCCTATCAGAATTGTATTGCATTGCTTGCCTTGCTTCTTTGTGGTCTCGCCACAGTGGACGGACTGAAGTGCCATATGTGTGGTCAGTATAATGAGGGCGTGGGATCTATCACACCCTGTCTCAATTACTCTGAGCAATACGCACATTTGTACTTGAAGGAGTGCTCAAAGAAGAGCGAGAAATATTGTGTGGTGAGTAAACTGAAATAAATATTTTTATATAAAATAAATACAATTTTTTCTTTTAAAGAATATGTTATATACATTTATATAATAATAATTAATTTAATTTAATTTAATAAAATAAACAGTTTCAATTATATTTTAATTTTTATGTATTGTGTGGGTTGATAGATCAACTGTTAAAGACAAAGTTCCTGAAGTTGACCACCGAAGATGGTGGATATATTGAATTATTAATAAATTTAAATAAAATTTATGATTAAATAGAAGCAACTCGTTTTAAAACAAAATTCGCCTAAAAAATCACAAAAAATTATATTAAAATAATTTTTTATTTTTTACATTTAATATTATTTGAACAGTAGTAAATTGGTTTCCTAAAGGGTTAAAGATCAGTTAGTCGACATGTACCGTAAGCACTTAAAGGTTTAAGGCTGAAGGCTCAGTTAGTCGGTACGTGCCGTAAGAACTTAAGTTAAAGTGAAATCTACAATCAACCACAACTGAGTATTTGATAGGAACGAAATAAACAAACATAAGCGGCGAACTTAAGCGAAATTCAATTAGGTTTTCTACTTAAGCGAATTAAAAATTTTTATTTGGCGCTCATGAAATCTTGTTGAGGGAGGCTGTGTTGCAATAATGTGTGAATTACATTTATTACAACGAGCCCTAAGGCTCAGTTAGTCGTTACGTACTGTAAGAACTTAAGCGAACTTAATCTAAAGCGAAATGCACAACCAACCACATCTGTGTATTGAACATTGTTGAGGGTGGGTGTGTTGCAATAATGTGTGAATTCTGTTTATTACAACGAGCCTTAAGGCTCAGTTAGTCGTACGTACCGTAAGAACTTAAGCGAACTCAATCTTAAGTGAAATGCTCAGTCAACCACATCTGTGTATTTCAAAGAAACGGAATAAATAAAGGTCGCTGTTTTTGTTTATTTCGTTCCTTTCAAATACGTAGGTGTGGTTGGTTGTGCATTTTGACTTAAGTTTGACTTTGGCTTAAGTTCTTACCGTACGTACTGATTAACTGAGCCTTTAGAGTAGAGCAAAATTTTTATTTCGTTTCTGGTTAAGTTCTTTCAGTACGTACTGACTGTTTCAACCTTTAAAAATAAAAATAACATTAAATATAATAATTAACCTAATTATTAAACTTATAAGCAAAGAAGTAAAACTGAAATAACTTTAAAAAATGATTGATTAATTAGTAATAGTAGTAGTTTTTTATCCAGATATTTATATATATATATATGTTATAAATATGTACTATGAGTTTAGAACTTATTATATAGAGAGTAATGATCACGACAAATGTGAATTGTGAAATGTTGTTATTTTCGACATAAATTAAAAAATTGCGAATGAGAGAAAGATAGAACTTTTGACATAAATTTGGTATCGGTGACAAGGTTTTATTGTCGTGACTACTCATTTGTTTGTCATGGCCACAATATATAGTCATCTTCCGGGGTTGTTATCTAAATGATATTTCAATTAAAGCAATATATAAAAAGTGTGACCCAATAATTTAAGAATGATGTTTTTCGTGAATATTCAGATTTATTAAAAATTTAAGATTATAAACAATTAGGCATGGCTACGATACTAACGAAGGTATACCTAGGCGACCATGAGCATCAGCGTTTCCTAGTTTCAGCAAAAAGTGCTGAATTTCTGTAGAAATATCAACTTGAGCAGGCCTTTTAATTAATTGCTGTAAAGACTGTCATGATACGTATATTAATATATTTGCACAATAATTTTGTTTTTATTTTATTTATATTTTATTTTTATAAAGGAAAATTTAATAGAACTTTTTCAATATATAAAATAAGTTTAACTATTCCCAAAATGCAAAAAATGACACAAAACAGCATGCAGATATATTCATATTAATTGAAACATACGGTTAAGCTTAACGCTTTCCGATAATATTTGACTTGTAATGTCACATTTTACAGGAAATATTATAGTAATACACAATTATGAAGCACTTTATTGCTACTATAAAGCGCTAAGTATCTGAATTTTTAATTTTTACAATATATTTAGTTTTCAAAATAAATATAAACTGTATAACTTATACTGTATATCATATTAATATCTAAAATAGTAACTATTATTTAATATTTTACTTTTGGAATAAATAAATGTTTTTATATTTGTTTTTATAATTATTATTAATTAAATTTAATAATAAAATAAAGTAAAATTTTTGGTTTTCGTACAAGTAACATCGTCAGATGAATGTTGAGGCATCGCACACATTTAGCCATTTATCAACACGTATTGACACATCACTACATTATCGGGACAACTTAGTATTTCCCTCATTTAGATATTTAAAGAAGGAAGACGGTAAAGTGTATGTGTGCTACTAGTTGGTGTTAGGCAACGCCAGATCACATGTGAAATACCTTGCTCTTTGTCTTTTGCTCCACAGCTATCACAGTAGTTGTTGAAAGAAGTACATAATTGATAACTGGTTGGTATTTTACCTATGAAATTTATATTATATTAGTGATTTCGTATAATTATTTGAAGTTGGAGATATTATAAATTAGATATGTTTCTTTTGGAAAGTGCCAGGTAGCATCACAGCAAATATATAATACTTTTTTCTTACTCTTATGTCTGACATATATGATAATAATGATAAGAACAATTCTTTTATTGGTAATTGGTTGGTATTCTTATACACAAAGTATATATTATATTAGTTTATATTAATGATTTTAAATAGATATTTGAAGAAGGTAGATCATAAAGTGGATCAAAGTGTCCAGACCTCCAGACCAAATGTGTAATATTTTGCTTTTACTCTTCTGATTCACAACTATCGTTTGAAAGAATCGTTAATTGATTGAATGCTTACCTATAAGGTAAGGCGGTATGGCGTTTGTGTTGGGTAGTGAGTATCAAGAAAGACTAGTCAATTGCTCTCTCCTAAAAATTATTTTTATTTTTTTTTCTATTAAGAATAACACAACTATTAAAAAATGTTAATTAACTTTTTATGTGGAAGCAAAAATAAAAAGGAAAAAAATTTTTCGTTATTGTGAAGTTTAATTTTATGCCATTTAAAAAATGCAATTCTTTCGAAAAATCAAAGGAACTTGTCACTTGAATTATCCGCTTTAAAGGATTTGCAAAGACTAAGCCTATAGATGAAGTATGTAATGTTTATTGCTTTCGTTAAAATAAGATTTAAATATAAAACGTCGTTTCATCTGTTTGGTTAAATATCAATCAGATTATAATTAAATTATAACAATTTTATAAAATTGTTCTGTTAATTAAAGACTTCAGTTGGTCAATGGTCAATGGTATGGGGAGTTTTGGGTTAGGCTAAAGTCCCTATGCACTGTGATCAGCTTGATCTACTGTGCATGTCTTTGTATTTAGACATTCAGTATCTTAAGGAATCGATCCAGCTCCTTCGAAGGGAGTTTTCGAAAGTCTTCATCCATTAGTTGGTATGCACTTAAAATTTTGTTTCTTCTGTGGCCTAGAGCACCACAGTTGGCGTTCTATAAACTCCATAGATGTTCCATAGACTCTTCCTTATCACCGTAAAATTTACAAAGACTTCAGTTAAATTAAGAATTAAATTACTTTAAAAAGAATATATAAAAGCGATATGAAGGCGGATGTTGATTTTTCGGTTCAGTAAACGATAAACTCATGAGAGAGGGATAAGGTTATTTTGTAGACTTTGTGGCGAACCAATATTATAAAGCTAAAATAAACTACAAACATATATATGTTATATGTTATTATTTAGTTTCCAATATTATTTTAGTCTTAAACCAATTATATTTTTATTGAGTATTTAATTTTTCAGTGTACTATTTTTATATGAACACATTAAGAATTTTTAACACCGACATCATTGTTTATTATTATCTTATTTATATGGTTATTTTGTTTTATTTTTGTCAGTCAATGATATTTACATTTCATAAGGATAACAAAATATCAATGCTGGCTGTAAAAATCATAAAGAAGGCATTTAAATACGTGCTAAAAATACAACAAAATGCGTCCTTCCGAAGTAGCTACATCCTTATTCTTGTAAATTGCTTTGGTTTATTGTTTTGTTGTTGGGCTCCGTAATTTGTAAATGATTACGTAAATTGGAAGTGTTATAAATATATATATATAATATATATATAAATATGTTCATTTTAGTTTACAAGTTGTGAGTCGATAAATGTGTTCTAGTTTGTCCTTCATATAAACGTACGAGTAAATGTACAAGTTTGTGAGTTGTTAAGGGAAATATCCTTACATAGTTTGAATACTTACAGAACAGCACTAACTATAATAGTTTACAAATACTTGTATAATTCCACTCCATACATATACATTTATCCTTTATTTCTTCTTCTCAATATATTTAATACTAATTTTTGCGGTTAAATTGAATTTAATTCCCTTGCTAACCTTATGCTGAGCCAGAGCCAGAGCTTGAGCTATCACATTCAATACTGTTTCTCTTTAATTCTGTTAGTAAGTAATATTGCAGGATGCGATTGAGTTCATTCTACCTTTTCGTCTATTTAACTTAATTTCTATCGTGGCTTGCATGTTTACAACTCGTAGTGCAATAAAATTTAATAACGTAAAATTTATATGTAAAATTGTTATAAGTCTTAAGAGTCTTTCCATACTTTTACTTACTGTTAAGCCAAAGCATTTACTGCCGCAGGGATTCCCAGGACTTATTTATTGCTCTTGCTTTGTAGTCGGTAACGTAATACGATGGCAACCTGAACCAGTATTAAATATTTAACACCTTTTAGCTTATTGGTTTATTTCTGGAAAAATTTGTTTTCCAAGCAATTTCTATTTTTTATTTTTTTATTATTTAATTTGTGTTATTTATTTCGACTTTTGGCATTTTGAAGTGTTAAATATGCAAAAATAAATTTAAAATAATACGAAAAGGTAATTTCACATTTGACCTTCCACAATTTTACCAATTTTACACAAATTACATTTCGACTAAATAATTGGTCATAATTATATTTGGCATTTGGGTCAAATAATAAATTATATACACATATATTTATATGCATGTATATATATATATATATTTCAATAATAAATTTAACAATTATTTTGAAAACGATTAAATAAAATTTAGTAAAATTAATTAATTGCTGCAAGCTCTTTAGACAATTAAAAATTAATTATCACACAATATTTAATTTAATTTTGTTCCAAATAATTCAATAAATCAGAATATATAAATAAAATATATAAAAATAAAATATTTCGAAATATTAATAGTTCAAGTAGAATAGAATCCATGTGAGGCTGACTTGCTCGACTAGAATTATACATACGCTTAGTGTGATATAGTTGATAGATCAAAATCTTAAATATAAGTGAATCAAATAAGTCATACCTATATTATCTTCTTCTTATTTGGCACTACAGTCCAGTATGAACCTTGGCCTCTCTCACGTTTTGTCTCCATCTGTCCCTATCTGCTGCTACTCTCATCCCGTTCAGTACTTCAATCGTTCTTGCATCACCATACACGTTCTCATGCCATCTTGTTCTTGGCCTACCTCTGTGCTTTGCGTTGATGCTGTTCCGCATTTTCTCCGACTCCATTCTTATTACATGAGCAGTCCTTTGTAACCTTTGCGACTTAATGTATCTCAGTATGTTTTCGTTTCTAAGCAGTTCTTCAATTTCATTATATGTATATTATAATTATTATTATTACATATTATTTTTGACATGATCAAAAATATAAATTAAAGAACTTAGTCTAATCACAAAAGATTTCCAACTATTCCTATCACGCGCTATAGTTCTGAGAATTAACTAAAATATTTCCTCGATTCTCCGTTGATTGTCTTTCTCCATATAATCTTTATAATCTTTGGTCAATTGTGATTTTTTCTTTTTGGTCGATGTGCGATTTTACTGAAGAGTTTGTGTAGAGTGTGATCCAACCACATATACATTCTTTTAAGATTTGTTTATAAATTAACTTTTGTTCTGTTATAGCTCATAATTGCTCATTGATCGTTCTATGCCACCATATAGTACTCCTAAAATTTGTCTCAAGCATCTATTGAAAAAAGTTTGTAGCTTGTTTGTGATGACGATTTCCAATTTCTTGATTCAGTCGCACTAATTACTTTCAATTCATACCAATGGAATACTCAGACGGAAGGAGCAAATAATGAATGACACTTAAAACCAAGCCTAATATATCATTATCTCCGACTGCCGTGTGTGAAGGCCTGTAAGGATATCAGTTCCTACAGTATTAGAAGATGCAAGTTTTCTTCGTTTTTTTGCTTTTCTGGTCACAAAATTGCTTTGAGTAAACAGGAGAATATTGAGATTGGAGTTTTTAACACTGTGTGTATGCAATATGAACGAAATACATTGTAGTCGTCGTTAGAAGCCGGAATGACTTCAGTTCGGTTATAGTTTATTACAGTTAAAAATAATCGTTTAAGATCGCAGTACTTTATTTCATTGTATTAATTGTTAAAATTATTTAATATATTCTTAATCATCTATTACTAATAATTCAAAAATCTGTTGGTTTCGTTCTGTTGTTGGATGTACACTCATTCACTAAATTGTTTTTAAAAAGTCATTCTAACATTCAGATTCTTTATATAATTTAATTTTGTAAAAATAGTTGGTCGATATTTAATTCTTAAAAAGTAGTTGTGATTATTTAGTAATTAGTCTTCTTTTATCCTATACATAATTTAATAAACATTTTAGTTATTTGCTAATTAGAGCAAGATACTAAACAATATTCCAAATTTGTGTGTAGAAGTGAGCTATTGGATGTTGATTAAGATTAAGCTAATTTATCTTAACGAACGAATATTAAAAATACCTTTAAGTTTGCCGTCAGCTGACAGTTGACACTTAAACCATTTACTTAAATTGATTTTAAATAGGGTTTAGTAAGTTAGTAATGCCTTTAAGGATGTTTAATTTTCAGAATGTTCAGAACTAAAAGCGACTTTGGAATTTTTAAAACAAGTTTGAAAGAAGAAGTTTAGAAGAAGAAGAAGAAGTATCTTTTTCTCTGAAATAATCATTCATATTCAATTAATCTGTCATCTATTATAAAAGAAAAGGACTGACAGATGCAATTAACAGTTTTAAAGTTATTGTATTTTAAAGTTAAGCAAATAGAAAAACGCCGAAAACTTTTTGCCCAATTTAATACATGGTATATACATATACTATTTAAAATTAAAAAGTTATTTTAAAATATAATTGCTATTATAACTAAATGATTTATCAAATAGGATTTAAAATGATTATTATATTGAAATTAATTAAAAATAATTATTTTTTTATTAAAATTTTCTACGAATTTGTTTGATGGATTTTACAATTTTCCAAATAATTTTGATATTTTTTAGTAATTTATTTCGATAAAAACCTTTCAGTGAAAAATGGGATATTATGTAAAAATAAAAAATCTATAAACATAAAAACATCGAAACTTATTTTTATTATTTATTTTATTTTTTATTTAATATTTATTAACGTTATATTTTAAAAATTTTTAATCAAAAACATTTTTAATTTTCTGCCAATTTTATTAATATTTATTTATTATATTTGAAAAATAATGAAAATTAATCCAAAAATATTTTTCAAAGTATAAAAATTAAATATACATTATTTGAACCATTGAGTTAAGTTTATTTTCTTTGTTTTTAATAATTATATTAATTAATATGCCAAATAAATCCTTGTTATTTTATAACAATTACTTTTGCCAAACATTTTCTTTAACAATGAACTTATTTTGTATTTATTATGTTGATAAAGAGTTTCTTATCCACGGCATAGTAGCCATAAATAAAACATTTCACGCCGAAAGGGATTATTAATACCAGTAAACATATTAATCACACAAATCACAGCAGAGTGCCACCACTCAATTCCTTATGCCCCTCGAGCACATTAAAATCCATATAGTTGTACCCTGTTTTTACACTCCTAATGGTTGTTAATGTAAATTACTGGAAATTTCCTGCTGTTGTGTTGCCATTCCTTCCTTCTTGCTACGCGCTGCCCTAGAAAACAAATGGCGCCCACTTAATTAACAAAATAAATTATTTACACTGTTCACATAGAACAGTAGAGAGTGATATAAAATCAACTCCCCATGTCAGAACAAGATGTGAAAATAAATAGAAAACTACGTTCAGTCGTGATGACTGTAACATATAGGATAATTTATAGTTTTCAGTTTAAAATATCTTACGTGAATTACACTAAATTCAATTTTTTATATTTGATTTAAATTGTTTTTGATCTGATTTATAATTGCGTTGCAAATATTTTCTTAAAACTTGGAGTTAATTAACTTTTTTGGTTCCAACAGGAAAAAAGTTGCAACTAAACATACTCAACAGTTAAGATTATAGTAAAGTTATATGTAGTCGTTTTTTTATAAAATAAAATAAACACTTTTACGGTGTTCTCTTATATCTTGAACGCCTGTTGCGTTGTTTGTCGATTTCTGTTCCCAGCGTTTTCTCTGTTCATGAGCCTGGAGGTGGATAAGGATGATACCACTAATCACTAGTACTGCTAGCTCGGATATAGTTCGGTATGCAGAAGCTACCAGAAAATGCTTGTAGGGATGGCGGCTATCAACTTATCGAATGAATATTTTAAATACAACATAATACCCAGAAATGGACGTGAGGTCTGTTCACCATTATCGTGTGATTCATACGTAATGGAAAATGTACTGCATAAAATGGAACATATTATCATATACCATAAAAATTTTTCATAAACTTATTTTAAGTTTTTTATATTTGACGCTGTTAGTTAGTACATATGTTGGTTATATTTTTGGTGTTGTTAGCTGGCAATTTCTTTTTCGTTTGTTTTAATCTATTTAGTTGAATCAGCTTAAAAAGAACCCTTTCGTATGTGATGAACGATTTTTGTGAATTATGTGTATGTAAAATGATTAATTTTTTTTTGAACAATATTATAATTTATATATTATTATTTGAATAACGTAAATATGCAGTTCAAATATTAAAAAATTCGGTCGAAAAGTTATATGCGGACAATTTAGTGAATATGTGTTTTTAAAGATTATTGATGATGCTGATTTGGTGATATTTGAAATATCTGCATGTAAATCCAAGAATCTACTTGAGAAAAAATTGTATGTATTCAGAAATATTCTCAGCATTACCTTGTTTTTATTCGGAGAGAGATTTCATGTGGTAGTATATAGATTTTTCAAACTGTAATTGGGTTTTTACTAAACAATTTTCAACTAATATTTGGTGAGATATTTGGTATTATAATAAACGAGTTATTATAAAAAATTAATGAAATTTAACTGGTATAGCGGTATATATAAAATCAACCTTAAGCCATTAAGTACCAGGGAATTTTAGACTTGCAATTTTACGGTGAAATTTCTATAGTAAATAGTAAAATAAAACAAGTTTAAGTAAATGAGAAGAGTTTAATATTTATTTGAAAGATTACTCCCGCTTTATATTCAAACCAAGCTGTGTGATGCACCACACGGTGGTCTAAAATGGGTTAAATGATGTTGAGGATTTTTTTATCACGACTCTTTCTGAAAGTACATTAATTTTGATATATATTTTGATATAATTTATTAAGTAATTCTATTCATAGTAATACTTTATTGCCGACAAAATGACTGTAGCTTTCTATGGAGTAAATTGCAAACTTAAGTCAAATGGGACATAATAATATGAAAAGTTTGTTTAAATATTAACATTAAGTGAAAGAGGGGCATAGTCATTGAAAGTAGGTGAAGTAGTGAAAAAATATGGCGCAAAGAGAAAGTGACGAAAGAAAAAATAATGCAAGTGACCATAGTTGATTTAATACTGTTTAAACTTTTTTTCATCTTCAAGTGTACTTAAGGAAAGTAGCAAAAAATTGTTTAAGACAATTTCTACTGCGACGTTGTAAGGATGGGAAATTACTATTTAGTGTAAATATTGTCTTCCTTAAAGAGGTTTCTATTCCACTCTTATAGAAATTGCTTCCCATTTACTTGGTTAGTCATTGTTCACGGTTGTCACTACAGCAACAATGAATAATTTATGCTAATGTAGCATACAACGAGCTGTAAACGATGCTGCAAGGCGTTTTTATATTGTCAAGGAAAACTGAAAATAAGGTAAGTTAATTAATACCAAAAAGCCAAGGAAGCTGTTTGCTTTCCTTAATCTACTAATTTTTTTAATATTACGATTTGTAGTCGTAGGATAAAAGTGATGCATGAGCATATCTTGACCTTCTGCTTAATATTAGCAAATAAAAACAGTACGAAATGTTAGGTAATAAGGAAAGAAAAATGAAAATGATTAATTAATTTTTAAATAAAAATAAAAAGCATTAATAAATAAATTCTTGGAAATGTAGGCAATAAACGAAAGTAAAAATATTTTCCTGAAAATCATTTAAATTATATTCATTATGTGTATCCTTTTAGACAATTTTATTAAAAATAAGTGCTTGTTTATTGCCAACAGCAAACATAAAAACAAAATAATATTGTAAAAGTTTTGCTTGTTTCGAACTGAAAATGTTGCAAACTTTTACAGAATTAAATGGAATATGCTGCCATAACGTATTTGAAAAATAATAATAATAAACTGCATATTGCGAATAAAGTGAATAAAGTGAAAAATATCCATAATAAAATCATATACGTAAATAATTGTTTGAAAAATGACTGCAAGCGGTTCAGAAAAATTTTTTCCCGTCTCTCAAAGTACACAGACACCCTCAGCTTAAACAAATTAGTTTGAAATTAAAATTTGTCTAAGCTTTTCCAGCACATCGAAATACAAACTAATAAAGTCAATTTGTGAAAGAGTTTGTTCCGTTGGAAAAAGTTTGCACAGAACCATGAAATATTGTATCTATCTATCTCGCATCCATCTACTATCTGACTGTGCTTTATGTACTTAGATGTGTTTGGATTGATGAATTGGGCTGTTTTGCACAGTTTCATATATGTGTGTACATAAATTCCACTACACATTGTGAGTTTCAAAATTTATTGTTCACAATTTCTGCATTCTGAGTTTTTAATAGTTTCAAGTATAATTTAAACTTGATTCTAATTAAATTTTATTTGCAATTATTATTATAATTATTCTAGTAAATTTTAATGGAGCACAGCATCTAATATTGTGTTCATTACAGTAAATAAATAAAATTAAATTAGAATAATAAAATGAAATAATATTTAAAATAAACTACATGAGACTTTGAAGTAAATAAAATAATAAAATAAATAAACAAAATTAAATTACAATAATAAAATAAAATAATATTTAAAATAAATTACATGAGATCTTGTAATAAATAATATAATAAAATAAATAAACGAAATTAAATTACAATAACAAAATAAATAAATAAAATTAAATTGTAATAATAAACTAAAATAATCTTTAAAATAAATAATAAGAGACTTTGAAGTAAATAAAATAATAAAATAAATAAACAAAATTAAATTACAATAGTAAAATAAAATAATATTTAAAAT
>NC_051847.1:192224470-192236196 GCF_002237135.1 Teleopsis dalmanni | reverse complement strand
TTATAAATTAAATAACTGGAAATTCAGAGTTTCGCTACATTTCAGAGATAAATTAT
Source organism: Teleopsis dalmanni (assembly GCF_002237135.1). Classification (NCBI taxonomy): domain Eukaryota; kingdom Metazoa; phylum Arthropoda; class Insecta; order Diptera; family Diopsidae; genus Teleopsis; species Teleopsis dalmanni. Next base: position 192,236,140 of record NC_051847.1, on the reverse strand, counting down.
TGAAAATGAAGAAAACCTCAAATAACTTAAAGGTCACAGATTTATTAAATTAATCTCAAGTTGCACAAAATGTAAACTACAAGCAAATAAGCATTTGAAAATTTATTGGAAATAAAACAAGTTAAAATGAAATGGGAAAAATACCGAATTCTTGAAAAATAATTTTCTAAAATAAATTGTGAATCACCTTATTTCCATATATCACTTGAATTATTATAAATCATTTCACAGTATGTCCAATAAATAAACAATAGATCCCCACAATATCAATCTGAACTCATTAGCAATTTTAATTTAGTAAAACCACAGACAACTTATGCTCAATGCACGATTTACTTGCAGCAGTTGGTTACAGAACTATAACATAGAATAATTTATTAATGTCAATTTTTTTGGCCGAAAGTCTTATGACGAAAAGAAACTTTTTAAAAGTTAGAAGGGTTCACATAGAAGTAAAAAGACAAAAATTTTAGTTAATTTATTGAAATTTGTCTGACCATACAACCCTGTTTCGAGTAGTCATCATCAATGGTCTTAGGAAATATTTGAATTTTTTAATTAGTTTATAGCCCATATATAATTTATTGGGCTGCAAGTACCACGCTTAGAACTCATGTTTATCAAATTAGCATAACAAAATAGAATATTTTGTCGAAGAAAATAGTTTCAGTCAGTATAAGAAACCGAGAAACGGAAGAAAAAATTTCGTATACAAATGGTACGAGAATTTAAAGCAACTAGTGTGAAAATAATGGTAATAGTTTTTTAAGAACGAGTTGTGAGAACAGTGGACTTAAACGGAAGAAAAAATTTCGTATACAAATGGTACGAGAATTTAAAGCAACTAGTGTGAAAATAATGGTAATAGTTTTTTAAGAACGAGTTGTGAGAACAGTGGACTTAACTATTTTTTTTTTTACAAATATAACTCTTAATTATAGACATTTAATTCTTTTTTGTTTAAATAAAATTAAATAATAAGAATTAGTTTTAAAAAACTTCGTCTTTTAAAAAGCAATTACAAAAAATAGATCAACAGATGGTATTTGAAATTGAGTAGATTATGTGAACTAGTTTGGTAAACTGTTTTACGATACTTCAGCTAGTAGTGGTGATCTTTACTTTACTATAAATCTTAAATTTAATTTCATTTTTCTCTTCTAGAACGTAGAACAAATTTTCAATACCTTCTATTATCTCACAACCATCATCATTTTAAAAAGCGATGTCTTCGCTTTCCATTTTTCTGATGTAATCATTATTGACATAAACAATATTTGATTAACCTGGTTGGTCTGTATTAATTTTGAAGCTAAACAAATCCATAACTAAAAGAGATGAGAGATACATAATTTGAAGACTAAAGTTCAGGCTTCAGCTAGCTCAGCTTCAGCTACCTCAGTGTAGCTACCTCAGTTTCATCTAGCTCAGCTTCAGCTACCTCACCTTAACCTAGCTCAACTTTACCTAGCTCAGCGTCAACTAGCTCAGCTTCAGCTAGCTCAGATTAAACTAGCTCAGTTTCAGCTAGTTCAGTTTCAACTAAATCAGCTTCAGCTAGCTCAGCGTCAGCCACCTTAGTATCAGCTAGCTCATCTTTCTATAACTACCTAGTATATATGTCGATATGAAATCATATCAACGATTCATGCAAACACTTATATTTTAAAATTGATAGAAATTACTTTGCCTTTTGTACGAATCACAACCCCTTTAGTTGACAGATAATTTTACTCATAATTAAATCATATACATACGTTTATTATTACTATGCCACTATTACATATATGAGCCAACACCCGCAGTCTCTTATATATACATATATCGATAAATAATAATTGATATATAGTAAATCTTCTAAGATTGTCGTTATTAATACAAACAATTGTCGTAAAAAAAATCCGGAGCTGAAATGCAAGCGATGCATTTCAATCTGTTAATGTTCTTAATGTAGAGATAGAAGTCTACATGGTTCTAAACGACGAGGCACTCCCATTATAATTGTGGGAGAAGGTTTTGGGTAAGAACGGTTTTAAATGTATCATAAAGATTTAGGCAGCAACTCAAAATACTCGCTGATTAAAGGAGTATCTTTCTTTCGTCTACTATACTCTATAATAATAATCTATTCTATAATATAATGGAAGATTGACCCAAACTTGAAGCAAATTTGAATTGGGAATGTTGAATATATTAAAAATGTTAAGATAAAATTAAATAACATTTCTATAACAAAACCTTCAAGGTAAATTCATACGAAAAACCTGTAGTTGATATTATATTAAAACAACCAATTTAACCAATATAATAATAAACCATTTCTAATAATAAACGATATATAATAATAAACCATATATAATATTAAACCATATATAATAACAAACCATATATAATAATAAACCATATATAATATTAAACCATATAGATTAATAAACCATATATAATAAAAAACTATATATAATAATAAACCATATATAATAATAAACAAGATATAATAATAAACCATATATAATAATAAACCATTTATAATAATAAACTTTATATAATAATAAACCATATATATTAATAAACCATATATAATAATAAACCATATATAATAATAAACCATATATAATAATAAACAATATATAATAATAAACCATATATAATAATAAACCATATTTAATAATAAACCATATATAATAATAAACAAGTATTTAATAATAATAATAAACCATATATAATAATAAACGATATATAGTAATAAACGATATATAATAATAAACGATAATAATAAACCATATATAATATTAAACCATATATAATAATAAACTATATAAATTATTAAACCATTTATAATAATAAACCATATATAATAATAAACGATATATAATATTAAACCATATATAATAATAAACCATATATAATAACAAACTATATATAATAATAAACCATATATATTAATAAACTATATATAATAATAAACCATATATATTAATAAACCATATATAATAATAAACCATTTATAATAATAAACCATATATAATAATAAACCACATATAATAATAAACCATATATAATAATAAACCATTATAATATAATGAGTTATTTATTGAAATTATAACAATAATCTAATAAACTATATAGATTTAATCAATTATGTATTGTTGTGATCTTGAAATGGTTATAGGATATAGAAAGTAAGTATTTTAACGATAATTTATATTAAATGTATCTCTAAATTATCGTTAGGAATTCCTATCAGCACAAGAATAAATGTATAAAACATATAATTTATATTAAATCACTCCTTATATGAGAGTTCAAATAAAAGATGACCTATTAATTATTAATATATATTTTAATTATAAATAAATATTAATTTCATTATGTCTTCGGTTTGAGATTGTTTCAAATCTCTATTGAAGTAAAAAAAGAAATTAATTTAAAAATGTTAAGAAAACCCAAACTAAGTTGAAAAAAACCAAAAGATTAATATTTAGATAATCAGCCAATAAATAAAATATTTTGTTTAATTTCATCAACCTTCAAACTAAATAATGCAAAGAAATAATCTTATGCTTATCCGTGCTTGCAGCTGCTTGTCGTGCTCTCGTTAAAAGACCAACGCCGAAGCCTACAAAGTATTTTCGAAAATACCGATTAAATACAAATAAATTTATACCATTAATGAATTCTAAAAAACAAATTTACATTTTATTTAAATTAATAATACTCTGCTCGTATGCAATACCAATCAATTTAAATAACACTGAATCATGTTAACTAAACTCTCTTGCGAACGTCACTTTCAACATTTTTCAGAAAAACTTATCGTGACATCAATTGTGGGTCTGTGGATCTTTGTGGTTGAAATAATACTTATAAATAATGCTAATTGATAAATAACAACAATAAACATTTAAAATGAAAATAATTATTATTATAATAAATGTAACTATCCACAGAAAATGTTTACACTTCAGAATATTTAATTATTTACTCATTGGGAATTCCCGGAAATTTCCTTTTCAATGAAATTTACCTTCACTGTATTGTGAATCTATTTATTTTTTAAATAATTGTTTTAGTATTAGAAAACTATTGAAAAAAGGTGCAATAAGTGTTAATAAGTTTAACGTACTATTTTTCCACTAAACTAATATTTTCAATCTAACATATAGACAGACGTTGGCATTGCACGATCAAGTTATGAGATATTCATTGGGTAAATCTTGTGCTCATTGAAAATCCACAGAATCACAATCTACTTTATCTCATTGCGAATGTTCTCCACACACACTTGCTAAAATCTTCGCTACGAATTGCTCTCACCGTTTACAGGTTCTATGCTTCTAATCATCACCTCTGACATTACAAACTAATTATTACTGATTATTTCGTCTTATACTCGTATTAGCTCCGAAACTAGAGATAATCTGTATGTGTAAGGTAGCAGCAAAACAAACTGGATCTGTTTAGAGTTTAAGACTGACAGCTTCGCTATAAGATCAGTTCATTGTAGGCTTAGAGCTTACCGAGTAAACAACGCTAGAACTGGGAACGCTAATTAATTAAAAATTATCTTGTATCGCAGTGCACTTAAAGTAATTATGAAAATGATTAATTGGAAACCATTAAATATTAACATTATATTTTTAATTGGAATAATTCTAACCATATGCAGTGGAACAAATGGTAAGTTAGTTAAGTGAAGAAGTCACATGAAAGTATAAATATTTACATAAAATTCTGCGCTCACATCGGTGCCGATAAAACTAGTATATGCCAATAATTAATTATTATAATTATAATCAGTATTTCAAATTGAATAAGTACGAATAAAATACATCTATTGTTTAAAGTGTCGGAAAAAATACTTCTATCGAACGTACTTAATTGGGATGCGCAAAACACGTCTATATATGTGAATTACACCATACTACATAGTATAGAATTGTAATAACAAGTTAAACACTAATCTATACTGCAAAACCACAATGTTGTTATATGGCATATTATCAGTTATAAAAAATTTGTACACACATACAAAAAATTTAGTTTATATGTGTAGTTTATACTGTATATATCACTTATATATAGGTATATTAAGTGAAACTGTGATTGATAGTTGAAGGATATGTGATTAATGTATTAATGTCATTGATAACTGATAACTGATAAGAATGACGTGTAGTGCTGAAAATAATTATTAGGCAAAAATATATAATGATGTTATTTATCACTAACTGTAGATTATAATAAACAAAGACTTACACAAAGAGTAGTCTAATCAATATCTGTAGAACCAAATTTTTTGAAATACTATTATACTGAACAACGTATGTGATTGATGTGGTGATCTCAGATGGTTTTAAGAACTATTTTCTTTCCTGCATTTTATAAAAGAATAACTACAGAATGTGCGTTTTCGAGTCTAAGTATGGTAGAAAATTTTTAATATGATCTATTCAACTCCTAAAACAATGGGCTATTTGGAATACAAAGAGTTGTCTTTAGGACAAGAACTTTTGAAAAACAATTAAACTGAACTAAAAGCCTATTATTTTGTGCATTATATAAAAAATGAAAACATAATGTAGGTAATCGAGTCGAAGTGTGGTACAAAATGTCTAATATGATCCATATACAGCTGCTTCGTATAAAAAACAATAGGCTATTTGATAAACAAAGAGTTGTCTAAATACTATCTCTGGCACAAAAATTTTTAAAAACAATCTAAATGAACTTAAAGACTATATTATTTTGTGCATGATACAAGTCTGTGCCTTATTAAGACAAGAATGAAAACAAAATGTAGGATTTCGATGGTGTAGGAGATTTCTGACGTGACCCATACAGCTGTTTCATGAAGAAAACAACTTTAAAATATTAGTAAAAAATTTTTTAAATAGCAGTAAAGTATTAGTTTTATTCATGACTAGAACGCATTTTTAATTGTGAAATTGTGAAAAGGAATTCGTCGAGAGCGAATTCCTGCATCACTAAGCAAGCCCTAAAGTGGAACCCGGCAGTCGCCAGCCTGGCGCTCCCTCATGAGCATGGGTAAGGATAATTGATGCCGAACTAACATTAGCGCGATTCTCATGGAACAACATCTGCACGGCAGCTCCAAATAGAATACGGTTCAGAGGAATTGTTGAGGCCCTATGCTTTACTGGGCGTTAACGGAACAAAGAAGAAGAAGTTTTATTCAAAATATTATTTACATACTTATTATTATACTTAAACCCCCTCGGAGATCACTACCTTGTCGTGGTGAGGGGACTAAGTAAGGTTAAGCACTCCTCGAGGTGTACTGTTCAGGGCCACCAATACCGGAAAGATAATAATAAATCACTATTATTAATTTATTAGTAATTATAACCATTATTAGTATATAGCATATATGGTATTCCTTGCTTTATACGATAGGCCTTCATAACTTTAGAGTTGTTTTTATATGTTTATTATGATATATTAAATATATATAAGTAGAATGACATTTCAAAAACTATCAAAGATGATCTGGTGTACCAATACGAAGATCGTCAATTCGATTTGCGAACAATTTTATATGATAAAAATCCTTACTTAGATTCTTTTCAAATAGATAGATGAACTAACATGTTAATTAATTTTAAATATAAATAGAAACCTGTGTATTAGGTTGGTGAGTGATATAGAAGAACTCTTATAAACTTTCATAATTTGTTGCTATTTTGGTCTTAAACCACTTATAATTTTTTTTACTTAAATTATAGCTGATTACGATTATGGCGCCTGTACAACGCCTAATAATGAATCTGGTCTCTGCATACACATTGACGATTGTGAATATTTATGGAATATGCTTTTAAATCCAGTAAATCGACAGGAATCGTTTTTGGCCAAAAGTCAATGTGGTTATGACAATACAGCTACTACTCCCGCACATAGAATTTTGGTGAGAAAATAATTTTTATTAGAACTATGAAAAAAATATGATTAAACGTAATACAATATAATTTTAGGTCTGTTGCGCGGATAAATATTGCAATAAGCCAAAACCAGAGGCAAATAATGTACCAAAACCAGGAAATGTACTACCAGAAGCCGGTAAATGTGGTATATCGTTAGAAAATCGTATTTTGGGTGGTCAGAATACATCACTCTTTGAATTTCCATGGATGGCACTTATTCAGTACAAGAAACGTAAGCTATTTTTTATACGATCATAATATATTTTTTATTAATTTTCATATATTTATAGCTAACAATGTGTACGAATTCCATTGCGGTGGTAGTCTTATAAATTCACGTTACGTACTAACGGCTGCGCATTGTGTGAGAAACGAAAAAACTCCGGGTACTTGGGAAGTTAACAAAGTACGATTGGGTGAATGGAATACAACATCAGATCCTGATTGTGTAGTAGATATAAATGGACATAAGGAGTGTGCATTGCCACATGTTGACGTAGAAGTTGAGGAGACTATAGTGCATGAGAATTATATGTGGTCATCACGTGATCAATATAATGACATTGCATTAATACGTTTAAAGGAACCTGTTCAATATACTGGTTTTGTAGAACCAATTTGTTTACCTATTTCTTCAGAATTGCGTTCTAGTAGTTTCAAAGATCAGCTATTAGATGTAGCTGGCTGGGGTGTAACTGAGAAACCTGTTGCCAGTGATGTTAAGCTCAAAATAAACGTCACCACTTGGCAGATACCAACGTGTCAGGAAAAATATAAAACATTCCAAATTACACTAGACGAAAATAAACAATTATGCGCTGGTGGTAGACAAGGAATTGACACTTGTAACGGTGACAGTGGCGGTCCTTTAACAATCCGCACAAGAGCTGGTAATAAGGATGTATATTTTGCAGCCGGTATTGTTTCATATGGACCTAAACCCTGTGGTATTAAAAACTGGCCTGGCATGTATACACGTGTTGGAGCATATGTTGATTGGATCATTAGTAACTTGAAACCATAATCATATATATGTATATACATAATAAAGTAATGTATATATATATATATTCATATATATGAATGTGATTTATAACGATTTTATGCCAAACTGAGAATATAATTTTGATTATAAAATTATAAATATTTTTATAAATAATCCTTTGCAATATAATTATTTATTTCTTACTCAAACTGTAATTTATATATCTATATTTTTTTATTTTAAATTTAAATAAATCAAATTATTTAATAAATTAAAAATGTTTTTTATAAAAACAAAAAAAATTCTAGACTGAATTTTGCGGAAATTTAATTAACACAAATTCATTATCATAGCCAAGGAACAATAAATAAATACAAGTATAATTTTTTATCAAGGATTTTATTAATAAAATAATTGTATTCTATTTGCTATTTGGATAATGTTAAAATTTCTACTTATCACGGAATTAGCATCTTACATTTTTTATATATAAGTATAATGATATATGCTATCAATTTATTTGCATATAAATATAGATTTTTTGCTTTACAAATATTATTAAAAAATTACTTTAGCGCACAAAGTAAATATTTATTTTGATTTTAAAAATTTGCAAATTAAAATTTTTTAATAAAGCTTAAGTTAAATTTAGATTTTTATATATTATATAATGTATTAATTCAAAACAATATTAAAAACATTTTTAAACGTAATTTCATTTTTCTAAATTGTTTATAATTGTTATGTTATAATTGCTATGTTATGCAATATAATTAACAATTTTAATTAATATTAATAATTTTTTAGTAAGTTTATATTGTTAGCAATTAATACTTTTTTAATTAAAGAAATTATTTTTATTTACTACTTACTTAAATAACAATAATATAATTTATTTTGGTGTTAAACATACGATCTAATAAACATATTAGATCGTACAGCTCAATAATTTTTTTTAGAAATTCGTTATATTAAATAATAAATAATATTTGAATAGTTATTAGTTAGGTTAGCATATAATAATTAATTTACTAGAAAAACAATAATCATAATATATATGACAATGTCAGAGGTTATGTTATTAATACGGATAGTGCTTCCAAAGTTTAAATTCAAAGAGGTTCAAAGAATAGCATATGATGTTCGAACATTTTTCAGCAAAGCCATGTTCGACAAAATAATGGTCTAAGCTTATTCGAAGCTAAAATAAAACGTATAATTTTAATATTAAAGTTATAATTACTATATTTAAACTGATTTACTAGAGAACTTATAATTTTTATAATAAGTTCAAATAATAATAATACATATAGTTAAAATCTTTCATATCTACTATTTTAACAAGTTATATTTTATTTAAATTTATTTATATATAAGTATTAGTAAAAAGTTGAAGTAAATGTTACTACATTTATAAATTTAGATATTTGAAAAATTATGATTGTATCGCAATTTGATTTTAATTAGTTGATTAAAAGCTTAATAATTGTAAGCTTAAAGACAAACGAAATATTGAAAGCTGAAACTGTGTGCTGCAATTTAAAATTAAATAAAACAAGTTGTTTAATATAAGCATAACATATTCATAAATAGATAATAAATAAATAAAAAATTTATAATAAAGAGATAAATACTTCAGTATAATTTTTTCAAAACGAGATTTTTCGAAAAGTAGTGAACTACAACAACAAAAATTCTTTTTATATTATTTTAATTAATTGAATTTTTGGCTGACCATACGCAGCTGTTTCAAGTATTGCCAAATACCCATGATCAGTGGGCTTGGAAATAATTCTTGTATTTAATTATTCGTAAATAATTTTTTGTGAGCGCAAGTATCAGGAATTGAACTCGTGCCCTGTCAAATTTTAAGCTCAGAGTCAGCGTTCATTAATCAACTAACCCAAAGCCGTACTTCACTTTTATGTTCGCATATTTTTCTGAAGTTTTGTTAATTTTGTTTGAAATATTTATTAATAAATCTAATTGCTGTGTTATATTAGAACGATATTACAAGCCAGCTATAGAATAATTAAATTAATTATATTTTATTTTCAATTGTTAAATTTCAATACTATTTTGTTTGCAGAGGCATTATTTGTTGCATGCTTTTATATTATTCTTTCTTGTATATAGAACCTAATCTAAGAACATAATACCGAGAAAGTCATGCTAATATTACTCCACGATTCGCATGTGTGAAGTTTTTTTCAAAACTTAATATTTTCGTTTTATATTAGATTTAAAATTTACTTTAATATTTAATGATTAAAAATATTGTTAATAACAATTAAATAAATATTTAAATATAATTTAACAAAATAAATATACAATTTAAACTTTTTAAATTTATTCTAGCTATAGTTTTTAATAACACGAATTTTAAATTTGTTATTATTTATCAATTCTGAAATATAGAGGCAAACAAAAAAATACTGTTATAACCAATATAAAAAATTCGTATAAGGAATTAATTCGATTTCGTTTAGAAGAAATTTAATTATAGAGCTAAATTTGAATTTAGCAGAATAGATTAAATTTTGAGTTTCATAATATGTTTTAGCGTAATATATATATAATTTAAAACAATTTTCTTTTAAATTTTAAATAGTTGATATCACTTTTCATAAATATTGGAATGAAAGTACGAAAAAACAAATACTGCAAAATTGGTTCAAAGAAATTGAATTTAATATTAACATAATGCTAAATAAAATTTGTTGTATTATTTTGAATTTGTTTCTGAATATAACAAAGTGCTATGTAAAATTTTGGCAATGCATAATTTAGGTGTTATTTTTTTATATAATATTGGGAACGTTTAAAAATTAAACGTTAATTAAACTGCAGCATAGATTAAAGGACTTGTGGTAATTGAAAAATAATTAATCTAACGGTATTTGTTCCTCTGTGTTGATGAATCCAAAACTTAATTCGGGTTTGTTGATGGTGTTGTCATCGTACAAGAAACGTAATTGAGTATCCAGATGATCCAACAGACCTTTGACGGCTAGACAAAATCCACGACTGGCAGGTACAAGTGGAAAATCTGGTAAAATGCTAACTGTATCGCCTAGAGAAAAAATTTATTAACATAAATACATAATATGATTTTATATTTTATATTATTATATTATAATATAATATAATTTTTCTTTTTCTTAATAAAAAAATTCATTAACATAAAAAAGGAAAAAATAAATAAATATATAAATAACATTTGTTATATATATATTAAAAACTTGTACAAATACTATAAAAACTATATTACTATATATTACTATTTAATAACTAAATAACATACTATTAGCCTGTCATGAATATATATTTAAAACACTAGTTTTGTATATATTCTATTTTGTCATAATTTAATTGCTTACCTAAAGATCTAAAGCCGGTTGGTGTTTTTGCAGTCATATCATTGCTTAATTGAATGTAACCTTTAATTCGATTATAAAATCGTCGACCATTAACACTATAATAATCACAAACTTCTTGGCGAAATAGTTCGCTAGGTTGTGCCAACAATTTGCTAGTCGCTTGGACCAACTTAATAGTGGCCATTTCGTTGTACATACGGGAATTTTCATGTCCCTGTTGAGTTTCTAATCATTTGTAACAAATACAAAAAAAAAAAACATAGTAATGCAATGTTTATAATAGAAAGAACTTGGTTTTATAATACCTTTATGCTTTTCATAACCGGCTTCGTTATAATAAGGTTCGTTTACGAGTATTAAGCCT
>NC_051847.1:192211058-192224370 GCF_002237135.1 Teleopsis dalmanni | reverse complement strand
AAAAAAACAAACTTCAGAGGATCGACATATAATATTAAGGTCCATCTAAGGAGAATGTAGATCTACTCAATTAGCTAAAAGAGTGATTTTAATTCCACATTCCTTGTTATTGTGTTTAGAGTGATGAGTATATAAGAATGAGTCGGACGCACTAATATATGTAAGTATCTGGCCAATACAAATGTTGGAAATATTGCCAAGTGTATTAACTTTGATATGTAACAGATACATCAGAGATAATTTTTTCTGGTATTTTTTTATTTAATATTATAATATATGATATAAGTTTCAGCATACTTTAAGATTTAAAAAAAAAATTACTTTTTAAAATTTGCTATTTGATATGAAGTCATATATGTATTTACAAATAAAAGCATCAGTTAAATCAAATAGTTACTACATTTATTTGATTTAGCACTCTGTGGCTTTTACCTCTTTTGCTTTACTACTAAAGTGATCATATAACTTTGTTCAATAAAAAGCTTTGTTGCTTTTTAATATTTTCCATACGTATTCAAGAATCTGTTGCAAATATAAATCAATTTTAATTTACATCAATAATAAACAAGGGGCTCTACGTAGAAAATAATAGCTGAACAAATTATACAAAGAAAACACATTTTCTTTTAAAATATATTGTACTTAAGCAACAGTCAAAAATTAACGACGTTCTGGTACGACATTTCAAAAATTGTCAAATGGTCAAATGAACAAATTTGAACTCTTACTTGCAAAAAGATCTTTTTCTTTTTCTAGACAAATCCTAACCAGGTATCTTGGAGTGCATTACCGTCTCAGAATGATTTCTCTGCTTGGAAGTAGCGTTCTTTGGTGTTCATAGCTGAGATTGGTATTGAAATATTTGATAGGACACAGTGGTTTAGAAAAAGACGTCTTTACACAATACAAAAAAGCTGACATTACTAACACATCCCAAGCAGACACATCGGTGTGCATTACCATCTTAGAATAATATATTTGCCTGGCAAGGTTATTGATTTGGGTCTAGACTGCGACACTGTAACAATATATTTTTTATGTCAATAGTTATTGGCAATAATTATAATAAATTTTTACGTTTGTAGGCCGACAAGATGTTTGGCTAGGGACTCTTGCAGGCGGTAGAATAGTTCTATTAAAGTCGTAGTGCTCTCCATATATGTTTATTATTACTTAGTAATCATTAATATAATAAATATGTTTAAAACAATTTAATCATGAAACAGAATTGGAGAGAAAGATTGAAGAAGATAAAGAGAAATAGAAGCAGAGAGAGAATGAAGAAAAGCAGAGAAAAAGAGAATACAGGAATTCCATACTAAATCGAGCTACTACTTTGTTTAAATTTGACAAAAGCACTTCACTCTTGATTAGTATTAGAAAGATTAGCTGATATAGTCGACTTCGAATTAGTGTAATTGATAGAAATATGCATCTAAGATATTTTCATTAATAGTACTTTTTTAAATTATTGAATTTTTGATATATATTATTTAAGCTATATATATATATTAAGATATATATTATTATTTATATTATTTGGTAGCTTTTATGGATATAAAACTAAGGTTACAATCAAAACAATATCAAATAAACTGCAAATAACTATTCATAGATGTTAGTGAATAACTCTTGACGTTTCTTTCAAACATACTTAATATTAGTATTTTATTATGTATGAGAAAGTTTGGATAGATTGATTACATTGAATGGGAATCAAGATAAGGTATGTATTATATAAATACACTATATGTAATATTTTTTAATTAATTAATTATTTTATTAACTAATTATTCAATTAATATTTTAATAATATTAATATTTCTCTAATTAAATTTTTTATTAAAAGTTGTTACTCATACGCAGTGTTGTGTTCTGAATTTCATATTAAATCTTTTTGTTGCATTTCACGTTTATAACGTGAATTTTATTTAATATTATTAAAAAATTTTTCATGAAATCTAAAACTGTTATTCAACTTACATTTAAAGAAGATTTTGCTTTTCAATAGAATTGAGAAAAATATTTTGCAAAAAGTATTTATGGTTGTGCATTTTAAGTTTCTCTCGTCGATCTCATAAGGACTTATTACATATTATTATCTGTAAAAATGCACAGTGTTCCATTCCATTTCCATTTTCCATTCAACGAACTGAATTGAGGGATTTGTAGTTTACTAACGATTCCTAGTATTCAGTTTCATAAATAACGGAAAAATGAACAAATTTTAAAATGCAAAATACAAGCTTACATGCATTGCGTTCAGATATGTGAAATAAATTATTATTTAAAAATTAATGTCAAAAACATGCAAAATTTAAAACTTTAAATATATTGAAAAAGTACAAATTTTATAAAAATTAATAGAGAAGAAGCACTACAATATCTTCAACTCAAAGTGAATACATATGTAATAGTATGTAAAGGTATGCAATTTCATATTCTATTTGAAATATTTTTCTTTTAACTTAAAATAATTAATTTAGATGAATAATAATACACAAAATATTCATATTGGTAGTAGATATATGTTTAGATTTATTATCTTAAAAAATATTTATTATGTAATATTTTATTATTTTCAATAATTAAATTTCTTCATCCTAATGAATACACATTCGAGTTTTTATTAAAATTAAGTTTTCTTTAAAATTTATTAGAAATTTATATATTAAATCAGTTCGAAATAGTTGGAAGTTTATTCATCGTATGGTTAGAACTTTAACTTTTAGCTTGAATTGTGTCTCTCATTGAAAATTAACTAAAATATTTGAATTCTTAAAAATTCGCAAAAAACGAATTCTTTTTCGAATTCCTTGTTATATAGAAATATGTGCTGAAGAAAATTTTAATTTTTCAATTTCGATTAAATGAATTAAATGTTCTCCGAAGTTAATGAAGAACTGAATAAATTTCAATATTTTGGAATAAATATTTTTACATATATTCTTATGTAAAAAAATTTTCATACATCACATATATAAAAAATATGGACGAAGTAAGTCAAAGTTTTAAATGATTGGTCAAGCTAACATAAAGAAGCCTTTCCTGGTCGGTTTTTTATTTTTGAAAAACTGACGTTAACTTTATGCCAAAGAGATAAAGTTAAAGATATTAAAATATATAAAAATTTCTTGATGTATAGGCAGAAAAATACAGTCCATGTGACTGCTACTTATACGTCTTCTTGAACGTTATGGATATTATCATCAACTTTATGTACAATATAAAGATTAGAGCGAGAATCAGTAATACTTTTTTTTGCAAAAAACGTAACCTCACTGAAGACATCACTATATCATTTTTTTTACATATTTATGGTGCATCCTTCCCCTGATCGTCTTAATATTGTAATAATAACATATTCAGCAGCAGTTAGCTACTGAATATTTCTTCTCAATGTTAGATTGCGAATAGTGGGTGACGTACACTTTATTCGAATTAAATCAATTAAATTGAATATGACTTTGACTCAAGTATGTACTAGTATAGAACAATTTTTAAGTTTATAAGGGAAAATGAAATTGTATGTATTATAAAACGGGCCAATAAAGTAAATCTGGAATATTTTCAAAAACAGAGTACCAGCAAACGAAAACCAAGGAATTTTTTATACTTTCTCACGGAGTGTACTAAAAATATCGGTTAAGAAATCCTGAATCAATCTATTATCAGTCAAAAATAAAGGTTTAACAGTTGTAACTTATCATTTAAAAGTTATCGCATCTCAAAATCAAAAAAACAGCAAAACGCCAAAAACTTTTTGTCCAATTCAATAACTTCATTCATTACTATACTATGTATATTTAATTACATTTTAATAAATTAAATTGCATTACTTTCTACTAATAATAAATAATGATATAATTAGCTTTCTTTTAAAAGAAAATTATAAAATTTATTATAAATTGGTTTAAATAAAGTGTTGAGTATATGAATTTAATTTTGTTAATTACAAACATTTTGGTCTTATTTAAACATATTTGTTAAATTTTATTTTGATGTTATATTGCATTAATGGAAAATAAACAATAAATGAAATATATAATTATGAAGTAATATGCTGAAATATTTTACTAATTGGTTTTTTGAATGCATTTGTGGTAGTTATTATAAGATAATAAATGCAGCAAATATTTATATCGAATGATATCAAATTGTACTAATATAATAAAAATAAATATAGGTGTTATTTTATAATTTAATTACAGTTAAAAATTTGTTTTAATTATATCAAACATGTCAAATACATTATTGTTGTTTACATATTTGTTATTTAAAATCCCCAAAGTATAATTTTGTATGAAAAATATGAAACTAATTGCCATAAAATTCAATTTACAATACAGAAAACATATAATAGTTTATCATATTACATGGAGAGCAAAAAAAAAAAACTAAAATAAATTTAAAATACAATAAAATTACCATAAAATGCAATTATTATTGTTTACCTAAAAACTTAAATAATACCAAGTGAGTGTAGAAAAATTTAATTAACTTCAAAAAATAAGAAAAGAAGGATTAAAGTTTTAGAAATTAAAAGCATTTGTTTTGTTTAATATAGTAAATGAAATTTATTTACCACAACAATTTAGATTTATTATATTTAGTAAACAAACTTTATTTAGCAGAAATTCAATTAAGTTAAAATTTAATTATATGCTACATCAAAGAAAAAATACATGAGAGATGATATTTTAATCAAACTGAAGTGCATGCAGAATGATATTAAAATTTATTTTTTAATACTATTGCTTTTATTATATTATTTCAAAACATATTAAAATGAATTAAGTGTATATAAATTTGTTCTTATATTTATAATGCAAGGAAAAAGGATATCGAGCAACATAACAATGTATTATGTCTCTAATGAATCTATTTAGATTGTTTATTTGTCTATCTATTCTGTCAGTTAACAGGAATATTACTTTCTGAGTTTTGATCTGATTGAATAAAAATTCACTTAGAGACTTTTTAAGAACCCAAGTCCAAATTTAGTGCACAAATGACTAAAAATGGTGGAATATTTTTGATAGTAATCAGATAAAATAAGTGATTTAAATAATGTTAGATTAGATTATATATAAAGAGGGTACCGACTCCTAACGGAGCGGAGCACCGTGACCATAGTTGATCTTTTGTGTTGCTATAGACACTAACCGAACATAAGACATTCCGCCTTTCCAAATGAAAGCTAAAATGTCAGCCGTTGAGTATATCCTAATGTCAGAAAGGGAAAGTAATTCTTGACCCAGTGAGATAATCCTGGCCCAGATCAAAGCTGGACAGTCACAGAGAATGTGACTGAAAATCTCGTCTGCTTCTAAGCAGAGTCGATAAACTATCTCTTCGGAGAGATCTATTTTGTTAAGGTAATAATGTAATCCGTGGTGACCCGTTAAATATCCCATCATCAACCTCAACTCTGTTCTGCTGAGGAAGAATGATTCAAATGATTTATGTTTAAATAGCTTTCATTAAATTAGCTCAAACTTGAAAAGATTTGAAGTAAATCTTTTGTTCAGTTTAATTTAAAGACTAAGTAAAATTTAAACTTTACATTTCTTGTAAGACAGAAAATTAAAATAATTTATCTATTCCAAATCGGAATCTTAAATCTTATATGTTAAGTCAGCAATAAATAAAGTTTTTAAACCTTATATTAGATTTTGAAGCAAAACACATCAAAACATCATCAATATAGACGATAGAACAAAGTGGATGACGTATCGTAATCCTGATGATGACTCTCACGGAGAGTCGAAATATAGAGTATAATAAAAAATATTAAACTTTTAATTATTTAACAAGAAGGAACTTACAGCTAGATGAAAAATATATAAAAAAATATTTTCATAAACAGCTCAAAAAATAAATTAAAAAATTTATTATTTCTTATATTTAATTATACATAAATAATTTTTTGAGACTGCAAGCACCAAGGGTTGAATTCGTACCCTGCCATTTTTAAAACTCAGAGTCAGCGTTCTTTAGCCAGCTGACCTAAGCCGTACTTTTCACATATGTCCGAACTTGGTGCAAAATACAATAGTTTCTATTAAGTCAAGTAGTCACTTTCGTTAGAACTGACACTAAATTTAAATGTATTAAATAAATATATGTGTGAAAGGTATTGAAACTTCAACAACTACATTCAATCGTATATACACATATTGCATAATTTAAATTAAATATCTTATATGTAATTTCTATATGTAAAAATATGTTGTTTTAGTGCTTTTGTTTAAATAATTATAGTTGTGATTTATTTAATATGCTTATAACATATTAAATAACTAACAATACAACAAGGAGCCTCAATTGATATAAGTGATTTTAATATATTTAAGATTTTTATCAGTACATTTGAGTGCTATAAATGGATTTCTCTGTTTAGTTTTTAATATTTAAATTTTAATTACATTTTCATATGAATTTTGTGTTATTTTTATTATTGCAATGAAATTCCTGAAACACATTCGAAGTGTACACGCACATATTCGCCCCTCAACGCACAACTACATACATAAAACACACCTTTAGACAATGTACACACAGGATACTTGTGTGTTATCCTTTACATCTGAAAACCAAAACGTGCTTAATACTTTGCTGAGGTCATGATATGCTATTATATTTTATTAGATCAAGTTAGCATGCTCCAAGGATATTTTTTTTTCATTTTTTTTTCATTTTTGTTGCTTTACTCTTACATAGAGAAAATCGTAAATCCTATTTCTGTTAGTTTGTGAATTAATAATTCTCTAAAAAGCATTTTACCACTTAAACAGCAAAAATGCTTGTACATTCATGAAAACTTTACGTTTTTTATGCATTTATTTTCTTTGTACTTTGTATTCTCTCAGTTGTAGATTAACATGAACTTAGTAACTAATTTATCATAAGTCAAAGGTCATGGACACTGTTATTATTATTACCTTTATTCAAATTGTTTTGTTTAGGTTTTGTGTCCGTATGGTAGGCATACAATATCTTTGTAATTAGTTACCTTGTGGTAACATGAAACTTATAACTTTGTTAATGTTTTTGTTTTTTTTTTTTTTTGTTTTTTTTTGTAAATTAAAGCCACATTTGCTTAAGAGTAGTTATGGAAAATGGCTTTGTGAAACTTTTGTCAGATAAGCAATTTGCATGTTAACATTAAAATTTGCACTTACAATTTTTATTGCCTCTTCTTTGTGAAATATGTTTCGTGGGCGTATGAGTAACGCAATTCAGTAATGCTTAGCTGTTGCACATTCACTGCTCCTTATTTTTATGGTCTTCCCGGTTGAAAATACTGAATTTCAGCAATCAGACTTGGAAAGTTTTTGGCAGTAATATGGTTCAGCTGTTGCTTTGACTAGTTGGGCATGGAAAGTACTTTAAAAGCGTCATTAACAGGGTAACTAATATTTCATATTTAAACAAATTTCTTAAGGTGAGGTAATAAATGTCTGGAATTGGTTGATATGAGATTTTTAGGGTGTAGAAATAATTAGAAATTATTATAACCGTGATAAATAAATAGAAATATAAATATTACAAATAATTTAACAAGAAGCGGATTGCTTCAAGTTGACTTATAGTTGTAAAGTTTTTAGCAAATATTTATAAATAATTATAGTAATAATATTTATAATGTAGTATTTGTCTGCAACGACAAATAATGAATTTCAAAATGATTTATAATAATTTTTTTAAATATTACTGCAATTAATCTGCAATTATAATAAAAGCTTTTATTTAAAATTAAAATGTAATGATATTCATAATTATTACCTACTAAATAATTGAATTCCACTGTATAGTCTTTAAAAATACCGGCAGTTATTTTGTATGAATACTCTATTGCTCTAAAATAATATAATATTTAAACAAATGCATCTATTTACCAATTCCATCTAATTTAATTTATTAAATCAATTTAAATTTAATTGTGGATTTTATAACTAAAATTTAAGACTTTAATTAACATATATATATTATATAAATGTATGTGTTTATGAAATTTCAGCATCGTTTTTCATCGGTTATGTACTTAATTGATGTAAATGCTCACGAAAGCTATTAGTCAAACGATTCAAATGAGACTAGAAGATAATGATAATAAGATGAGACTATAAACAACAATAACACAAAATAGAATATCAGTTACTAAAATAGTTATTACTGAAATTTTGTCTGTCAGTACTCCATAGAGATTTTAATCGATACACGTTTATATTAATAAAAATTTTGTTAAAAAATATTATATTTGCCTCGATAAACGTATAACACAAGAGACATTTGACTAAGCTACTCTATGGAGGGTGCAGAACCATATTATTTTTGTTATATTCTATATTACTATTTGATCGATTATAATTAATTAAGGAAATGAAGTCAAAATAATTATTTTTGACTGCATATATTATCAATATAATAACTTTAATGATTCCACAAGAAATTTAAAAAATATTAAATGATTTGCTCAATATACACAAAATAACTTTTAAAATATAAATTTTAGTTAAATAGCAAATTCAGTACAATATCAAGCTTTCATCGAAAAATTTCAGAAGAAATATATTTCAATATGATGGCTTCGAAATTTTTGTTTAAAATTTTAATACGTGCTTCGTTGTTCATATTCTTAGTACAGGTAAAATTTTTAATTATATATTTTTTAAAAATCTGAATTTTTGCTGATATTAAAGGCTATCACCAAATTTGAGTTTACAAATATTGTGTGTAAATCACTTGATAAGGAATTTTCCAATTTCGAATATTGTTTCTTAAAATCGGTTAACCGCTCATATAAGTATATGTCTTTAAAAGCTAAACTTTATAAACTGCCAATAACAGAAATAAAGGTATGTTTAGAATATATATTTCAAATAACAATAATTCAAAAATTAAAATTTGTATATGATTTTATTTCTTGATTTAGGTCCGATATGCTCTCTTAAAAAGGGCAAATGGTTATAAGCCATTTTTATACAACATAACATTCGATGCTTGCGAATTTTTACGATCTCCTAATAATCCAGTAACAAAAGTAGCGTTCACATTGGTTAAGAAACATACAAACCTGAATCATACCTGTCCTTTTGATGTAGGTATTTTACTATTGAAGTTTTAAAAAAATATTTTATAATGTTTTATATCTTAGCATGATTTGATTGTGGAGAAACTTGATTCAAACTATGTGGCAAATATACTATCACGTTTACCTTTTCCGAGTGGAGATTATGCAGTCTATTCAACATGGTTTGCTTATGATATTCCACGGGCTGATGTCAACATATACTTAAAGGCTACAGATTAAACATTAATTTTTGATTGAGAATTATTATTGCTCTCCTGTATTTAAATTTATTTGAAATTAATTTTATTAAATTTTATTTTGCAAATACTTCTAAGTTCTTCCGACTACTTTATTATCAACTATAAGTATTACTCCTTTATTACAGAATTCTGGTGTTCTATTTTTAACAGTTATATTATATGTTATATTTTAAATATAACAGTTTACTTTTTTAAGTTCAACTTCATTATATATTATATATCGACTATTACTTAAAGATATATAATATTTAAATAATTACTAATTTGATTTAATTTAGTTTATTAAATGAATTTATTATTATAGAACATTAATTTATATTTATTATAGAACATTAATTAATGTATAGATTATATATATGTATGTGTTTTTCATCGTCTATGTACTTATTCTATGTACTTACTTAATATAAATGTAAACGAAAACTATAAGTGAAACAATTCAAATGAAACTTTATATAAATAGCATTAGAACAAAACAGTATATCAGTAGTTGTTACTGAAATGTTCTTTGTCAGTCCATAGAGATTTTAATCGATACACGTTTAAATTAGTAAAAATTTTGTTAAAAATTTTGTTATATTTGCCTCGATAAACGTCTAACACAAGAGACCTTTCACTAATCTACTTTATGGGGGGTAGAGAACCATATTATTTTTGATTACATTCTACATAAGTATTTGATCGGTTGTAATTAATGGAGGAAATAAAATCATAATAATTATTGTTGACTGCGATATAATAACTGTAATGATTCAACGAGAAATTTAAAACATATTAAATGATTTGGTCAATAAACACGAAATAACTTTTAAAATATGAGTTTTAGTAAAATAGCAAATTTAGTTACCATATTAAGCTTTCATCGTATACATTTTAAAAGAATTTATGTAAATATTTGTGATGGCATCAAAAATTGTATATAAAATTCTAATACGTATTTCATTGTTCATATTTTCAGTACAGGTAAAATTCCTAATTATATATTTTTAAAATATCCTTATTGTTTATTATATTAAAGGCTGTTTCCAAACTTGAATTTACAAATATTGTATGTAAATCATTTGATAAAGAATTTTCCGAATTCGAATATTGTTTCTTAAAGTCAGTTAATCGCTCATATAAGTATATGTCTTTGAAAGTTAAACTTCACAAACTACCAATAACAGAAGTAAAGGTATGTTTCGTATATATATATTTCAAATAACAATAATTCAAAAATTAAAATTTGTATATGATTTTATTTCTTCATTTAGGTCCGATATGCTCTCTTAAAAAGGCTAAATGGTTATAAGCCATTTTTATACAACATTACAGTAAATGCTTGCGAATTTTTACGATCGCCTAATAATCCAGTAACAAAAATAGCGGTCGCTATGGTTAAGAAACATTCAAATATGAATCATACCTGTCCTTTTGATGTAGGTATTTTACTATTAAAGTTTTTAAAAAATATTTTATAATATTTTATATCTCAGCATGATTTGATTGTGGAGAAACTTGATTCAAACTATGTGGTAAGTTTACTATCACGTTTACCTATTCCGACTGGAGATTATGCAGTCTATTCAACATGGTTTGCTTACGATATTCCACGGGCTGATGTGAACATATACGTAAAAATTGCTGATTAACTTAAAATTTAACTTAAATATAAAATAAACATTAATTTTTGATTGAGAATTATTATTGCTGCCCTGTATTTATTTTTATTTCATATTGATTTTATTAAATTTTATTTTGCAAATATTTCTAAATTTTTCTGAATAGTTTGTTTTCAACTAGAGGTTTTACTCCCTTATTACAAAATTGTGGTGTTCAATTTTTGAAATAAGACAGTTTACTCTTTGAGGTCAACTTCATTATATATTTTATATCAACTATTACTCTAAGATATATAATATTTAAACAATTGCATCTTTTTACCAATTTGATATAATTTAAGTAAATGAATTCAAATTTAATTACAGATTTTATAACTAAAATTTAAGACATTAATTAATGTATATATTAAATATATGTATGTGTTTATGACATATCACCAACGTTTTTCATCCGTTATGTACTTAATTAATGTAAATGTCCACAAAACAGTTAGTGAAACAATTCAAATGAAACTTTAAATAAACAACATTAGTACAGAATATCAGTAGTTGTTTCTGAAATTTTGTCTGTCAGTAGTCCATAGAGATTTTAATCGATACACGTTTAAATTAGTAAAAATTTTGTTAAAAAATATATATGCCTTAATAAACGTCTGACACAATAGACATTTCACTGCGCTACTCTATGGAGGGTAGAGAACCATATTATTTTTTGTTAAACATAAATATTTGATCGGTTGTAATTAATTAAGGAAATAAAGTCAAAATAATTATTGTTAACTGCGACAGTTATCGACATAATAACTTTAATCATTCAACGAGAAATTAAAAAAATATTAAACGATTTGGTTAATAAACACGAAATTACTTTCAGAATATACATTTTAGTTAAATAGCAAATTCAGTGACAATATCAAGCTTTCATCGTGTAAATTTCAGAAGAAAACTTTTTCAATATTTAAAATTTGTACTCAAACATAAACGACAATGATGGGTTCAAAATTTTTGTTTATAATTTTAATACGCATCTCGTTGTTCATATTCTCAGCACAGGTAAAATTTTTAATTATATATTTTTAAAATATCTAAATTTTTGATGATATTAAAGGCTACTTCCAAATATGAATTTACTAATATTGTGTGTAAATCACTTGATAAGGAATTTTCCGATTTCGAATATTGTTTCTTAAAGTCGGTTAACCGCTCATATAAATATACGTCCTTAAAAGTTAAACTGTATAAACTGCCAATAACAGAAGTTAAGGTATGTTCTGTGTATATATTTTTCAATTATAATAACTCAAATATTGAAATATGTATATCATTTTAATTCTTGATTTAGATCAGATACGCTCTTTTAAAACGGGCAAATGGTTATAAGCCATTTCTATACAACATAACATTCGATGCCTGCGAATTTTTACGATCGCCTAATAATCCAGTAACAAAAATAGCGTTCACATTGATTAAGAAACATACAAACATGAATCATACCTGTCCTTTTGATGTAGGTATTTTACTATTGAATTTTTAAAAAATATTTTATAATGTTTTATATTTTAGCATGATTTGATTGTGGAGAAACTTGATTCAAGTTATGTGGCAGATAAATTATCAGTTTTACCTATTCCGAGTGGAGATTATGCAGTCTATTCAACATGGTTTGCTTATGATATTCCACGGGCTGATGTGAACATATATGTAAAAATTACTGATTAACTTAAATATAAAATAAACATTAATTTTTGATTGAGAATTATTATTGCTGTCCTGTAAATTGATTTTATTAAATTTTATTTTACAAATATTTCTAAATTTTTCTGACTATTTTCTTGTCAACTTTAAATATTACTCCTTTATTATCTGATGATTTGATCTAGATATTGAGTGTACTAAGTCGTACTAGTACAGTTGATCTAATATTAGCCGTATTATGAAAATATGTGTGGATTAGCATTGTCAAAATGAAATAAAGTAGCTTAACTCTTTATTTGATCGAGTTATTTTTTTCGACATATAGATTCAATTGTATTAATTGCTGATACTGGAAGGGCAACGACGCTAGTTTTTTCGTTCAGTTTATGAATCACTCATATTTTAAGATTTTGTTTTAAAATCACCTGACAACACATTCTGTAAAAGAATTATCTAGACATATTTATATATAGTTTCTTAGTGATGTTATAATTGCTAATATTCTTTAATCGACCTTTATTTGACTAATAAAGTTTGAATCAATTTAATAGGTTTTTTTGACACGACAAGAACGTAAAGCAGCTGTCAAATCTAAATTTTCTGAATAAAATCGAGTCATTTATTTTGTTAAAAATCTACATTTAAGTTTTTTTTTATTTATAATTTCTACTTAAATATAT
>NC_051847.1:192208532-192210958 GCF_002237135.1 Teleopsis dalmanni | reverse complement strand
ATCTTAGACTCGTCTTTTATTAAGAGTAGCAACTATTTTTAATTCGAAACTTTGAAATACATTTTAAAACTGGAATAAATTAACTTTAATTCTTTGTATTATGTCAATTTAATTACTTTTTCTCGAAATATCATTTCCTTTTAAGTCTCTTAAGATTTTGTATCAGAAATTTATAGAGAAGATCAATTAAGTTCTTCGGAATTCAAATAAATTTTATATAGAATATCTTGTGGTGCCTATAACGAATTTTGTTCATACTAATAATTGATTAAATTAACCTTTTCGACACTTAGGGTGAAAAGACTGACCGATGAAAGTAAATTTTCAATTATTAAGAATTTTTTATGATTCTGGAAAAATGATGTCTCAACTGGCTTTAGTACACTCACAAAATGCAAATCGGTTTCAGTACAACGCGCTGAACGGATCTCATTGGTAATGAGAGATGAAATTCAATTTTACACGCTGTTTTTCGAACTATTATGAAAAATTGCATTGAATGTGAATAAATAAAATCGAAAATCGAAAACCTTTGAAATAAAATCGGTCAAGCAAATGCAAAGATACTTTGAAAAACTATAAATAATAAAGTTAAACACAAATAAAAAACAAAATTCAAGTGAACCAGTATTTTGGCCAACATACAAAATACAACAAAAAATTCAAGTTTTGACTTATCATATCTATGTTAAATACTTAAATGACAGATTGTTAAATCATAATAAAAACACATATAAAATCAACCCAACAAATTGTTTTGGCTTCATAAAATTTCAACAAGCCAAACAAAAAATTAACAATAAATAATTTATCAATATTGAGTGTTGCAACAATTCGTGATTCTTTTGCCACCTTAATTTAGTTATTGAATTAATTTAAATAAATTAAAATAATGAAAAAAAAATCCATATTGCATATATAATATTGTATATGTATATATACTTGTATATATAGTTAATTTTATGTTAGTGTAGTTTTTCAATTTTTTTTTCAACCAATTTTAATTGTCGGTTGCCATAAAAAACTTCAATACTTTTCCGTTAAAATTTTTATGCTCAAGTGATTTGGTGAAGCCAACCCAGAGGCCAGAAATACATTGGAGAACAAAAAGACTATGAAAATAGACTTTTAGAAATTTTTATTATAAATAAATTTGTTAAAACTTTTTTTTATTTTTTATATTTCTTCATTTAATATATATATATATATGCCTTACTATACTATATACCAGAGCTGCCCAGACCAAATGCGATCGAGGGCCAATATAAATTACTGTACAGATAGGAGGGCCGTAGAAACAAATACATACGTTTATAGTTATTATTATAAATACATTATAATATATACTACGGTTATAATATTAAATTTAGTTTTATTAATTTATGAATTTAAATTCATTTATTTGGTATACCATAAAAACAAAATAATGTGGTTTTACCAGTACAGAACATTTGTGTAATTCTAGTAGATTAAAAAAGAAGTCACGGGTCGCACATACATTAGCCGTCGGCTGCATATGGCTGTCCAAAAAAACAGCCCTGTTATATACCATATAGTATATACTATAAAACAACTATAGTTGTTTTGTGTCTTAGTAGTTCCAAGTGCTAGTTTGCCTTGTAGAAAAGACGCCGCTCACTTAGGCTTTGGAAGAAAGCCGAATATATTGTAATATCTGATAACATTGTTTTATCTGATAACATTGTATTATCTGACAATGTTGTTATATCTTACAATAGACAATTTTAACGGTACCTTTTTTACTTTCGTTATAAGCACTAAAAAAGTTTTGTATTTAACGAAATTTGTGAAATTTTTCTAAATCTTTTGTAGTAAGTTTCAGCTTCTTTATTAAGAAATTTGCTAAATGCAAATTTTTCAAGCCAATAAAATCTTTCACATCTTTTAGCAAAATAATAAAATCGGATATTTCAAATACCTTCAGATTCAAATAAAAATAAAGCAATTATAAATCAATCATTTTAATTATAAACTAATTAATAAACTAAGCACATAATAAAATCTGACAACTTCCTTATAGATATTTTTATTTTTATTAAAAAAACACAAAAAATATATTGGTATGTTTTGATATAAGAAATTATATTATACCAATTAATAATTTTAATTAATTTTGTTAATTAAATTAATAAAATTCAAATAGTGACAGTTTCCACGTGCGATAAATGCTAAGTGCTAACGTTTATAATTTCAGGGTTTAAGTCACAACTCAACACAATTATTCAATTTTTTTTAAAATAATTTCTTCAATTTTCTTTCTAATTTTTAAATAAAAATAAATAAATTTTATTGAAATGTCTTTAATTGTTTAAATTAATGTAAAAACTATAATAATTGTTTTACTCGTGATTTAATTTTGATGCTTACTTTTGACGTTATTTTAATACTTACATGCTTCACAATAT